>NC_085860.1:36371518-36391518 GCF_034702125.1 Engraulis encrasicolus | reverse complement strand
GGAAGAAGTTGAAAAAGGTTGGCTGCTTGTCTGTCTATCGATTGATAGTGCCGGGCTAAACTTCAACGGCCCTCCTCTGAAGGCCTGGCCAGAGAGGGGGTCAAAGGCAGTTTGAGGGCCAAAGTCTGAAGACTGGAGATTCTCTCTTGTTCTCTTTCTGCCCCCTCTCGCTCTCTCTCTCACCCTCCCTATCCCTCCATCTTTCTCTCACGTTCTTTCTCTGGATGGGAACACCTTGTCCAAACAAACAGCACAAACCTACAGGAGAAGAAAAAAAAAGAAAAAGAAAATTGCAATGTCCGTTCCAGCCAAAGTTGATAAAGAGAGCGTGAGCAGCAGTAGGCGAGAGACAGGGAGGGATGCATCTGGCTTGTTGCCATCCGCCACTGAAACCACTGAGCTTTCACACAGCACAGCACAGCACTGCTGGCTGTCCTTAGATGTCTCCTAACCGCATGTACCGACACAACACAGCACAGCACAGAGCGCAGCAAAGTGGAGAGCAGCAGAGCTACGCAGCACACAGCTATGGGGAGCAGGGCCCAGGAGAGGGAAGAGGCCAAATCTTTAAAAAGTTACAGTGGTTTGGAAGCGGACAGAGGCCCGGCACGCTACTGAGAAAACGCCACAGCCAGCCAGCTAGGGATAAAGACTAGGCTACAAAAAGCAGGCAGGCCATTTTGCATTAGACTTAACTTTTAGAGGACTGTTTGCGAAAAGGGTGGCACCTATTTATTTAAGAAAGTAACACACACACACACACACACACACACACACACACACACACACACACACACACACACACTGCACAAGAGGTCCAAGTCTGGCGTAGACTAGCGTGGTTCCACCTCCAGAAAAGGTAAATAGAGTCTGGCACCGTGCCTACCAGAGACAGAGGCAGACTATGCACCAGCACGCAGGAATGAATGTCTCTACCTGTAGCCAGTAGTACAGCCTACCTGTAGAAGAAGCAGTCGCAGCAGACCAGTACCCCCATGCAGCCGGCTGGCTAAGGGGGGGTTGCAGGGGGGCTGTCCAGCCACCCACTCCCCACACTCCCTGGTGCTGGTTCCTAGCCTGCGGGCTGGCTGGCGGGCAGGCTGGCTGGTTCGCTTCTGCTTAGTCCTGGAGGAGAGCCAACACTGCCGCTGATGCCTCCGAGCAGCGGCACTTCAGCATTACCCCTCTGCGTCCTCCTCAATGACACTCTCTCCCTCACTCACTCACTCACTCCTTGCTTTCTTGCTGTCTGCTGCTTGCGTCCTTTTTTATCCCAACACGGACCCACACCGTCTGTGTCTCACGCGTCGCCAGAGGGGTGAGGCTTTTTTCCCCCCGGGGTGCACTGCACAGCACAAGCAACGCAGAACACGAGTGGCTCAGAAGCACCAACACACACACTGGAGGATCGACAGACCGTCTGTGTGTGTGTGTATGTGTGTGTGTATGTGCTGAGAGTTGAGCTGAGGCAATCACTCAGCCTCCCTCTGTCAGCTCCCCCTCTCCCTCTTTCCCTCTCTCTCTCGGTGTGCTGTATCACTGTCCCATCGCCTCTTCGCTCCACCTGACAACACCTCTTATCCTCCCTTCTCGTCCTTTCTGCTCTGCGCTTCGCTGTCCTCTCTCGTAGACTTTCTCTAGCTCTCTCTCTTCTATCTCCCAGTCTCTTGGTCGCTTGACTCAGTCGTTCTCCCCCGTGCTTCTGTCTCTCTCCCTCTCTGGCTCGCGCTCTCTCGTCTCTGTTGCTCTTTCCCTCCCCTCTCTGACTCGCTCTGCCTAACGTTTTTTTTTCTCTTACCCACACTCTCTCTCTCTCTCTCTCTCTTTTTCTCTCCCTTATTCCCCCTCTCCCACTCCCTCCCTCCCTCCTGCTCGCTCGCTCACTCACTCTCAAAACACACTCTCTCTCTCTCTGGGCTCTGCCTTGGGAGGCGGGACCATAAGGTTGGCAAATATACTTCCATAAACAAACTGCTGACTGGCCACTGCGGGAGCCAAGGGCTGTTTTTCTCCCCTCTCTCCCTTATTCACTCCTCCCAAAGTTCTGCTAACTTTTCTGGAGGTACTGCAAGTACCAGCCTCTCAACTCTCCTTACACATAACACACTACACTACACACTACACATAACATTAGAAACATACACATAAATGAACTAGTACAAGCACTGATTACCAAACGTGAGCAGCAGTAGCACCACAACATGGGGGTGGTTCCATACAGGTAGACTGCAGAGGAGGTGTGGTACTGAGGGGTGGGGCTTGAGGTAAGAGAGAGGGCTCGTCTTAAAGGGGAAATGAATGCCCAGCCAGCTCCATCTCCATCTCTCTCTTGTTCGTTCGCTCGTTCATTCGTATTCCCTCCCTCTCTCCTCAGCAGAATGTGCTGACACAATAGCCGAAGGAAAAGCTCGCTAAGCATCAGCCCGTCTGTAAACGGCCAAACGTGCCAATGAGCTTCTCAGACGTGCACACGCGCGCGCGCACACACACACACGCGCACGTGCACACACACAAACACGCACACACACGCACACACACGCACACACACGCACACACACGCACACACACGCACACACACACACGAAGAACAAACAGCAAGTTACACGCCTTTTAAAAACATCTACACACCTGCAAAAACCTTGCCCCGCCCAGCAGACAAACAAAGACCTGTGTCTTTCGCTCAGTTGGGGGATTTGTTGCTCATCATCACATTTACATCCAGAGCAGCCGGCTGAGTCTGCCACCGTCTGCAGAGCACCCACACTGTCCACCCACACTGTCCACCCACACTGTCCACCACCCTCTCTCGGCACAGCAGCTTTCAAAGGAGACATTAGGTGCACTGCAGTCCTGTACCCACTGTGTACCATCCAGCCAGCCAGCCAGCCTGGAACGTATTCAGCTCTCTTTGCTGCCCAAAAGGCCTCATAGGGGTGGGCAAGAGGGGAACAGTACTGCCCCTACAGTCTGCAGTGCAAGGGAACACAGTGTAATGACAACCCGGTCATATTGATTGGTTCACTGCAGTGCTATTGTGACTGGGCGAGGGGGGCCGCTTACAGAAGGTTATGCAGTCGATAAAGAGAGTCCTTTCTGTCTGCTGCAACCCACGGCTCCGCTTTATTTTAGTGCACAAATTAGGTTGAGCCTCACCGTGCCACAACAGACTACTCCGCTAGTCTAATAATATGTACAGTATTACTCTCCCATACCGGTTCTGCAACTGGCTCCCAAACAGTAAAGATTTGAGAGTGGGTTTCTCTGCTGCTCTTCACATCAGAATGAACGCACAAGTAAAGGCACCATGGAAATTCCCACGACAGGGAGATACAGTATGATGGCTAGAAAGACTCGACAGATACAAGTTCAACTTGGGTCACAACAAGCCAGTTTTTCTCTTGCATCCTTGCCTTCCTCTCTGCTTATGTGTAAGGTTAATGACGCCATTCCTCACACTTTCCACATTAGTATGTGTGTGAGATAAGAGCTCGCTCTGCGCCGGTCAAAGCAAGAGTTCCATTTCTCATCATTAAGCGAGCACAGCTCCACAGAACAACAGAGAGGGGAGGAGGGAGCTGAAAATAGAAGGCCCGGACAACATCTCCATCTACTAGCTGTCATTTAAATTCAGCCACAGCAGTAATAGGCACAACAACAAATCAACGTGTGACCAAGACCACAGATGATAACAAGACACTATTGTGTACCTGATAGTAGACTACAGACAGGAAAGATCGCAATGATTAATTTATGAATCTGATTTTAGATATTCAGTTCCTGGCAAGCATGATGGCACTGATTTCAAAAGCCTATGTGGCCTAGGTTTGTCAGAGAGTGACGATTCATTCAGAAGTTGAGGCTTGAGTTTTCGGGAAAGTAGCTAAGGTGAGACTGCATGGGTGCCATCACAGAAACCCATTACGTCTCTGTTTCCACTTCAAGAAGAAACGCCCCCGTCTCCCCTTCCCCAGTAGTCAAGACATACAGGTTTTTCCACCTTTATTCGTGGCTACATCATACAGTCACAAGACGTATGTTCAGATACATGGTTGGCATGCAAAGTAGGTTAATTGCAGTACAATTAAGACTGGGGAAACGCAGAGGAGCCTAGCTATTCCAGAACACACAAACGTTGGTATGAACAATTGACTCCAATGATGTACGACAATGAATTAAATTGACCGTTCATAATTCACTGAATGGTAATAAAAGACGCCCAATTTAGGCTGAATATGACGCATATTCGTGCCATGACAAAAGTAGTCTATGAAAGCCGGTAACGATGATGTCAGCTTCTCTGCGAAATGAGATGTGGTCGTCTCGTCTGGTACAGTACTAGCCTACCCGAAACAATACAATTTCCAGCGGCGAGAAAGGGCACTTCTCAATCGACCGGTTAATGTTTTTCCACACTCGAGAGACCCGTTTCTCAAATCACACACGACACACTGAATAAATATTCAGAGGGAAAACTTTAAACGACTCCGTGCGCCTTCGGTTATCATAGACAGAGCACGTTAGTCAATATTTAGAAGCCGCTTACCTATTCAATGTGTAGGAGCCGTTTCGTTTGAATCTCATTCTGCGGGACAGGAATTTTATCAGGATATCCAGACTTCTGCAAAAGCGTTCGGAGTTATTGCGCTTCTTCACCTTCTCTCGCTTTTGCAAAGTAAAGACAAAGGGACGGCGGGCGCTTTGTAGGCTGCTGTCTAGTATCTCCCCTTTGCTCAGCATTGGTAGACGACCGCCGCCCCCCGGCATTCCTGCTTCCGTGGGGCTGGGTTTAGAACTAACATTTGTGTGAATGGTGAAACGGTTTCGTTTCATTCTCGACAAAAAAATAGCTTGGACGTTTCAAGTTAGTTCTAATTACTACAGGAAAGTAGACGTCAAAATCAAACAATGCAATCATCCTCCTCCTGACACATGCGCGTAATTGCAACAATGTTGCAATCAAAGTTTACGCATCCACACCACGTGGAATGATTCCAGACAACTGCAACCAACCACCTTCCACTTTGGAACAAAAATAAGGGGAATGCACAGCTGAAAGAGGCGGATACAGGCAATTTGAGTTAAAACTGATTACTGAATAAAAATGGACGGAACGTGTGTAATGTGTCACTTGTTTCAAAAAACGTCTTTTTTTATTACTGTATCACATAAGGGTGAAAAGCACTGATCTATATCTATTTCCCTTCTTTTAATCCAAATACATTAAATGTAAGGTATGGGATGGACCTGGATGGACCTGGAGAGGCATAAGGCATATTTTCCCTTGGAGGTCCCTGTGCTTGCTCACATCACTGCTCCCCAACATCTTTTTTTCCTGGACTGCAGAGTTATGCAATGCACTCACAGGAAGGTGGGAGGAAAACGCAGGGGGAGTCTAAGGACAAACACCCATTCACAGACCTCCACTATACCCCCACCTACACACACACACACACACACACACACACACACACACACACACACACACACACACACACACACACACACACACACACACACACACACACACACACACACACACACACACACACACACACACACACACACACCTCCGCAGCCTGTCAGCACATTCTGCAGAAGCATGTGCATGAATCCAAAATGAGGGATTGAGTCAGTAAGAGGCCTCACTATGCTATTCTGCAGGCAAGTGAGATGTCCTAAATAAAGTAAGTATATCAATGTCCATCCTCCTGTTAATTCCTTCGACCTTCAGCCTTGTGCTTCAGGGCTCACGGTCATCGGGGACCATCTCACTACACGAAAAAGACGACGACAGAGGAGGGAGGCAAGATGCCATTCAAAGGATGCTGCATGTGTGTGTGTGTGTGTGTGTGTGTGTGTGTGTGTGTGTGTGTGTGTGTGTGTGTGTGTGTGTGTGTGCTTGATTCCTCAAGACTCAGTTGAGAATGCAGAAAATGAGGAATGAGGAATCAAGGACACGAGGACAGAGGAATTATGCATTGTGTACCCCAGGAGTTTATGAATTATGTACCCTTGGTCCTTTATCATTCAGATTTCAGTGGGTGCAAGTCAAACTGTACTTCCTCCTGTCCTTTCCTGGTGGTGGTGGCCTCTTGCCTTGGTGTCTCCCCGCCTCTGTGACAGAGGTCTTCCTGCACCTGTTCGTCCCCCTCGGGTTGCGAACCTGCGACCTCGTCAACTACATCGGTTCAGAAATGGGAGGCACAGTACGATACCGCTGGACTAAAGGACCAGTCCCCCAGCCCAACGGCATCGACATTGTATGAGGCTTTCGGGAGGGAGGTTTTCTAAGGTCCACGCCAACTCTGCTAGTTAGCCTCCGTTACACTGTGGAGAAAACGAAACGCAGTTCCCTGCCGTCAACCTGGACAGAGCTACGTACATCTTGCGGGGCTTTTCGCCCATTCAACATCCCGATCGTAAATGAGATACTGACCGCAGCAGGAAAAGGACGGGAAGGAGGAAGTACCGCAGTTTGACTCGCAGCACACCCTATGTGACCGCTGCCTGCGCCCACGGCGGCTCTGTGGCTCTGTCTGCATCTGCTGACAGAACACCTAGAGCAGCACCTGCTGAGATGGGAAGTGTCAGCAGTCAGCAGAGGGCGGGTGGCCTGCTAGGCTGCAGCGTGTTGGGTTTGTTTGCTTAGTCTAGATGGGGGTCAAACACCTTTTCTCATGCCTTGAGGAGAACATTTACCATTCATACGAGTGTCTTGGTTTGTCAGTTAAGCATATATGCATAGGCCCACTCCACGACAATAGGAAAACCTACAGGTTAAACAACAATATGGCACTCAGCTTCTGGGTACAGGCTATATGGTCGTCATCACTCTCCTGAATGACAGCAATTCTGTCCTGACTGGCTTGTCTGCTTGTGTGAGAAAAAAAACTGTGAATGGTCCAGAAGTCAAGTCAAGTTGGTTTTATTGTCAATTTCTTTACATGCACTGGTCATACAAAGAATTTGACATTACGTTTCTTGCTTTCCCATGCAGACATAGACTAATCTAGGTAAGGACATAGACAGTATAGACATAGACAGTACTCATACATGGACATAAGACAGTATGGACATAGACAGAATGTCACGGCACGCCATGTCTGGTGGTTAAGCAGCCATAAAAGAGTATCGGCCTATCACTTGTGTTTTATCTAAGGAGCATACTTCTGTGTTCACCTCTGTATTTGTTTATTTGTGTTGGCTCCTGGATGCTGTGTGAATTTAGTGCACCTTGACTCTGTTGACTCTGGCCAACAAAGTAGGTCCACCCCTACTAATCTGAAGGCTATAGTATACGCTTGTGTCCCACCCAGGGCAGTGTGTTCCAACACTTGATTACCTCCACCAAGGAGGCTATTTGATCGTCCGAGTTTGTGTCCATGTTCGTTGTTTTTGCACGTTCACAGTGTGTGTTTCTGTCCACCAGAGAACAGAGGTGCACTCTCTGAGCGTGTTTCGAGTTATTAAGGCGTCCACCTTGACATCAAGAACCCATCACCTTGACTAGGCCCCATGAAAAGATAAAGATTTTGTGTTATGAATGTGATTTCTAGAGTTGCTTCTAGATATTTCAGGGGTTTTCATATCATAGTATATGTATATTTGATATAAAACTGCACAACATAGCCCTTCAAATGATGATACTGAGTCACATGTCCTTGATACCGGCTAACCCCCCACCACTTTGACTAACGGAAATTCTGCAGGCAGTCTGCTTCAGCCCTCTCCTCACAAAAAGCAACCTCAGTCTCAACTGTCCTCCATTGTCATTCCACAAAACATTTCACAATCTACCATCTGCTATGAGAGTAGCATTATTCTTTTACTTGAATTATTAGAATTATAGACGCATATGAACACCACTTTTTTCCAAGAGTAGGCTATTTCTCCTTCATTGCAATTATTCTCCATTCATTAGCATTCGTCACATTTGTCTTCCTCTACATATAGCTTTATTGCGCAATCTATTGTAAGCGTGGCATTGAAAATACATGATTAGTAAGTGTGGCGCAATGTGCAATGTAATTTTTCCAATATTTCGATTCTGATTTTGCAAAGTGCATGCGAGCGTTAGAATGTCACCAACTTACAAAGCTACTCCTACACTGGCCAGGAAACAGGGTCATTTCACGTGAAATCAGACACTTTGGGACCCGACCGACACGGATTTCAATCATACTTGCTGTGCCTGTTTAGTAGCAAGGTAACACCCCAGAACTGCATTTGTGTGAATCTGACACCAATATTAAGGGAGAAACAGACTAGCAAAGGTTTACATATGAGGGTAGGACACTATGCATTCAGCCTTGATTATTTCAGTCAGTGCAAGTCACAAAAGGATGTCTGAGGTGTTGTTTTAAAGCCCTACAAATTACACACACAGCATGGAATACAACAACCTTCAGAATATGAATTATGATACACTGCAAAAATAAAAATTGAATATCAAAAAAACTTATATTTTAAAATGGCTGGTTTCTTGTCTAAACATAGCCTGTAAGGTCATAAACAACACCTGAAAATGGGATGTTTGGTTCTTTATTCATTTCAGAGATAATGGGACATAAAGGTTGAAATGAGTTGTAATGAAGTAGTAATAGAGTAGTGTCAGGGACAGGGTTGGACTGGCCATCTGGCATAGCAGGCATTTTCCCGGTGGGTCCTGCACCCTCGTCAGTCCCTATTCCAGGTACTCAAAAACTACACGGCTTCTGCCCATTGTCAATGGACACAGTGGAAGCGAGACCATTTTAAGCATTCAGAGAAGGCAGGGTTGAAAGAATAAGCTCAGTAAAGGAATTTTCTAAATGTTCAAGCATCAAAGGGTATGCTGTAGCTGTATATGGTAACTAGTGGCTAGCATGTGTTGAGGAATGTATGCCGAGCACTGGAGGTGAAACTGAACTTCCTGCATCCTCATGGACCATCTCCATCCTTCACATATTCCGATAGACATGCTGTCATGTGATATTACTATGGTATTACCATATTATTACTAGCTGGTGATTTGAATGATGCCATATTTTTGAGTCATTATCTCTGAAATTAATAAAAAACCAAACACCAGCATATCAGGTGCTGTCCATGACATTGCAGGCTATGTTTAGACAAGGAACTGGCCATTTTTAAATATACGGTTTTTTGATATTCAATTCTTAATTTTTCAATTCATGATAATTCATATTCTGTGGGTTGTTGTATTCCATGCTGTTTGTGTTTGTGTTTGTGTTTGTGTTCTTTTTGTGACTTACACTGACTGAGGCTGAATGCATAGTGTCCTACCCTCATATGTAAACCTTCGCTAGTCTGTTTCTCACTTAATATTGGTTTCAGATTCACACAAATGCAGTTCTGGGGTGCTACTAAACAGGCACAGCAAGTATGATTGAAATCTGTGTCGGTCGGGTCCCAAAGTGTCTGATTTCACGTGAAATAACCCAGAGGCACACAGAGCCCCTCATCTCTCTGCCTAAGCACACTTGTAAAGCTGTACCCATCAGTCCTCCCCACCCCATGGGAAAATAAATAAGCCATGAAAAATAAAAGGGACGTAATATTTGGTAGGGAAAGCACTGTAGCTCCAGGGGTAGTTCCAGATAGGGTCCTCTGGTATGGTGTGGGTGATTGAGTAATGGCTGTGGTTACTAGACTGGTGGGGCTGAGAGCCAGAGGGAGTTAGTAGAGCTTTGAGATCTGACATGGGCAAGTGATCTCCGGGGGCGTGAGAACGGGGCATAAACAAGGCGGCAGGACTGGAGAGGCCTTGTTTGGCATGAAAAATGGACAAGCCAAAAAAGAAAAACAGAACAGGGCTGGAGATAAATATGGCCATAAATTCTGTGGTAAGGCTTGCCTATAAAAGGTAAAGTGTAAAGCCCAAAGTGTAGGGCCACAAGAGGGAGAATGGCAACTGAATGATCAGTGGTGAAAGTAGCATTTTGCTGCCACCTACTGGCCAATGGTAAGATTGCAAAAAATAAATAAAACAGGCATTAGATTTAGGGCTGAAATAAAAACAGAAGAGAAAACATGAAGTACCACAACAAGTACAAGTCCAGGCCATATAATTAGAACATCATGAAAAAGTTGATTTATTTCCATAATCCCATCAATAATGTTTAACTTTCATGTCTTGTAGATGCATTTCCCACATTTTCAACTACAAAGTATTTCAATCATTCATTTGCTTATTTTTACACATTTTGGCCTTCCAGCTCCAAAAAAAAATGAATTGAGGACTTCACATTATTAGAATATTGTAATAAAATCACAATTTTCTTCAGAAAAAAAGAAAGAAATTAATCTCATAATATTGTAATTATATGGCCAGGACCTGTATTATGCTATCTTTTATTTAGATTGATCTTATATTATGTGTCGCGTTTTGAATGTTAGTCTTATGGCAAAGCTACAGTTTGTGCCATGTGTTTACGGATTGGAAGAAGACCCTTTTGTATTCCTGTGGTAGGGACCCTGAGATCTCTTACGCAACAAGGAATTTCACTGAGAATTACACAAGATGAGATTTCACGCCTATTAGCGAGTCCTTTGCCCCAAACAAACAGACAGCAAAGCACTGACTCTGCTGCTGCTGCGGCTGATGCACATGATCAATAGAGGGACTGTGTTTCTTTTTTTAATACTGGCTTCCAGCTACGTGCAGTGCCGGGGCGGCCGCCACCAACAACAACAGTGCAATGACTCACTGAGGACCAGCCTGGTGCTTGCTGTTTGAGCCTTGGGCCTCCTGGCAGTGGCAACAGTAAAATCAATCGAGGTTAACTGTCCACGGGAGGTCATGACATTTTGTGATAGGATCAGGGCAGCGTGCCGCTGTTTTCATTTCAGCCGTACATCTATGGCCACACTGACAGAGGCCACACTCTCATTACCATCCCATGTTCTTATATGTTTTTTTTTATATACGGATAAACAAAAATAAACTAGACTGCATTGTCCATGTCTTGAAATGTGTGAACCAGCAAAGCGAACACAGGCTACAAACTGTATTTTGGATTATTGCTATATTTTTGATTATGCTTGTATAAAATCAAAGTGAAAAACATAAGCCCAGATCCAGGGCTGCCGACAGCTTTGACCAGGCCCAGGACAAAACCATATGAAAGGGCCCCGTTCTCAATACAATGTAATGGGGTCTCATTTCTGGGCACCTCCCTGTCCCTGACCCTGGGATAACTGGCCTGTTTACACCACCCACCACCCCACCCCCCATCGGCGGGCGTGCTTACATCCCAAACTACAGAAAGCTTTTAGCTGATTTACTGGAATATTCAAATTTACTATGAAGTCTGGCTCTATAACATCATCACCTTGATACATGTTTAGGTTGGAATAAGCATCATAAATGAATTAAGGGCCTAACACTGCACACAGCTCTACAACTACCTTTTCTCAGCAACAATGTGTATTGTGACTGTATTGGGATGTGATGATGATGTATTGTGTCTAAATGTATCTTGTGAATTCTTGCGAATTCCATAGCCACAAATTGATAACATTCCCTATTCCCTTTGCCAAGCTCACCATTCTCTGTGGCTTGAAGCTGCAGCTGTTTCAATGCAGTATTTGTTTTTCACTTCAACGCTGATCTGAGGCCAGAAAATAGACAGAAGACTGCCTGTTCGCCGCCTGCGCTGACATGTCCAAAGAATTATCCAAAGTATGTGTGTGAACTAGTTTGCATCAAGTTTTTACTGAATCATTGGCCAGCCAGATGCAGGCAGACACTTAACAGAATCTGAGTCAAGTACAAGCTACTCAGTAGAAAACGTAAAATGACACTGTAACTGAAATAGGATGATGAGTGACAGAGCTTCTTTGTTGCACATCAAAACACTTCACGACAACACACTTCAATAAACCAGCGCCAACGTTAATCCACTTGGGATATTACAGTCTGGTTTAGCAGTGGCTTATCATCGAGGAAGCTTTTTATAGTGATGATGGCGCAAACACAGAACCTGAGCTCCCCATAAAACAAGTTAGCCATTTTGCTTTATGGATGCTCTTTCATTATAGTATGTTGCCCTTGTAATGGGGAGCTGTAAAATTGCGAATTTAATTTGTGAGTGGGCCACGCACACACACAGCAAATTAATTAGACTGGTGTAGTTGAACTGTGTGGGTTGAACGGTATTGGCTACAGCTAGAAGCTGACTGTGCCATAGCCATCCATCTACAATTAATCCAGCAATCAGTCAGATGTTCTGAAAGAAGAGACCTGTGGAGGAAGACCCATGGTATAGTGTCCATGCACTATAAATAGCCATAGATCACCATGTTACTGTATACCAGGGCTATTCAAATGGAGGCCTTGGGGACAGATACTGCCCTTGGATGGGCAGGTTCTGGCCCCCCATAAGTTCAGAACAAAATGAAAACAAATATGTGTGCTGTCTGTGGCCGTGTATAATTTGCGATCACTAAAACGTCCGAGTGGGGTATCTCTACTATGCATTCACATGAGAATGAAATCTTATCTAAAATAGTGTCATATGTAGATAATCCTAAAGCTACTAAGAAATAGAGAACAGAATATCTGTTCTGTCTGGACAGCTATTATCTTATTTCGATGGTTTGCTTCATTAAGTGAATTGGTTTGTGTTTGTCTGTGCTGTAGATTTATAGACGGCATTGTATGTGAGCTTGTTTCACTCTAAGGGCTCGATGTACTAAAAAACACCATCCAAACCAAAGAAAAGTCATAGCTACAGTGTAAACAGTGTGTGCAAAGTATTGACGCGTTGTGTTATTGATGCAAGCCTATCAGTAGCCTACCACTCCCTCATCAATAACATGCTGCAACATGACTTGTGCAATGTAGACAACTCTTCCACATGAAACTAATGCTCCTCATAACTAGCCACATTCTACAATTATTATATACAATTAATTAAGAAGGACATACAAGGTAAAAGGTGGTGTGTGGAGTTAGATAGTAGAGATTAACACACTGTTTGACTCCACACCAGAGAGAGAGAGAGAGAGAGAGAGAGAGAGAGAGAGAGAGAGAGAGAGAGAGAGAGAGAGAGAGAGAGAGAGAGAGAGAGAGAGAGAGCAGATGTGTGTGTGTGTGTGTGTGTGTGTGTGTGTGTGTGTGTGTGTGTGTGTGTGTGTGTGTGTGTGTGTGTGTGTGTGTGTGTGTGTGTGTGTGTGTGTGTGTGTGTGTGTGTGTGTGTGTGTGTCCTCTTGGCACAGAATAAAGGATGAGATCATGCTGTCACGATTCTCATATCTTCAATGGCAGGAAGTACAGCATGTGAGTTCCTGTCTTCCACCACAATATCCCTGCTTTCCGGAGAGAGAGAGAGAGAGAGAGAGAGAGAGAGAGAGAGAGAGAGAGAGAGAGAGAGAGAGAGAGAGAGAGAGAGAGAGAGAGAGAGAGGGGGAGGGAGAGAGGGGGAGAGGGGGAGAGGGGAAGAAGACAGAGATAGGGAGAGAGAAGTAGGGGAGGTGGGATTCAAAACAGCATACCAAGGAAGTGTTAACTCAGGGGGAAATCAGTTCCTATTCTAATGGTTAAAGACAAAGAAAATATACTGTGACAAAAAAAATAAAGAATAAAATAAAATAAAAGCTTACTAACACCATATCTTTGTGTACTAATGTGTCCTTCACAGCGACACACACACACACACACACACACACACACACACACACACACACACACACAATTTTTCCAATCAGCATTCTCAGTCTGTGCCAGAGGTGAAATGATTGAGAAAGCCTTGCTTCTGCCAAAAAAAACTGGCCAACAAGCACAAGGTCACCATCTAAAAACAGTCCCAATGTCCATGTAAAAACAGTCCCAATGTCCATGTAAAAACAGTCCCTATCTCACACTGACCTTCTTGTCTAGAGTCTATTGACTGACTGACTGCCATGTGTCTTTTTTGGGATCTCTTTCCACTGAGTAGACAACATTTTGGAGGTACGCAAGCAAAACAGCACTGTTCCATATCCAATCCTGTCGGTTGCACTAACCGGATATTATGATTGTGGTGCTACTTTATTATGCCATCAGTGTACAACACAAAAACTGCCAAAATAAAATCCAGCAGGATGAACAAACTTGTCCCACTACATCATGGGCTGGTGGTCACTGGTGGACAAGAAGTGTATGGAACTCTCCAAATGAACATTCTGTGTCCCAAAAGGAAAACATCCCATGCTCAGCTGATTGAAAAAAAATAGTCCAAGAGAGTCTTTACAGACGAGTTACACCATTAAAATACCAACACGTGTCACCTTTCCTGCCTTCATCGGGGTCATGGGTTATGGGGTCGTGCCTTCTGCTTGCTTTACGTTGCATCTTTCCCTGAGCACCAGTTGGTTGAAGGGATGTCATCACATTGCCAATACTGCTCTAGCAAGGCCCTTACTCTGTGTAGGCAATCAAAGTCAATTGGGGGAAGACACTAAAAGGCTTAAAGCGCTCAGGAGACTTTGCAGGGTAACATTACTCAGGTGCTCATCTGTACCGGGTGAAGTGAAAGTCCAAGAAAGGAAGGAAAAAGCAGAGGCACTCTGAAATTTGAGAAAAAATATTTTAAAAGCCTTTAATTTAACATGGCAAAATTAGTTTAAAAGCACATGGGCCTACATTGGGGGAACTTTTGGGGGAACAATTGGGGGGACTGGTTTGTGTGCACGCACGCACCGTCGTTGGGAACCAGGCTACGTGTCTGTATGTAGGTCGTCTGTTTTTGCAGAAGCTGTATGTATGGTACTGCTGCGACACTCAAATTTCCCCATTGTGGGATAATAAAGGCATTTACTTACTTACTTACTTACTTACTGAATACGATTACGGTCAACCAATTTTAGAACAGACTGTCTCCTAGACACTCTGAAGGACAGGACCTACCATAAACATAATAGTGTTATTACTCTTCTATGTATGTTTGGCCCTCGGCCAACATAAAAGCTTGTACAAGGCTATCACTTCAGTTCATCCACACTCCTGGTGATGGGTCTTTTAAGCCTGTTTAGTGACTTAAAGGCCTAATCCCACATTAGCACAATTTTCTTCACAACAGAGATGGCTGTCAAGATTGGACGGGAGTGTGTAGGTCGCACACACTTTCGTGTATAGTCCAAGGATAACACACAAAAACACAGTAATGAACACACACACGCGGCACAACTGATCAATATTATTCGAAATGAAATCATAATGTGTACATTTTCCACAAATTTGTTGAGATCCTCGAATAATATTAAAAGCTTTAGGCCAATTTACAGCATTTTCTCCACACAGGAAAAAAACAGGCCTTCAATACAATTATGCGATGGCCCACACACCACCACATAGCTATGATTTACATAGCAGCACTGAGCACATTTAATGGCAAGGCAATAGATTTGCCAACAAAACAACACAGTAGCAGGCATGAGGTAGTCTCCTGGTTATGAGCCTGCTGCCCTCTCTCTTTCTCTGCTGGAGGGGCTCCAGAGGCAGGGGAGCTACTACCATGCACTCTCCACTCTCCAAGCATCCTCTCTCCAGACACTGAGTGCGTTGCAATATGCAACCTTGCCTCCTCCACTTGCGCTTGTCTCCTCGTCCCGCCTCCTGGCCCCTCCTCCGTGGAGAAAACGATAAAGTTTCCCAGCTGTCAGCCTAGCCACAACAACTTTTGAGGGACTGTTTTTCATTCACCATCCCAATTGCAAATGAGAAAAAGACTCTACAATTGAGCTTTTGCAAGATATTGAAATATAATGCTGTTGTCAGTGATGTCATCATGATATATTACTTCCTGGTACGAGGAGAGAAGCACAAGTGGAGGAGGGAAGTGGAGGAGGCAAGGTTGCATATTGCAACGCACTCACTGTCCCAGCTCAGTCCACCTCCTTCCCTTTCCTGTCCTCCGTCTTCATGTCTCTGTCTGCACACTAAAGTCGTATGCAATGCAACCTTCATCACATCAGCACACATGCAGTAGCCTAAGCCCCACGAGTCATGCCATCTCATTTTTTCATGTATTAATTCTTTCTTTATTTCTTTTCCTTTGTTCATGCATGATCTATCCCTAAAGGACAAACAGGCTGCAGAGTGATCATCACTCCTGGAGATTAGAGAGTCTTCTGGAAGCAACCGGGCTACAGTGTAGGCAAAATGCTGTTAACACTAAGCGAATCTGACAGGCCATTTTTTTAAATATGCCCCACACCTCACCATGGGTCATTAGAACTGCAGTAAAAGGTGCTGAGTTTGGCAGTACATTTGAAACCAAGTGTTAACTTTTATCATTTGACTTCAGATGTAGGCTAAAGCTTTTTCACATCAGGTGTGAAATAGTTCAGTGAAGAAGGACATAAATCACATCGTATTCTGAGTATGACTACAGTACTGTAGCTAAGAGTCAGAAGTCGGAAGTGCCTGAGACTGTTCCACAGTACCCTCAAACTGTGGTCATGTGCTCAGCAGCTACATTGAACAGGTTTATTTGACCTCTCTTCATAACAAACACAGATCAACAGACATCTGTTGACATCTGTCTATGTCCTTACCTAGATTAGTCTATGTCTAATGGGAAAGCAAGAAATGTAATTTCAAATTCTTTGTATGACCAGTGCATGTAAAGAAATTGACAATAAAACCTACTTGACTTGACTTGACTTGACTTGATGTGGCATGCCCTTGCAAAGCGATGTGCTCTTTGAGGACATGAGTAAAAACATTTTTTGATAGTGTAAGCTAGATAAAGCAAACGGATGGACTAAAGTACACCATCATGAAACAAAAACATAGAGTAAACTAGGTCTGTGCAGTCGCCTTCGACTGCTTAAGGTATATCTCCGAAACGCAACGCTTCCAGTCCCCCATCATTCCTACCACTCTCGTTCTTTTTTTCATAAACGTATATGATAAATACAAAATATAAAAGAAATATCTCTATATATATATATCTATATATATATCTATCTAATATCTATACATGGGTGGTTGACGTTTAAGGGCGTAACGCAAAAAAAAAAAAAAGTTTTTCAAATTCCTGAAAAAAATGATGGATAAAAATTGGAAAAAAATAGAAAAAAATAAAGCACTCAGTGGTCTATGGAATTTCACCTTATTTTTGACATTTTTGGGAAAATGTGTCCTGCATCAACACATAGCATAGGCATGTCACACCGCAGGAAAATGGAGTCACACCACAGGGAATTCACTGCATTATGGCCATTTTAATCCTTTTGTATACATGACTGACATCCGAGCTTATGCTAACTTGATAATGATATTGTGTTTAATCTTAATATGTGATTTCATTTATAAAAAAAACGTTTTTTTCCTCCTGTAAGAGCAGTCACACCACAGGACACCATAAAATGAACCTAAGCATTGCGTGACAGAAAGATTGCAATATGAAGACATATTAAGAAGTTAAGAGTCACCTTAAACTTCCACAGCACTCTCCAATAACTGAGGTACTGACTGGTTAGGAGCCAGTTTTTAAGACCCTTGTAGTTGGCCTTGCAGCTGCCCATTCACAAACATTGACATACATGTCACCCCACAGGACACAATTTGTGTTACGAAATTGAACTTGTAGTTAATAGTACTGCCTTGAGTTTTTTCCACATTCACATATCTCAATCTAAAGTTAAGATTTAGGCAATCATGCCAAATACTTCATACATTATTCAAAATATTGTTGGTTAATTTATATATATATTATTATATATTGTTTCATTAATGTTACAGTCACACCGCAGGAAATTTGACATATAAACCTTTACATAAATCTTAACAAAAATGTTTCTTCTCATCTAAGACTAATATGAAACATTATGTACCACATCTTCTTTCATTGACATTTGTTTTTTAAAGGAAAATAACAGTTTTGTAGGTTTTTAACCAATGTTACGAAAAAACAAGGCGTCATGTCTCCCACCCACATAGATCAATGACATGCATAGGCTTAAAACCAAACGACAATTGTGAAAATGAGGCAAAAAAATGGGGTAAATGGTAACACTGTTTTAATGGTTCACTATTACAGTGGATCTACCACATTAGGTACAGTGTAATAACCAGTGTAACAATATTTAATACCATGGGAGGTAACACGAAAGACCTAACGCGGTGGACGCGGCGGCACACGCAAAACCATTACATCGCCGACGCTCCGCGTTTCGGGGATATAAATATGGAGTTCGGGAGATTGATATGAGAGGTAGAGAGACTCAGAGAGAAATACATGATGAAGAAAAAAACGAAAAAGAAACAGAGAGTAAAAAAAGGCAAGAGCAAGTGTGTGACAGTTTCTCTGTCTGCAGGAAGAGAGCAGGTGCATGCAGTGCAGTGTGCCTGGCTTGTACTGGCTTTAATTAGCTTCTCTGAAATCTCACTGCGCCACTCACAAGTTCCATTGATCGCACTAACAAGGGATTGCCATGGCAGCTCGGAGGCCAACATGTTAAAGCTAAACAAATACACCATTGACCTTACACCCGTGTATGTGTGTGTGTGTGTGTGTGTGTGTGTGTGTGTGTGTGTGTGTGTGTGTGTGTGTGTGTGTGTGTGTGTGTGTTCCTGTAATTACATGCATGCATGTTTGCTTGTGTTGGGGTATATTGTGTGTGTGTGTGTGTGTGTGTGTGTGTGTGTGTGTGTGTGTGTGTGTGTGTGTGTGTGTGTGTGTGTGTGTGTGTGTGTGTGTGTGTGTGTGTGTGTGTGTGTGTGTGTGTGTGTGTGTGTGTTTTGAGTGAACTACTTGTATATACGTTCACCAGGGTACATGTGCTTGTGTGGGTGGATTGCTTCGTGTGAATAACACATCCTCCCATAGACAAAAACAACAGATAACTCAGCACTTTTTCTAAACGCCACAACCCATAACACACTCACGATACTGGCCTCATGGGGCTGAGGTCGCAAAAGCAGGCCCCAGATCCTAATGCACTGTCATTCATTCACTCACTCCAAACACACAAACAAACATTACAACGTTCAGCCAATACATGGGTACACCGTGTTTGTAAACACAATGTTGTGAGGGGCAAGACACTGGCAGCCAACCACGTGAGCTAATTTTTTTTGACAGACAGCGGTTTCCAACAATCAGGTTGAGTTGTGCGCACGTAGTTTCGCGCAGTCAGGTTAAAACAAAAATGTCGAACCCATGTACAGGCCATGGCCTTTAGTCCAGCAAGTTATCCCACCAAGAATGGATATTTGGCCCAGATAGATGAGCTTGTGTGGGACCTAAGAGATTTTTGGTGCATTCTGTAACTCAGTTTGGAGCTTGGGAGATTCCAGTGCTGATGAGATGGGAACCACAGCAGACACACACACACACACACACGCACAATCGCACACACCCCACGCACGTTACTGAGGAGAAACAAAGTGGGGTTTTCATCCTGAGATATGACTGTGATGACCAGGAGCACCTATAAAAAGCACATTACAGTCCAAACGTGAGGCCCTGGGCCTGGACAGTAACGTCATGTCCCCAGTTAGGGCCTAATCGAGTTACATCCCCACCCAAGCTCTACAGTACACACAACACTTCATACGTGCAAACACACAAGTGCACACACACACACACACGCACAATGGAAGCGTACACACACGCACGCACGCTTGCGCACACACAGACACACACCTCATATGTTGAAGATAGGCAACATAGAAGTTAACATCTAAAATGAATTTGGGAAAGGGAGCGGTGAGCCGTGATTGATTCCTCAGAGCGAGAGTGAGTGAGGGTGGCAGGCAGGCAGGAAAAGTAAGCATTCTGTTCTCCAATCCCCCCTGCTGCTTCTATCTGGATAATAATACAGAGCAGCCACAACTGCAGGCTACTCACTGCACCGCTTGACTATTCATCGATCCCAAACTGAGATCACGATTCAGGCCAATCACGATGACCGGCCATGGGCATGTTTAATCGATCACATGGGCATGGCAGATGCCTGTAGGCAATCGGGATTCTTGAGGAAAAGGTTGTCAGTTGACAGCACAGCAG
>NC_085860.1:36336518-36366518 GCF_034702125.1 Engraulis encrasicolus | reverse complement strand
ATAGTGACGTGGAGAGACACTGCAGGCAACTAAAAATACAGCAAGCCATCTGTGGATCAGTTTTGGTCAGTTTTTCACCTCCACCAAATATCCCCTTCACACACACACTACGCACTATCCCCAAAAGCCCAGGAAGGGACCATTTCCTTCCCTCCACTCCGATGCTTTGAACAGGGTCCCATGAGGCCTGATGTTTTTTTGGCCCTCATTGTCTCTCTGTGACTTTTTTCCCGCTCGTGCCATCACGTCATTGCGGAGAAATACAGGGGCTCTACCTCACATCACGTCACATCACTCAGCCCAAACCTGCCCTGAGACATCAACAAAACACGCACGCACGCACGCACGCACGCACGCACGCACGCACGCACGCACGGACACAAGGCGGTGACTCTGTTGAGTCTTTCAGGATGAGTGGTTGACAAAGCCAGTTATGCCAAGCTGTGGTATTGTTTGCACTCCTAACATTATTATCGTCATAACCATCATCATGTTTGTACTCACACCATCCTCTTCCTCCTCCTCCTCCTCCTCCTCCTCCTCATCATCATCATTAGGGCTGTAACGATATTGGATCGAACCAAGATATCGTGATACTCAGTCACGACACTGTATCATGATGTAAGGAGGCAGTATCGTGATACGCCCTTTCAAAGTTTTGTTATCCTTCAGTCCAGAAAACAACCATGAGATTCAATGTGATAATACTTCCAAGCGTCAAATGAGATACATTTCAGAAATCGTGGGGTGTATCGAACCGTAGGCCAACAATCGTGATACGAACCGAACCGTGAGTTGAGTGTATGGCTACAGCCCTAATCATCATGCACTCATGGTTCCTTGTCTACAATAATCATCCCAGTTCCACTTTATGTCATATTCTGGACGGCTTGGGGGTGTTGGGGGAATACGTTTTCCCTGTGTCTTGAGGGCTTGTGTCGAGTCCATGCCGTGCCGTGCCATGCCAAGGCAGAACCATACAAAGTTTAATATGCAGAGAGAGAACAACACTACCCCACCACCCCGACCCTCCACCCCTTGCCGTGCCTGCGTCAACCCAGCCTCCCCACCACCTCCTCCGCCCCCCCACATGTCTGCTTCCACCCAGCCTCCAGCTCCAAGGGTCTATGAAGGGGCTGACCGAGTAGAGTAGAGTAGAGTAGAGTGGAGTGAGTGCCTGTTTGGCACAGCAGCACGCAAACGTCCGAGCGCATCATCGTCGGCTCTGCACTAAACTGAACAACAAGGCACAGAGACAGACACAGTGCAAGGGGGCTGCAAGCCACACTGAGCAGAGCAGTGAGCAAATATATTCCCTCATGGATGGGTGGATTTCGGGAAGAATCTCATGGCTTCAGTCAGTCTCAATGAAGCCACTGTGGGTGCCACAGACAATTTCATTTCACAGCTAGGAATTTGTATTTTTCACAGTGGAAAAGGGGGAGATATTATACTGAACAACATTACAAATAACGCGTTCGTAGTTATCCGCAAAAAGCCCATTCATAAACTTAACAGTAGCGAACATAGTGATATTGCGTGCAAAAATGATCCACCTATTTTCACTTCAAAGAACAGCAGCCTAATATGACAGAATTTTTTTTTTTTTTGGTAGAACCCAAAAATAACTAGGCGGCTTCATGCTTCACAGCATCCAGTTAATTTGGGGACGGCTAATGCACTCACGCCTGGCTCTCCCACTCTGTCCTCTGGCCACATCAGAGCAGTGGGGGAGACCAGCTCCAGATGTGATACATACGGCCCCAGTTTGAAGTGTGGGGAGATGTGGGCAAGTGTGTGAGTCAGTGCGTGTTCAAGCATTTTGAGCTTGTTGTCATGTTCCTTTTTTGTTTTTTGTACAACAAACCTGCCTTCTGCAGAGGTAAAAAAAAACATATTTGTGGTGTGTGTGTGTGTGTGTGTGTGTGTGTGTGTGCGCGTGCATGTGTGTGTGTGTGTGTGTGTGTCTGCGTGTGTGTGTGTGTGTGTGTGTGTCTGCGTGTGTGTGTGTGTGTGTGTGTGTGTGTGTCTGCGTGTGTGTGTGTGTGTGTGTGTGTGTCTGCGTGTGTGTGTCTGCGTGTGTGTGTGTGTGTGTAGAAAGGCAAGACACTTGGGGTGCTCCTGCGCCACTCTTCCATGGACTGCCCCCTGCTAAGCCACTGACGGGAGTCATCACAGCCCCGCCGTGGAAATTTACTGCAGAGCAGGCTGCAGAGAAAAGTGTCTAATGCCTAACTAGCAAAAAAAAGTGTGAAGGACAAGGACAGGCACTTCAAGATGACACAGCCTTACTTCTCCACTGCATAGTTTCAGTAGCAAATTAAAGGCAGTGTTTTCACATGGGGTTAGCCAGGCATCTTGACAGACACCCACCCGAGAGTGATGTGTTAAGGAGCACATGGACATCATTCCTGTCATCACTGGGAGGTTTAAGAGGTTATATTTACAAACCCAATGAATGAGGCTTTGATTGCATGTTTCTTTAAAGTTTATTTCTGCCCTTTCCGCATCATGGATGTTGTAGTCGACAGCCATTTCGAAGCTAGATCTAAACTCAAGCAGAGTGGATGGGGTTAAAAAAAAGATGCATTATTTTCTAGATGTAATGTCATATTTTATTGCTGCATCATGTCTCAATTGAAATGAATATGAACATCAATCTGCAAATTGTGCATCAATCTGAAACAATCTGCAAAATTGAACATGTGTGGAGTGCCCAATGACTTACAGTGCTGCATTTTCCTCGTTTCCATTTCTTCACAATACCTATTTCACAAAGACGATGGGGCAGACACATACCACTAGATCAAGCCAAAAAAGATTTGCTATACAATCTGAGCAGAATTCAGCCACCCTACTTCCATAGTGAATGTCTGTTTTACCTCATCTAGCTAGCTTATCACTTGCCGATACTGGTACAATTTGGCAGAACACACACCTTTGACCTGCATCTTGACCTAATAGCACCTGATATATCAATGCGGCTCTGACTAAAAAAAGAACTACAGTATCTGCAGCTTTGGCACAGGAGGGCTGGCATGGGATGCTCAAAGTGACCTGCAGTATAGTAATACAGCCGTCTAATAAGGATGCGATGGTATTCTGACTGGATCGCTATCCGTGGTTCGTCTGGGTGTAGGAAACCCTACTGGGCTAACTGAACGGTTCTGAAAACCATGTTAAACAGTAGCAGTCCTGTATCTGAGTAAACACTATTTATTAGATGAAAGATCTGGATATGGCTACGCCATGGATATGTCCATTTTTGTCACAATCTTAACACGTTTTTATTAATTCTATGTTTTTTTGTCTAACAGTCAATATTCCACCTTGTATTCAAATACCAAGAACAAAAAAAAAGAAACAGAACAGCAACCACATCAGCAGTCCAAAAAGCTGTGAACACACTCCATCATTGCATCCCTACCAGCAAAGCATGTCTGCTGAGAGAGGCTTCAACATGGGCAGGGCAGTCATCTCTCCTTAACCTTCAGATGCACCACATAGCCTGCAGGGACACACTGAGGATCCACAGCATCAATTAGAGTCCATCACACAGAGACCACATACCGCTTGGCAGTTATACGCAAGGGAAAGAAAGAAGGCCCTGCTGCATTCAGGCAGTCAACGCAATGCAAAACTTGGTAAGTGGCAAAGCTCTTTGTGAATCAGCCTTAAGCCCCAAAAGTGGCAGCCCAGAGAGAGCATCTGGATGAAGTGTAGCCTAATTGTCTGGACTTAATTGAATCACTTCCGCATAATGAACGAAAAAATGCTTGTCAGCTTTTGCCGTGAGAGGAAAGGGGAAAGAATGACAGGAAGCAACAGGCACATCAATTATTACTCATCTGAATGCTGAAACGCGGTAACTAGGGACGGCCCACTTCCTATGCACGTACTGTAGGCTCAAACTCTGCACAAAGGCCAACTATGAAATGTCCTTGCACTGTCAGTTTTCTTCAGCTGAGCCTCTTGGTGGTTTAACGTGCTTGGAGTGAATGTGCCGCCATGCTTTCCATCATAACAGCTTTTATGTCCTATGCACACAGAGGAATGAGACAGGAGTGAGACTGATGGTTACCTACAGAAACTGCAAAGCTAAGAGAAAGGGGAGGCGGTTAGTGCGCTTCTGTTTTGCTTCCTGCCTGGTGTATTTTTTTGTGAAATGGTCACTCCAAGTTTGAGCCGCTCATCACTGATTTGGCCAAGATCCAAACTGTCATATTTGAGATGTCACAAGATCCAAATTAGAGCAGGTTTTACAAGTCAGCCTGAAATCCAAAACACTGTTGCCCTAACCAGGATCACCCACTCTCATGGAAATCTGATAGGGATAACCTTGAGATAGCATCCCACGTGTATTGCCATATGAAATGTAAGCAACATATAGACCTAGTGCATTCTTTATAGAATTCATTATTACAGAATGGCATTGCAAACGCTAAGCCACTTGATTTTGATACATTGATGGCATTGACAATGATTGATGGCCATACACTCCCCACTACCAAACGACAGTGACAGTAGGCCTAGTGTGTGTGTGTGTGTGTGTGTGTGTGTGTGTGTGTGTGTGTGTGTGTGTGTGTGTGTGTGTGTGTGTGTGTGTGTGTGTTATTTGGATAGCGCCCTTGACAGAAAGAGTATCAGTACGACTATGGTTCATGTCCCAGGGCGGCATGACACGCCAAGCTAAATATGAAGTGACAGCTTCTCCTTTTAGTGCAACCCTGGATTGCCAAATCTGATCTACAAGTAAACAAACAAGCTTTCCCAAAAAGCCTCCTGTCACTACAACTGAATTGGGTTTTGGCCACCCCAGTCGGACAACAGAACCGGGGAGAGATGGTTCTGCTCCATGCTGCTGTAGGCTAACCTAACATGACACTCTCTTGTAAGTAACCATTCGCAATGGGTAGTTCTAAGTGAAAAGGTGGACGATTTGCACATGGTTTTCAGAGGTGACGCTCTTGCTGTCAGCCGCCAAATTTTACGTGGAAACACAGCAGCCAAATAGCCAGAGCAAAAGCTGTCAGTGGGCAGCCTGGTAATACTTGCACTTACCCCATTAGCCAATCCATGTTTATGGCTAAGGATAAATCCACCGGAGCTATGCGCGAGCCCTCGAATACTTTATTCGGCCACCTCGAGTTGTGTCCTGGATGAAATTCAGTTGTCAGCACTCCCTAGTCGTTATTGGCGAGATTGTCTGGATGTTCCCGTTAGACAGAGATTAAAGGTAACGGGAGCATTAGTGGTCCAGTAAATCGGGAAACGTTAACTGTCAACACTGTTCCAGAAGCGAACTGCATTGACTTTCAGAGCAAATGCCTTGTCAATAAGGCAACGGTTGTGAAAGAGCAATCAAATTCTCCTTAGCGCTGCCGCGACAGCCTGCCGGAGGGCCGAATCTCCCTCCCAAGAACTAGGGCTGGACGTGTGTCCTCTGATGCCGCTAGTCCGTAATCTGTCATGGACCCTGGCGTTGACTCTTGAGCCCCTACCGATGCAGTTACGCTACTCTACTGCTTCATGTAGAGAATCCGGAAGTAAACACAGAATAGACCACCCCCTCCGTTCCCGTAGATTTGTTCCGCCCATTCGCGCAGTAGATGGGATTTCTGGGATATGTAGGCCTAGTAGAGTAGAGTAGAGTAGAGTAGAGTAGAGTAGAGTAGAGTAGAGTACTTTTATTAATCCCGAAGGAAATTAAGGTGTCTGTCATCTTACATAAATACACAAATACAAAACATACACAAGACATAATTGAACATTACAGTAAAAATAAAAATATGTCTTGAGTACTACCGCGCCCCCCCCCCCCCCCCCCCCCACACACACACACACACACAGAAGGTCCTGGTAGGGTATCATGTTGTATACATTCACACAGAGGTGTAGGTTTGGCTCAAAAAGTGGTGGGTGCATTTTAATGGCAAATTGTCCAGATATGCTGTTTTTGAATTATATTTGTGAAAAAGTGATGGGGACCAGGTTTATCTCAAAAGTGGTATGGACATGTCCGCACAATCCCCCCCTAAAATTACGCCCATGCATTCACACTCACAAAAAATCAAAATAAACATACAAGAGCCAAAGTAGTTCTAATTATTGTCCATGCTAGAAGTCCCTCCGTTCAATGAAGAATAAAAATGCAAAAGCTGAGTAGTTCACGGCAGCTATTCCAGGGGGTGAGGTAGCTGAGGTGGGGTGTAGTGGGTTATTGTCCTGTTTAGGGCAACCCTTAAAGTGTCCAAGGTAGTGCAGGCGCTTGAAGTGTAGCTGTTCAGTAGAGAAAAGAATCGGGAAAGGGGGGGGGGGTAGTGGCTGCAGATTGAGCGTACCAGTTTGGGGGGCTGGTTTATGCAGTCCAGTCACCAATGACAATCTCTTTAATTGTCTCTTTCTGTATGGTGTTGAAGAGCTGGGTGGCCCTGGGGACACCGGCAGGGGAAGGCCCGGAGTCTGTAGCTGAACAGGCTCCTCTGGTTGGCCAGAAACGGGTGCAGGGGGTGTCTGTCATTTTCAAGTATTGAATCCAATCTGCTGAGTGTCCTTTTTCAGCTGTAGTAGTGAGATCCTCCAGTTCCATGCCCACCACAGACCTAGCTTTCCTCACCAGCCTGTCAAGGCGTCCAGCATCCCTCTTCCTAATGCTACCTCCCCAACTGGCAATAGCATAGGTGAGGACACTTGCCATGACAGACTGATAGAACATCAGCAGGAGCCTGTTGCAGACATTGAAGGATCTAAGCTTCCCTAGGAAGTAGAGCCTGCTCTGCCCTTTCTTGTAAAGAGCATCTGAATTGGCTGCCCAGTCCAGTTTGGTGTCCAGGTGTACTCCTAGGTACTTGTAGGTGTTGACTGTCTCCACTGTCTCTCCCTCCTGAAGTCAACCACCATCTCCTTTGTTTTGGTGGCATTCAGCTGCAGCTGATTGTCCCGGCACCATCTGACAAAGTTCTCCACCAGTTCCCTGTACTCTCCTTCCTGTCCATCCTTGATGCATGCCACAATAGCAGTGTCATCAGAGAACTTCTGCATGTGACAGGTCTCTGTTGTAGCTGAAGTCAGAGGTGTACAGGGTGAACAACACGGGGGAGAGCACCGATCCATGTGGCGCACCCGTGTTACTGACAACAGTCTGGGATGTATGGTCACCAAGCCTGACGAACTGGGGCCTCCCAGTGAGGTAGTCAGTTATCGATGTCACCAGTCCTGTTCCCACTCCCATTCGCAGCAGTTTGTCCTTCAGCATGAGTGGCTGGATGGTGTTGAGGCACTAGAGAAATCAAAGAACATGATTCTCACAGCCCTGTCTCTCTTGTCCAGGTGAGAATGCACCCTGTGTAGCAGATACAGGATAGCATCCTCGACTCCCACCTTCTCCTGACAGGCAAACTGCAGGGGATCTAGAGCATGTTGGACCTGGGGCTTCAGTAGGTTGGTCAGCAGCACACGTTCAAAGGTCTTCATTATGTGAGAGGTGAGGGCAACTGGTCTGAAATCGTTTAGCTCTTTGGGGTGTGGCTTTTTGGGAACTGGGATGAGACAGGATGTCTTCCACTGTGTAGGGACTTTCCCATCCTGTAGGCTTCTGTTGAAGATGAACTGAAGTGGCAGAGCAAGCTCCTCAGCACAGGTTTTAAGTAGTAAGGCGCGTAAGGCTGTTCAACTGGGTAGAGCCAGAGTCGTTATGGACAAGTTTATAACTTGTGCTTTTGCATAGCTTATCCTTTTAAACAGACATGCGATGCTACTGTCCTTTATGCGCATGGTAAAAATGCTGTGATCATAGCGGAGAAATTAAATGGTATGCAAAGGTGTGGCCTAACTCTAGTAGGCCTACAATGTGAAATGGCAACATATAAGTATTAATTGTACATAAACGCAAAACCCTTAATGTCCGTTTGAAAAAAAAAATTTTTTTTAGAGCTCTGTGAAGTACCAATGACAGGCAAAATAGATTCAGTTGTCATAATCCAGTGCCACATGTATTCGGTGACTTGGTTTAGGCCTACCTGTAGGCCTACAATTCAGACAGGTGAGGTGACTGTCCAATTCAGACAGCTGGCTGAGGGAGAGAGAAAAGCACAAAGGTTTCTCCTGATGCACTCAGTCTCCAGGTTACTTTGACCGGGCATTGTCACTTGATGTAACCACACATCTTCAGTTGCATTCCAGCTAGCAGAATTTAGACAAGAGCGACCAACGCATCATTAAAAATAAGGCTATCATCCTACACAGAGCAAACTCAATATTTCCATTCCAATCGGAATCCCAAGACAGGCAGGCTCTTAGTTTTAAACTCTTATCTCTGAAAGGCAAACATTGGGGCATAGTAGGTTCATAGGTAGGCCTATGTGAATGAGCATCTGCCTCCTTACCAGGATCACAATGAGAAGAGTCATTCAGTACCACAATAAAACACAAAAAGGATTTTCTATGCCAAAAGTATATTTTATTTCTCAGATATTGACTAATATTCATCATCCTCCTCCTCCTCATCCTCTCCTTGAGAGTCAGCCCCGACTTTCTCATAAAGCTCTGTGTTCACCAAACACGAACTGTGCGACCTGAGCAGCGTAAGTCATTATTTCTCTATGGAGGGAAGGCGAATAAAGCTACCAGAGCGAATTCGCCAGGAGTGAAGCTTCTTGAACGACCAGAGCACCACAGTGGGAGGTTGGTAGTAGAGGTCCACCTTGAAGCCCGTGGGGCACCAGTCCACAAACTGGATACTCTGGCGCGTCTTGATGTGGGCAATTGCAGCGTTGACGTCTTTGGGCACCACATCGCCACAGTAGAGAACACAGCAGGCCATGTACTTCCCACGCCTTGGGTCACACTTCACCATCTGGTTGTTTGGCTCAAAACATGCATTTGTGATCTCTGAAACGGACAGTTTCTCGTGGTAGCCTTCTCAGCGGAGATGGTTGGGGAGTATAGGTCACCAGAGGGAAGTGGATACGTGGGTAAGGTACAAGGTTGGTCTGGAACTCCGTGAGATCCACATTCAGGGCCCCGTCAAAGTGCAGCGACGCAGTGATGGACGAAACTATCTGGGCGATGAGGCTATTCAGATTGGTGTAGGAGGGACGCTCAACATCAAGGTTGCGGTTGCAGATGTCGAAAATGGCTTCATTTATCCACCTTGAAGGAACAGTCAGAGTGCTCTAAAGTAGTGTGGGTGGTCAGGATGGAGTTGTAGGGCTCCACTACAGCAGTGGACACCAGGGGAGCAGGGTACACAGAGAACTCTAGCTTGCCGACTGTAGTCCAGAAGACAGACTCACCATCAACAGGGATGTGAAGCCAGAGCCAGTTCCACCTCCAAAGCTGTGGAAGAGGAGGAACCCATGAAGACCTGTGCACTGGTCTGCCTGAGAAGAAAGAGGGAAGGGGGGGGGCATTAGTCATACCCCATAACAGTTGTTCAGAAGTCGATGTTTCCAAGAGGATGAGGGCTGTTATATGCACACTGCATATACAGTACATCCAGTCCCATCCCAAATCAGTGTTGAAAAAGATCAGATAAGCCACATGCAACAGTGGATTTTAAGTGCATTGTACTAGATTGGGAGCTCCTCAAAACACATACCGTTCCAGGAAAGGATACACAATTTCCTTTCCAACAGTGTAGTGGCCGTGAGCATAGTTGTTGGCTGCATCCTCTTTGCCAGTTATCATCTGCTCTGGGTGGTACAGCGGACGATAGGGGCCATTACGGATCTCACCTGTCAATAAGTACAAGAGAGCATTTCGCAGTTCTGCACTACTACCCCTGTAGTTACACTGCATTTTACGTTGTCAAACTGTTATGTAAATGTGTTGAAATGTCCGATTGATGCATCAAAGTATGTATGTGTAATGTTTATGTTGTCTAGTGATTGTTAAGTGTTCCCCCTGTGTGTAGAAATGGTGCTGGACACCCCCTTCATGTATCTTGTCCAGTCTTCTGTCTAGGAGTCTAGCGTTTGAACTTGACCCGGTGAGTGTCTCCAACTTTGCTGCTACTTTATTCTCTGCATGTGTGAGAGACATAGCAAGTTGTGAACATCCAGTTTTGCTGCTATTCTTGTTCTCTGACTTATTTAAAAAGACATAGCATTTTTTGGACATTTTGACACCAAAGTTTGACTTTTGGATTTGTTGTTATTTATTTTGTAATTCTATTTTTTGTAAAAACCTACAGTAATTTTACAGTGACATCTTTTTGGCTGAATTTGCCACCAAGCCTGAAAATAAAAACTTTTGCTTGGATTTTGTGCTCCCTCTGCTACTTTGGTCTGATCCACTCTGCTTTTTGGGTAACCGCTCGATCACACACCCCAACAGGACGGATATAACGGCAACAGACCAAGGCAATGGACAAACGACAATGAGCACACAGTGTACTTGTGGAAAAGTTTGCAAGAACATGCGCGGCTTGAAAATCCACCAAGCAAAGATGAAGTGCCTGGGGGGAGCAGGATCAACACAACGCACAGGTGTTCCACCTGGTGAGACGCAGGATGGGCCTTGCCCGGAGTCACCCCACAGTGCTCGGAACCTCCAAGTGTTGGCACCGCACTCCTTGAGCATGCAGTCGGAGCGGAGGCAGATAAAGTGGCCAGCAGCCACCATGACTACTCTGTGGAAGCAGTTCGACGATGACGTGGACCAAATTCTGGAGTCAATATCCAAGGGAGAGGCGGACCGGAAGCTGCAAGCCATGACAACAATCATTGTCATGATGGCAGCTGAGCGGTTCTGTGATGAGGAGAAGAAAGCTCCTGGAACACCCTACATAAGGAACCATAGGGTAGAGAAGATCCATCTGTTAAGGCGGGAGATGAAAGTACTGAAGTCCCAGTACAAGGAGGCAGGAGATGAGGAGCGCCATGGTCTATCAAAGCTGATGTCCATCCACCAGAAGAGGATCTCGCGGCGGCGCGATAGGGCTCGTCAGCGTGCAGCCTTCATTGCCAACCCCTTCAAGTTCACCAAAGATCTCCTTGGCCAGAAGCGCAGTGGAAATCTGGCCTCCTCCAAATAAGACATCGATCAACACCTCGCGGAGATGGTCTGCGACCCCGGTAAAGACCTGGAACTTGGAGACTGTGACATCCTCATTGATCCTCCCACGCCACAGTTTCAGTTCGACATGTCAGATCTGAAGCTGAGGGAAATCAAGGAAGTCGTCCATAAAGCCAGAGCATGCTGTGCTTCAGGACAGAGCGGCACCTCATACAAGGTGTATAAGAACTGTCCCAAGCTCTTGCTGCGGCTGTGGAAAATCCTACGGGTCTTCTGGAGGAAGGGGAAGATCCCACAGCAATGGTGAACGGCTGAAGGGGTCTGGATCCCAAAGGAGGAAGATTCCACCCAGCTTGACCAGTTCTGTATCATCTCTCTCCTGTGCATCGAATCGAAGATCTTCTTCAGCGCTATCTCTAGGAGGCTGTGCACCTACCTAGCAACGAACACCTACGTCGACACGTCTGTACAGAAAGGTGGAATATCAGGGATGCCAGGCTGTGTGGAGCAGTGTTAATTTTGTCATCCATTTTTTTATTTAGTCTTAAGGCGGATTCATACTTGGCGTGACTGGCGCTAGCCTCCTTCATACTTCACTCGCGACCTCACTCACGACCTCACTCGCGCCGTCACGTGACCCAAAATGACGTCACACGCCGTGGCGCGAGCTGCCGTGGCGCGACGTCGTGCACCCCACATTTTTTGTAACTTGTCGTGCGCCACCAGCGACCATGCAGGTAGGCAGACAAAGCAGGAGTTGCGAAGAGAGGCTACAACTACTGTAGGCTACTACAGAATGGATCCTGCATCATTTTGAGGATAATAAAATGTCCTAGAGAGTTATTTTATCTTCTCTCTTAAATGTTGTTCAGTGAAACAATTGTTTACTTTGTTCAGAAGCACGTTGTGTTCGGCGATCTATTTATAAATTCTGCCGCCAGAACAATGCTCTCATGGTCTTGGAATGATCTGGCAATGTAGGCTACAACAAAAAATATATGTTTCAATGTGGTAAGTCACAAGTCAGACGTTCAGTAGCCCTACAGCAGCCGTGTTTGGCTTTCTATTTTATACATCCGTAGAACTCACGCTGCGAGTTGCGAAAGATACTGCCGTTTCTCTCATGAACAGCAGAGGGCACTTCCGACAATGCGAGCGAAAGCCTGTAAGGGCGCTTTTGAAGTATGAATAGTCTGGCGCAAGTGATGACGTCATTAATGGTTCTCGCGCCAAACGCGCCAAAGTGCGCACGTGAAGTATGCAGAGCCCTTTAGTCTTAGTCTTGTGTCAAAGTCCATTCTTAGTCTTCGTCGCTTTTAGTCTTTCAAAAATCATTTTTGTTTAGTTATTATTTAGTCGACTAAAATTCCTCAACATTTTTGTCTAGTTTTAGTCTTTCACAAATAATTTTTGTTTAGTCATTATTTAGTCGACTAAAAGTCCTCAACATTTTTGTCTAGTTTTAGTCTAAACATTTTAGTCTTTAGTTTAGGCTACGTCACAATACAATAAAACACAAGGCCTTTAGTAATGCACTGAGACTTGGTTATTGCCATTCTGGTAAAGCAGTCAATAGTGCATACAAATGTGAATATGTCGCTGGTGCTACGTATTCGTAAAGGGATTTTTGTTTTGTTAGAGAAGCTTCTCCCCCAATATTCGTTAGGGTCAGTCTGCTAAAAGTAAAATCGGTGGATGGATTCAGCTGTAATTAATCATTTTTTAAATCCCATAGTGTCCCTTTAAAGGTTAATTACCAATTAACAATTAATTTATAGCTTTTAGTTGTGGTTGTACCAATTTATGTCTGAGCCCCCCAAAAAAGTCTACGTCTTGGTCGTTTTTAGTCTTTCACAAATCATTTTTGTTAGTCAGAATTTAGTCGACTAAAAGTTAGTTCTTAGTCTTAGTCACTTTTAGTCTTTCACAAATCATTTTTGTTTAGTCATTATTTAGTCGACTTAAAGTCCTCAACATTTTAGTCTCGTTTAAGTCTTTCACAGATCATTTTTGTTAGTCAGAATTTAGTCGATTAAACTCTCAAAAGGTTAGTCGACTAATATATTTAGTCTTTGTCTAGTCGACAAAATTAACACTGGTGTGGAGCATACAGGTGTGGTGACGCAGCTTATCTGAGAGGCAATAGAGAACAAGGGTAACCTGTCAGTGCTATGGCTTGACCTGGCCAATGCATTCGGCTCCATTCCCCATCAGCTGGTCCAGCTCAGTCTGGCGAAACACCATGTCCCCAGCAGGTGCAGAGACCTCATCGCTGACTACTACAACAACTTCAGGATGAGGGTATGATCCACAGGCTGTATAATCACAGGGTGTACAATCTCTGTGACACTATTCTCCTTGGCCATGAACATGCTCACCAAGTCTGCTGAACCAGAGTGTAGAGGACCCCTCATGAGCTCTGGACAACTGCAACCACCCATCAGGGCATTCATGGATGACGTTACAGTCACCACAGAATCTGTCCCAGGATGTCGGTGGTCATTGAAGGGTCTGGAGAAGATGATGGTGTGGGCCCGAATGAGGTTCAAACCTGCTAAGTCGAGATCCATGGTACTGAGGAAAGGAAAGGTGGAGGACAAGTTCCGCTTTAACATCGCAGGCACTCCCATTCCATCAATCACAGAAAAGCCAGTCAAGAGTCTTGGTAAGGTCTTTGACAGCTCCCTCAAAGACAAAACATCTATTCAGACAGCTTGTGCTGAGCTAGATGGCTGGCTGAAATCTGTGGATAAATCTGGCCTCCCTGGTAAATACAAAGCGTGGGTCTATCAGCATGGCATCCTCCCTAGGATTCTGTGGCCTCTCCTTGTCTATGCCGCCACCTATGGAGATGGCTGGGGTTACCAAAGAGCCTGAGCAGCATCGCACTCTACGGGCGCAGTAACAAACTGCAATTGCCCTTCAAATCCTTGGAGGAGGAATTTAAGGTAACACGAGCAAGAGAAGTGGTGCTGTACAGAGACTCCAGCGATCCAAAGGTGGCCAATGCTGGAATCCAGGTGAGGACTGGCAGGAAGTGGAAGGCAGAAGAGGCTGTTCAAATGGTCGAAGCTAGGCTGCGGCATAGGGCCCTTGTGAGTGGTGACACGAGGCAGAGCAGGCCTGGGATCCTTTCCAACTCCGCAATGAACCCCAGGGGGAAGGAGAGGCGGCGCTTGGTCCAAGAAGAGGTGAGGGCAGTAGAAGAGGAAATCAGATCTTGCAAGTCGGTGGGCATGAGACAGCAGGGGGCCTGGACGAGATGGGAGAATGCGTTAGAGGGGAAAGTGACCTGGACTGACATCTGGAGAGCGGAGCCTCACCGCATCAAATTCCTTGTCCAGGCTGTATACGAAGTGCTGCCCAGTCCATCAATCAAACTTGCACACTTGGGGCTTAGCAGAGTCACCAGCTTGCCCTTTGTGTTCTAAGAGAGGCACCTTAGAACACGTCCTAAGCAGCTGTTCCACAGCGCTAGGAGAAGGGCGGTACTGGCGGAGGCACGACCAAGTCCTGAAGACCATCGCTAAAGCCATCAGCATAGGACTGGCATGGGCAAGAAAGCCATTGCCTTCGTTAAGGCTGGAGAACCAGTTGCCCCATCTGGAAGAGCACCAGCAGGAATCCTGACCTCTGCAAGGGACTGGCAGCTGCTAGTGGACCTTGAAGAGCAACTCAAGTTCCCGAGCCGCATCGCAGCCACCACCCTTCGCCCTGATGTTGTACTTGTGTCAGACGCCACCAAACAAGTCATCATGCTGGAGCTGACATTCCCGTGGGAAAACCGCCTGGAAGAAGCCTTTGAAAGGAAGCTTTCCAAGTACTCAGGACTGGTCAGTGACTGCCAGCAATCAGGGTGGAGGGCTAAGTGCCTCCCAATTGAGGTAGGCTGCAGAGGCTTTGCAGCTCGGTCCTTCGTCAATGCACTTGGAGGCTTAGGCATCGTCGGACACCAGAAGAGGAGAGCCATCCGCAACACCACCGAAGCGGCAGAGAGGGCCTCAAGATGACTATGGCTTAAGAGAGGCGTGTCATGGAGTCGTGGTAGTTAGTCAGCCAACTGTTAACTGTTGAACTGTACACAAGCTGGGGACTGATCACCCAGGCTGGGTCGCCTGGATGATGGTGTATGATGTTGAAAGACCCGAAACACCCAATGATTTCAGCAACATCACTGACGATGTGTCCAGTTGCATCAGCAGATGTATTTCCACAGTACAACAAATGTTAATGTTATGCACTGCATGCCTAAGTATTTTTTTGGCCCTGCATCAACAATGTTTTGTGACCACTGAAGAGCAAAGGGGAAGTTTTGCAGAGGGTGACAGTGATTCTCTGGAGACCTAGCATTTTATAACGAAACAATTTTCACATCTTCAAAGTGTTAGCAACTAAAGTGTGATGGAATTCACTGGAAGCATGCATACAGCTACTTACTGACACATAATTGCGATTAGATTAATCTGTCTGATTTTTCAGTCCAAGCGATCATTCTGATTGATGCATAATCTGGCCTAATGTGATACGCAACTCTTGTTCCAGCCAGGTAATGAATAAGATAATTGACATAACCTGCAACTACCTCAAATGAAACAGAAACAGATTTCATGAGGAGGATATGAGGGCCTGTTGTCCACAAGTGGGGCCTAGTGCCAAGTGATTGCCACTGCATGGAGCAATTTGCATATCATATACTATGCAGATATTTACTAGGACAATGGGCACTAAGCAAATAGGCTAACCAGGGTATCTGGGCTTTCTGAGCTGAAATGAGGGGGGCATTTTTCATAGGTCTACTGTTCTTACATCAACATCCCATATACCCCTTGCAAACTAGAACTAAATTTTGTAGTCACCATTCAGACGAGTAGGGCACCATACACAGGGGACAAGAAACTCAGTTGAGGAGATGGCACCCATTGCCTAACGTCAGTGTAATGAACTCCATTGCAGTCAGTGTCCTGATGTTTGCTGAAAAAAAAGAAAACAGACACGTCTCAGTTTTCTGTCTCATGGAGTAAATTTTGCACAATCCTTTGCAAAAAGCAAGCCACTTCTCCTTTTGCAGTTTAGTGAGGTCGGGAAAAAGATGTCCTCTGTACACGTGCATTTATCCCGGGACCAGGGAGCGACAGGGCCCAGAATTGGGTCCTCATTACATTGTAAGTATTGGGCTGGTGGGGGCCTTTCAGATGACTTTGTCATGGTCCCAGCCCCTTACAGCAGGCACATGAGTTGTTGCCTTCAGGTAGGAGGTTTAGGATGCCTTCATTTAAGACAAACAGAGCCCGCCGATCATTTATACCTACTAGTATATCCATGTTAAATAAGACAACTGTAACTTAGACGGAATAGCACATTGCACTTTGGTACTGAATAACTGCACTTTACTGTGTTTAAGTTGGGTTTTTTGTCAACCTGTCTTCTTGTCCTATAGAGGGAGGAGGGGGGGTTGTGTTTGTCTATTGTGTTTTTGTTTATTGTAATGTCTTTGTAATTGCATCAGATGCACTGAAAATGTCACAGAACAATTTTCCGAAAGGACAAATAAACTATCTATCTATCTATCTGAGATGTCAGCGACCCTGTGGACAGGCCTACACAACTGCACTGGCACTGGAGTGAGACTGAAGTTCAATGATGGTGTCGATAGATGTCCTGATTGGTGGTTGCATCCACCCACTGACCACACAAAGGATGGTACCGAGTCAGCTGAGGGAAGCCTGAACCATGACATGACATTGTCTCCAGGTAATGATTTTGCATGCCTAAGAAGGAGGGGTTATTAATCTTACCTTGACAGTGGATCCAGCATATTCATGTAATGATTATTTGGTGACAGTATAGTATTCAATATTTTGAATTGCGGTGACCTGAGGTAAGCCAACAGGCCGAAACATTGTCACATTAAAGACTTATTTGTGCAACTCAGGAGTGTGCGGCACTTCCCTCCTCTTGCAAATGTTTTACTGGTTGCCAGCACCTCCTTTTCTGGTATGTGTTTTGCACCTCTATTCATCAGTATTCAGTATTTTATCTAAAACATAATTTATTAATACATCATATACATACATGACAACTAAAATGTGGATTAGGGGGTGTGGTCGGTGGATCAATGAGCTAAGATGCCGTACCATTATGCTGGTGACCTGGGTTCGATTCTGACCCGAGGTCCTTGCTGATAGCCTGGCTCTCACGCAGACCCTTCGTGCTTCGTGCATCTTCGTTAAACATCGTGAGGTTGGTAACAACCATCGCGTGAGAACCAGGTCACTTTGCCAATCCCTCCCCTCTCACTCTCTCACTCATTTCCTGTCACACTCTCACTGTCCTGTCTGAAATACAGCCATGAAAGCCCAAAAACACATTTTGTTCGTTGTTTTTTTCATAAACATCCCTCGCATTCCCAAGTCACCCACAAAAGCAGGTTTTAAGCGATGCTCAAAGAAAATAAATGTCACTTCTTGGAACCAGGAAGTGGCTGGTGCCTTTAAGCTTCAGATCAATACAAATATAAGCTACACCAGACAAGGGGAGTGCTTCTGGCCCCAGTCCGGTTCCATCCTGTTATGCCCTTGACTATACTATACTGTACTGTACTGGAGGGTTGTTACAGTCAGTCAGCTCTGCATAGCCCTCTGTCAATCAAAACTAAAGTGTCCTTTTGAGCAGTGGGTGGGGCATGGCTCAGTGGGCTTGTCTAGTGTGCTGTACTATTACGGCAGGGACCCAGGTTTAATTCCAGTCCGAGGTCATTTGCCGATTCTCCCCCATTTCTTTCTCCCCCTCCTTAAAATACTTTTACAAAGGACCCTGACAAAGAATCCGACAAAGAACGTGTAGGTCGAAACGTGTCGGGCAGTCTATTTGCCTTTGAAAAAGTAAAAAATAAGAACACAGTTCCCACAGTTTCCTGTTCTTTATTTTTTGATGTCTACTTTACCTACTTACTATTAGAGCACCCGTGTAAAAAAGTCTGGATCCACACAGCACTTCCGTTTTTTTCCTTTTTTCTGAAATTTTAAAAATGTGTTCTTTAGGATAGCTTGTTAACACAAGATGAGAACCAGAGCTTGGCCAACCTCCAACTGAGCAAAAGGGCTTCAGCCACATAGGCGGCTATGTAGGCCTATGCCCGTCTATCTAGTACGCAGGAGCGGCAAGTTAACAAGTGAACAGTAGATGGCAGTATTTCATATATTATCAGATGGTGGCAGCACAAGAAATCCTGAATGTGCTCTGCTGCACAGTTCAATAATTAGTTAGGTCAGTGTTTGGCTAACGGGCAATTCTATATCAGATGAAACAAGCCTGACAAATAAAATGCTCATTGTCTTATCATCTGGATATCTTTTCTGCTTTTAAAACATGAAAGAAAGAGTTGTTATACCCTTCTCCTCTTTTAATGCCATTGTTCTGTCCTACATAGTAGAACACTGCAGTATAATAGAAAATCTGCATTATTATTCATTATCCTATTGAAATATCCATGAAAGACTAATTCATTTGAGCTCTTTTAAAAAAACGTTTTAACCCATACATTTATATTTCTAATATGATCATGAATTATTACACAACTCTTTTAAAAACTTTTCACATAGTCCAAAAAATTTAGGGTTTAGAGTGTGCCCATTAACAGCTTGAATCTTGGAAAAGGTCCAACATTTGTTAAAATCAATGGGAGGTCTCATATAAGACAACACAAATGTGATTGTGGTTACGTTTTTGGTTATGTTGTGGTTATGTTTTTAGGTTACGTAATGATAAGTGATGATTATCATGCACCGTTCTGATTGAAAAGGAATGGTAAATTATACTCTCTGCCCTGGCCTCCATGCATACCTGAGGCTATTGATGATGGGAATTTTTTTAACCAGAGAGGACACTGAATTGGTGGGATTAGGGAACAAAGGGTGGTGAAAGCCACACACTTCTGGCAAGCAACCTCAGAGACCAAGACACAATACCAATACAGAGACCAGATATTTGGGGGAAAATTCCACATGGACTACCCGTCAAAAGATGACGATTTTTTTCTCTTTCCCAGAAAAACCGAGAGCCCTTTAGGCTTCCTGGAGTATCCATGTCTCTGGTTTCACTGTGACCTGGAAGCTCAACCTCATGGCTTCTGCCCCAGGTCACTGGGTGGTAATTTGGAGAAAGCTGTATAGTAGGTATGTCTGTCTGGTTTACCACATGACACATTGTGTCTCATGACTTAGGCACACTGGCAGCATCATCGTCTTCTCCTTATTGTTATTATTCCATCTTAACCCCAGTCATTTACTTTTCTGTATTGAAATACAGTCCCAAGAAAAAGTTTGTACACCCTTTGAAATTTCTTACCTTTCTGTTAAAATTGGTCATAAAACATGGTCTGATCTTCCCGGAAATCACAAGAAGGAACAACCAGAGTCTGCTTTAACTAATTCAACCCCAACATTTACAAGTTTTCATATTTTCATTGGCCATAAGATGTAAACATTCACAGGACAGCAAGGCATAAGTAAGTACACCCTAGCATTCAATAGGTTTTAACCCTAAGTTAGTCACAATAACCTCAACCAGATGTTTCCTGTAGTTGCAGATCAGATTAACAAAACAATCTGGATGTATCTGGTCTCCCTCTTCTTTAGAAAACTGCCTCTCGTCAGCAAGGTTTGTGGGATGTCTGGAGTGCATAGCTTTCTTGACTTCATGCCATATAATCTCAATTGTTTTTTGTCAGGGCTTTGACTGGGCTATTCCAGAATGTGTATTTAATTATTATGAAGCCATTCTAAAGTCGATTTGCTTCTAAAGTATGGGTTGTTTCACATTTCAGGACCCATACTCTTGTGTGCTTCAACTGTTTGACAGACTATCTCACTTTTTTCTGTAAAATATCTCGATAAACTTCTGAGTTCATTGTTCCACTGATAATAGCAAACTGAAAAGGGCCTGAGACAGGAAGGTAGCCGCATATAATGATGCTCCCGCCACCATACTCAAAGGTGGAGATGATGTTTTGGTGAAGGTGTGGTTCTCCAGTTCTCCTCCAAACATGACATTGTGTGTTCCCCTGAACAATTCAACTTTGGTTTCAACGTTGGTCTATAGAATATTTTGCAGTAATTCTATGAAGCATATAAATGCTTTTTCGCAAACCTCAAAGGTGCGGCAATATTTTTTTGGTCAGAAACCCCATTAATTTTAGATTGGCAGAATTAATCCCATTTTTAGCTATTCTTGGTTACATCTCCTCTTCTGAGTATGGTGGCGGGAGCATCATTATATGCGGCTTCCTTGCTGCCTCAGGCCCTTGACAGTTTGCTATTATCAGTGGAACAATGAACTCAAATTTGTTGTGATATTTTACAGAAAAAACGTGAGGAAGTCTGTCACACAGTTGAAGCACACAAGAGTATGGGTCCTGAAATGTGACAACAACCCATACTTTAGAAGCAAATCAACTTTAGAATGGCTTCATAATAATGAAATACACATTCTGAAATAGCCCAGTCAAAGCCCTGACAAAAACAATTGAGATTATATGGCATGAAGTCAAGAAAGCTATGCACTCCAGACATCCCACAAACCTTGCTGACGAGAGGCAGTTCTCTAAAGAAGAGAGAGACAAGATACAAACAGATTGTTTTGTTAATCTGATCTGCAACTACAGGACAAGTCTGGTTGATGATATTGCAACTAACTGAGGGTTAAAACCTACTTAATGTAAGGGTGTACTTACTTATGCCATGCTCTCCTGTGAATGTTATGGCCTTCAGACCAATAAAAATATGATAACATGTAAATGTTTGGGTGGAATTAATTAAAGCAGACTCTGGTTGTTCCTTCTTGAGATTTCCAGGAAGATCAGACCATGTTTTATGATCAATTTTGACAGAAATGTAAGAAATTTCAAAGGGTGTACAAACTTTTTCTTGGGACTGTATATACTGTATGATGTATAATAATATACAATAAAGTAAATCTCACAACTAACTTTGCTTTCTCTTGAATACACAAGAATATTGGAGTCTGTTTTGAACAGGATCTGTGCACACCCAAAACTAGACCTTGAACTGGATAACTGCAGCATAACTTGAAACAATGAAAATTTGTCATGGCCTTATGTTCGAAGTCGAACACCGGTAACACTAATGATTTCATTAGTCCTACAGCTGAGTAGTTCACACAAAAGTCATTTCAAGGTATTGCATAAGTTGCGTAAGGCCTGGGGCTTATCTTCCTTTGGCTACACTTCCACCGCTAATCTCAAACCGACTGGCCTTGTTCTGCCACAATTATAGATTAGCCATCAGCAGGGCTGAGCATGGACCAAAGAAAAGGCCAGGGTATTTTTATGCAGCGGGATGGTGGTCACTAAGAAGACCAATAGCATTGGAACCTGAGGACCATTGACCCACCAGGAAATGCCCAGTATTCCTGATGACCAGTCCAGGCCTCGGTCATTTCTGCTCTCAGCAAGCTCATTTAGTGAGAATAAATGCTTAAAAACATGTGCCTGTTTTGAATGGGACCAGACTGGGACCAGAATTTCTTTATTTTAAATTATAAATTATTTATTTTGAAATTCGCCATCCTTTGTATACTGCATTGCAGGTCAATACAGCCTGAGATACTCTGAAACAACTGCTACAATGCCCTATTATTATTAACTAGTTGATGCTTATATGTTTTAGATAATATCGATACAGTACACTGGTGAAGGGAGATGTAATTGCCATGCTAAATGTTATACCCACATGGAGTATAAGTGCCTTTAAGTGCCTTTTAAGTGTACTTTTACATACTGTGTTTCCATTACGTCTTTGTGACTTAAAAGGCCATTACAAGGTAAAAATCTGGAAAAGTAAGGTCTTGACCCTCATGTCAGATACTGTATGTTTTGGTGTTCCTTTTGGCAGTAGTTATCTGCGGTATGAGGTGGTGGCAGACATGATACATGATTGATATAAAACTGATGACAGAGGCAGATATTTTTGTATTTTCTCATTGTATTTTTGTTTCATTTTCACAAAAAAAACAGTTACAAGGGGAGAAAAAAAGAGCCTTTCAATAGAACCTGAGGTATTTTGCTTCAAGCAGCCTAACGTGTAAGGATTTGTGTCTTAAAAAGATACCTACATGAATATTTATCTAGATGTTGTTGCTATTTACACAACATAATAATAATAATAATAATAATAATAATAATAATAAACAAATTAAGCAATAACGACATCCTGCATCTTCTCTTTACAGTAATTAAATATATAACAACCTTTATAAACACAGAAGTAATGAAAGACTCACACAGGAAGTGGGAAGTGGGAGAAATCCAGGTCTGAGTTTTACAGCAGCACAAAATACATGAAAAGGGCAAAAGGCTGCAATACAGAAAAGCTAACAGAAAGGTACACAAATAAATACACCCTTCCTCTCTTGCCCTAGTGGGCTACACGGCATTCACATTCACACTGACCGGCCCTACGCACTACCACTCTTTTGTCTGATTACTCCTTTGGAAATCAATGAAGGGTGAAAGGAAATGAGAGCGAGAGATAGAGGGAGGATGGAAGGGAGGAAGTGAGAGAGAGAGAGAGAGAGAGAGCGAGAGGGAGGGATGGATGGAGAGAGAGAGCATAATGAAGGGATGTAGAACGTGCACTACACCATGATTGTGCTGGAGTACTGTGCTTGGCGTTGGGCTTGGCGATCGAGGAACTCCCCCTGAGAAGTGCAGGTTGGTGGTTGTACTGTAGTGTAGCATCAGACCCAGAGACTAGCCCATAGTTCAGGACGTCAAGCACGGAGTTAAGTTTACATCCGTCTTCAGGTCACATCTCAAGCCATGCACAGTAAAAGTGCAGCGTTAATTCAACACACAGAGAGTGTTGTGGGACCAAACCCCCTCTAGAAGTTGTTGAATTGACTCCCCAAGTGTTGAATGAACACTGTATTTTTAAATATGTTGCGAGACCTTGCCAGCAGAGAGATCAAGATATACGCTTGAACGCTATTTAGATGGATGATGAAGGGTGATGTGTGGTTAGGCTACCTATAGCAAAGGGAAAATAAGTCTCTGAGGAAGTTCTAAGATGAACCTAAGACCATGTCCAATTCTAAATTCAAGAGCTTGGGCTTCACTCATTCTCTCCCTTCCATACACACTCAAACAACCTTCAGACAATAAATAAAGTATAAATATGCAAAGTTGCTGAAAGGGCTGAGAAGCGAAAAAAAATCCTCCCTCATTTCTCCCTCTTCTTGAGTTATTTTCGTTGTGCTTTTCAGTACTATAAATTCCTCAGAATAATCCGACAAACACAATATGCCAAAGAAAGGGATAACAAAAAATACTGATTCGTAACTGAAAGCACATTGCCGTCAATTCTCTGGGACTGTTCCTTCAGATACTTCGAGTAGACTGTGTTTTATAATAACCCCTGAAACAGGGAGGCAAGACTGTTCTGTTCTACGTCATGCACAGACCCCACTTGGCTGGCCAAAACTGTATGGTATGTAATTACGGGTGTTTTTTGTTTAAATCTGAACATTGTGGTACCCTTCACATCAGATGATCCCAGGCCTAGGAGTGCTCTCGCTACAGCCCAAAAATGCATACTGGGAGGGGGAAACAGCGCTATTGCTTATTGTTGTGTGTGTGTGTGTGTGTGTATGCTTGTATGTGTTTTATATAAATATCTTCCAGCAACAAAAAAATTGCAATCAACACAAAGAAACTTACACAGTCATTATATTATTTTCTCATTACCAGAATGAACATATAGTAATAAATTAAATGAATTTTATAACCTGGGAGAAACATTGTAGTCCATTAAAATAGCTATTCGTAATAGAAGATATATAGAGTCTGTCAATACGGGACCAGCAGCTGTTCAGCATGCTCAGTGCTAGGAGGAGATGACATCAGGGAGGAGGCATCGTGCAGCGGATGACCAATCCAAAAGGAGGCATCGTGCTGATGACCAATCACAAAAGGGACCCCGGCGGCTACTAAACCCGCCCCCCAACCCCCACCCCAAAAACCCCTTTAAAACCACAGCTAGCTAAATTGCAAACACTGGGGGGAGATGGGGTTTCATTATGGGGCTAGAGTGAGACAATAAGAGCATGTCCTTCCAACAAAAAAGGACCCAGAAATTGTCTGGAGATCTACTTTTGGTTGAGGGGATGGACTATTCACTGAACCACACACATACAAACACACAAACACGGTCCTTCATCTGTACACATTGAGAGTGTGTGATTCACTGTCCTCAGAATACAGCTGTGTGTCTTCACCACACAATGTGCTTGATGGGGGGAGGGGGGTTCCACTGTTTGGCGAGTGCTTCCCTGGGAGATACACAACCGCACGCACGCACACACGCACGCACACACACACACACACACACACACACACCTGAAGTCCATCCATAGCCAGCCAAGGCTTTTTCACCATAGAGTCATAAGAGTCTGTGTGCTGTATAGAAGATGTTGAACTCTGCCCACCTCACGCTCTCTTGCTGCTGAGAAATATCCCATTAAAAAAAAAAACTGAAGTCCTTGGTTGAAGTCCTTTACCAAGAGTTTGTGTCGCATGGATGCGATTTTTAAAAAAAACAACAAAAAAGCTAGACAAAACAACAAAAAAAGCGCTGTGCATTATAAATTACCCACAATCCTAAAGCCCACCCATCCCACCCACCCACCCCAGTGTCCTTCCCTCCATGGCGTGGAGAGTAAGGTCTCTGTCTCTATATCTGAGGAGATATCAGTCCCGGGTTCAAAACGTAAAAACCCTGCCACTGATTTGATCCAAACAGCAGCATCGGCTGAATCAGCTGACGGTAATGAGTACTCAAGACAGGTAGGCAGCTTACTCATTGACCTCAGTTTGTGTTGGGTGGAAACCGTGGCGGGGTTCTCACTTCTGAACCAGGTGTTTTTGACACCCCTGCTGTTAGTGTCTCTCTCGCGCCCCTCTCTCAGGCCCCTGCGGGTCGCTGTTCTGTCCAGCAGCGCGGGACCTGTCAGGACACCTCGATGATCTCCATGCTGCCGGAGAAGCTGGACTGCTTGCTCATCTTGCCCAGCTCCTCGCAGGAGCGCGTCTCCGAGATGCCCTCCTCGAACTCCATCTGGCAGCTGCGCCGCTTGAACTGTTTGTCGGTCTGACTCTGTGCCGAGGAGCTGGCAGCGGCGGCGGCACTGGCGTCTTCGTGCCAGCTAGCCCTGGCGTCTCGAAGCTCGCCGGCCTTCTCCCGAACGCAACCCGCCGCCGATGATGATGATGATGAAGACGCCGTGGCGGCGGACAAGGATGTGGAAGAGGAGTTGCCCCCGCTGGGTAGGCTGCTGCAACCCAGAGCAGCGTGGGCTGAACCTCCGGCGCTGAAGTCCCCTCCACTGGTGCCACCACCACTGCTGCCGCCACCACCACCACCACCAACCAGGGACTCGTAGAACCATGGCACGTCACCGGTGGGCGTGACGGGCGTGACAGGAGTGGACGCCTGCACCGTGTCCCTGTGCTTGGTCCACATGGGGCCGGAGCCTAGCGGCGGGAGTCCCAGGAAGAGGCCCGGTGTTTGCTGCCCCCCCGGCTGCAGGCTCAGGTCCAGGCTAGGGCTCTTGTGCACGGGCTGGGAGCGGCCCAAGCCAAGGGAGTGCACCGGAGAGCTGCCTACGCTGCTGACGCTGTGCTTGGAGGATTTCCGCCGGGAGCGGGTGCGGCCCTCCCCTGCCCCGCCGCCGCCACTACCGGAGCCAGTGATGCCCGACAGCACCAGCCCGGGCGACTCGATGGAGCCGCCGCTGTCCGAAGCGGGAGAGTAGGCGCAGATGCCGTTGGGCGCACTGGGGCTGTCCAGCTTGCACAGTTTGGGCACGTCGTCCGAGTGGGTGGGCACGGGCCGGAACGTGCCGTTGCCGCAGCCGCCACCGCCGTTGTTGGGCGTGTACACGGACTTGATGTCCAGCGAGAAGGAGCGCTTGAGGCGGTTGGTGTCCAGGATGCGCTCGGCCGACAGGTTGAGGCCGTTGAAGCCTTGCTGAAGGGAGACCGGGGAGCCCTGCTGCAGCTGTTTGGAGCCCTCTCCTCCTCCTCCGCACTCCTGGCCCTCCGAGGAGGTGTCTTTAGTCTGGCCTGACCTCTCCCCTGGTCCCCCCTGGTCACCTCCACCGGATGTGGAGCCCGAGGCGTCTTCCTGGGCGTCCTGGCCAGACCTGGAGAGGTCCGTGGAGGAGAGCGTCTGCAGCAGCCTCAGGCCCTTCTCGAACTCCAGCAGCTGGCCCAGGAAGTTGAAGTTGGGCGAGATAGACGGCCTCTTGTCCTTCACGAACCTGGAAACACAATAAAGAGACGGGGGAAATTTTGAGAGGCAGCGGGTTTAGGGTTAAACAAATGAAGAACTTAAGTTGTGATAGGCCACCGCTCATCTGTTTAGAAGGTGCAGGATTCAGTAGAAATTTCTGTATAAAAATAAGACAATCCGCACACTTCAGGTCTATTTTTGTGCAAAGAAACTTTACTTGACTTGCAAGCTTTTTTAGACAAATGAAGAAAAAAAAGAAAAACCCCAGGATAATCATGGCCAATCTCCAACCACAGTGAGTCAGTCTTATCCACACTGCACCCGCAGGATAGGAATGGCCTTTACATGTGTACACTGTTTAAAGCACGGGAATTTCTCAGAGAGCGGATTTACCGGTATGCGTCATCTGATGACAGGCCCATTGTCTTCATGATGTAAGCGATGGCGATGGTGGCGGACCTGGAGATTCCAGCCAGACAATGCACGATCACGCGGCAGTTGGAGACCTTGGCTTTGTCTGAGGAGAGGAGAGTAGGGAAGAAGAAGAAGAAGAGAGAGGGGGAAGGGGGAGGGTGGTCAACAAAGCTGATTCAGTCATACAAAAGAGTCTCAAATACCTGCCCTCACCCAGCTGCACTGCGGCCAACATGCTTCTCAAATTCCTAACTTCCTGGAGCTATTTACATCTCTCTCTCTCTCTCTCTCTCTCTCTCTCTCTCTCTCTCGCTCTAACACACACCTGAAGGCACACAGCCCTTTACATAAACTTTCACATGTGCTTCCATTCTCATTCACTATGGAGTTACGTGCATTTGAAAATGTGGTACAACTTCTAATATGTCAAATATAGCATGAGTTCTACGAGGAGTGTTCATCAGAATTGAACATTTCAGAATGCTTTTCGCTTTTTCATGTTCTGTTAGGGGTCATAAGTTAGCGAGAGTTATAGAATGCGTGGAATGGCAATGTCCTTTATATATTATTATTATTATTATTATTATTATTATTATAAATTATAAATATATATATAAGAGGGGCTTATATGCCTTTATTTGATATGACAGTCTGAGATGGTGACAGGAAGCGAATGGGACAGAGAGACGGGGTGGGATCGGGAAATGAGCCCGGCCGGACTCAAACCGGGGTCCCCGTGGGCATACAAGCCCAAATGTAGGGGGCTTAGCGCGCTGCGCCACAGCAATACCCTTTAAAAAAAATTCTACATGGTTCCTCATGCAAAAAAACCTCCACTTAACACTAAATTAAAACCTATTTCCTTACCGATGAAGGCATTGGTCTTGTCCAGCCAGGGCAGCAACTTCTCGCAGTAGTTGTCGTTGACGGGAATGCGCATGAAGTGGCTCTCCTGGATGAACTCGGGCTTGGGGCAGGTGTTACTGGCGTTCAGCACATACGTGACGCCATGCTGAGCCATCAGCTCCTGTGACAAACATCAGGAAGAGGGACGATTAGAGGGGTGACATAGGTGACAGAGGTGAGAGGTACACGTTTTTTTTTTTAACACTGTTTACTTTACAGTGTGTGTGTGTGTGTGTGTGTGTGTGTGTGTGTGTGTGTGTGTGTGTGTGTGTGTGTGTGTGTGTGTGTGTGTGTGTGTGTGTGTGTGTTCGGTGTGAGCACTTGGCCGTGGCTGTGGCTGGTTGCCGCAACTGATTTAATCACTGTGCTCAAGGCTTTATTTCAATGTCACAAAAACCCCACAACGATATTTCCTGCTTGGTTTTGTTCCTTGTACATTTACGTAACTGATATGCTTTCTTTGAAATCTCATTGTACTTGTACTTGGCAATAAAGGTGTTCATTCTATTCTCTCTATCCTTTTCAAATTCATTAGTAACTTCTTCTTCACATTTTTTCTTTTCCGTCTGTGTGTGTGTGTGTGTGTGTGTGTGTGTGTGTGTGTGTGTGTGTGTGTGTGTGTGTGTGTGTGTGTGTGTGTGTGTGTGTGTGTGTGTGTGTGTGTGTGTGTGTGTGTGTGTGTGTGTGTGTGTGTGTGTGCGCGTGTGCGCGTGTGCGTGTGAGCGTCCGTGCGCCCCACCCCCTCCTGAACCCACCTTGTTGAGCACGTCCTTCTGCGAGCCCAGGTAGAGGTGGGGCAGGATGCGCGTGGGGCCCACGTTGGGCGCAGGCAGGCAGGGCTGGGAGATGCTCATGGGCAGGCTCACCGCCGGCTTCCCCTCACACAGCCCCGGGAAACAGGAGGAGAACGCAGCGAAGCCACCTGCAAAAACACACACACAAACAAAGACATGACATGGATGAGTTAGTGCCACAAAGGCTAGTACCTGCAAAATCACACGCATAAACAAACACACAACATACAGTATATAAGTTAGTGCCATAAATCCAACTGAGGGGTATACTAAGATGCTGGTTCAGGAGACAACCAGGCTAAGTTAAGAGGTAAATGATTTAATAGAAGAGCCTGGAACCCACATTTTCTTAAGAAAATTCCCCCTCTTCTGCCTGGGCCTGGGACAACAGACCCCTCCGCCCCACGCATGCGCTTGCACGCACACACACACGCACGCACGCACACACAGTGTGAGTGCATTCCATACATAGATAAAAGTAGGTTGCGTTCATCATTAAAAAAATCACTTCAAATGACATCTAACAGATGGCTTTGAAGTTACCAGCCAGTCAGACATCCAGGTAGTGAAAGTTGATTATAGGCTTGTGTGTACAGTATGCACCTGTAGGCGATGCTGGGGTTCCCCGTGTGCCATTCATGTGTGTGGCCCTCAACAGAGACGCACGAAGAGCAATGCAGAGTTCAGCGCCAGTGAAAGTGAGAGATTGACTGACTGGGTGTAGTAATTTTCCACACAGACGCCGACACAGAGAGTGGAACTCGAGCAGACAAAGGGACGGAAAGACCCTTCTCTCAGCCTAACATCACACACACATGCAGACAAACACGCACACACACACACACACACACACACACACACACACACACACACACACACACACACACACACACACACACACACACACACACACACACACACACACACACACACACACACACACACACACACACACATCAGTGCCTCTCTGACACACACAGACACAAACATATAGCTATAAGCACGCACACACACACACACACTACAGACACACACACACACGCACGCACCCAAGTCATAAAAAGGGAGTAACCATATGTCGTCTTGCCCTCTCTAGTTCTTACACTCAGACAGACAAAAAAGTGCCATAAACCTTCCTGAGTAACAATCCTATAAGTCCAGAGGCCATGGCCCGGCCTTACAGCATGCATACACCTTTTTTCAGTGTGTGTGTGTGTGTGTGTGTGTGTGTGTGTGTGTGTGTGTGTGTGTGTGTGTGTGTGTGTGTGTGTGTGTGTGTGTGTGTGTGTGTGTGTGTGTGTGTGTGTTCATCCTGGGTGGCCGCAGTCAGACAGAGGAGGAGAAGGAGAAGGGTGTGTATGCGTCGGTGTCTGCATAATATCTAGTGCATTCATTTACATGTTCATTCATTTGTTCGTGCGTGCGTGCATGCTACAGATTCAAGATTGTTTATACTGTAGGACATTCTCAAGTTATGACTAATCTTAAAAATCATGTAATGTAATATAAATATATAATATATTTTTGGGTGCGGTTTCTGCATTGAACAGGAGTGGGGGTGTGGT
>NC_085860.1:36311518-36321518 GCF_034702125.1 Engraulis encrasicolus | reverse complement strand
GGGCCCAAAGGCAAGTGCCCTGCTCCCTACAGCTCCGCCCCTGGATGTAGTGGTTATTATACAGTGAGTGTGTGTGTGTGTGTGTGTGTGTGTGTGTGTGTGTGTGTGTGTGTGTGTGTGTGTGTGTGTGTGTGTGTGTGTGTGTGTGTGTGTGTGTGTGTGTGTGTGTGTGTGTGTGTGTGTGTGTGTTTGGGGGCGGTGTGTGTTGGTGCGAATACCATAGAAATGGGTCTGAAATATGAGAGATAGCCAGTAAGAATGGGAGCGTTGGCAGCTACGGTTTATGGTACATGTATATAATTAGAATTGCATTCCTGGGTTTCTGTGACGTTCGACATGTGAAAATATGCATGTGTAAGTATGTGAGTGTGAGTGTGTGTGTGTGTCTAACTGGCTGCAGCTCAGTCTCATGGAAGGGGGTGCAACTCAACCCAGACTCCCTGTGGGTGCTCTTTGCGGCCTCGTCTGCCTCCAGTCTCTGCATTCTCACACGCCGTCATCACACACACACGGACACGTTCACACACACAGAGGACACGCGCACACACAGAAGACACAAACAGACAGACACACAGACACACACAGACACAGACAGAGACACAGGTGGAAACACACAGACACACCTACAGACACAGGTGGAAACACACAGACACACCTACAGACACAGACACAGACACAGATACACACAACAAATCTGTGTCATGGGGGTAAAGAGAGTCTGTGCGTCACATCGCAACCTCAACATTCCACTGCACACTCCAGTCCATGGCCTCCATGCCCCCCCCCCCCCCCCAATTCCCCCCACATCCCCCAGCCAGCTCCCAAAACAGCAACATTGGTTGTGCCAGACACCTCACCCTCTTCTCCTCTCCCTCTCCCTCTCGCCTCTTCCTCTCCTGGTAATCTGGAGTCAAGCATAGTATTGGAGCTTCATCTCCTGGAGGCTAGTAGTTGGATCAAACACCAGGGTTTCCCTTAGCACTTTATTGCTAAGGCGGCCACCTTGACAAGAAACACCTACCACCTTCCTTGACTAGGTCCCCTGAAATGATAAAGATTTCATGCAGTGAATGTAATTTCTAAAGTTGCTAAGTCAAAAAAAAAAAAACTTTTAACACCCCACTACCTTGACTAACAAAAATTCTGGGGGAATTGAACACCATCGCTAAGGGGTGAGGAAGCAAGCGGGACTGCTGATGTTAGCAGGGCCAGTGCAAGTGTGTCTTTGTGCAAGGCCGGATTATCACACAGGCTAGAGAAGGCTGCAGCCTAGGTGCCTAATCCTGCCAGGGGGGGCACTGTACGGAAAAAAAACTATATGCTGAATGGTGACAAGATAAGTATTCAGTCTTGGTAATACTCATTCTTGGCTCAGAATTATGCCCACGGTCTCAGCAATTTTATCGTTGAATTTGCATTCTTGGGGGGCCTACAGCAACCTGTAGCCTAAGGGGCCCCGTACCATCTTAATTCGGACCTGTGTGTGTGTGTGTGTGTGTGTGTGTGTGTGTGTGTGTGTGTGTGTGTGTGTGTGTGTGTGTGTGTGTGTGTGTGTGTGTGTGTGTGTGTCTTCACAGCAAATGTGCGATGAGCATGAGTGGCATGTGGTATTACTGTGGTAGCTCAGTTGGATGGAGGTAAAAGGAAGGCTAACAGTTCAGCCATTAGAGTATCTGTTTGAGGCGTCAGGAGAGAGCTTAGCTAATATGCTATGCAAGCCATACTAAATGGCTTCTGGTGTGTGTGTGTGTGTGTGCGTGTGCGTGTGCGTGTGCGTGTGCGTGTGTGTGTGTGTGTGTGTGCGTGTGCGTGTGCGTGTGCGTGTGTGTGTGTGTGTGTGTGTGTGGTGGAAGGGTGAGGAGGATCGGTCCTCTCCTCTGCCGCTAACTGGCACGTCATGTCTGTGTCAGGGCGCAACGTAACCCCACCATGACAGATGGGCTGTCTGTCATCTCCCTTGCTAATTACTACTGCCCAGCCACCACTAATGGGGGCACCGTGTGTGTGTGTGTGTGTGTGTGTGTGTGTGTGTGTGTGTGTGTGTGTGTGTGTGTGTGTGTGTGTGTGTGTGAGAGAGAGAGAGAGAGAGAGAGAGAGAGAGAGAGAGAGAGAGAGAGAGAGAGAGAGAGAGAGAGAGAGAGAGAGAGAGAGAGAGAGAGAGAGAGAGAGAGTGAGTGAGTGAGTGAGTGAGTGAGTGAGTGAGTGAGTGAGTGAGTGAGAGAGAGAGTGTCTGGGAGTGTCTGGCAGTGTGTGTGTGTGTGTGTGTGTGTGTGTGTGTGTGTGTGTGTGTGTGTGTGTGTGTGTTTATAGAAGTATGTGCGTGATTATATGTATGTGTGTGTTGTTTATGTGTGTGTGTTTATGTGTGTGTGTGTAGCTCCTTGCTACATCTCTGCCAGCCAGCAGGACTGTGTTAATTACCAGCGCTGACATTAGCATGACCCCCAGTTTAGCGCACGCTCAACGGCACACACACACTAATGGCTAACACTACCTAAGTACAGTGCTGAAGATACGCATCAACCAAACACAGAGAGAGAGAGAGAGAGAGAGAGAGAGAGAGAGAGAGAGAGAGAGAGAGAGAGAGAGAGAGAGAGAGAGAGAGAGAGAGAGAGAGAGAGAGAGAGAGAGAGAGAGAGAGAGAGAAAGATAGACAGAAGACAGAGAGACAGAGAGACAGACAGACAGACAGACAGACAGACAGACAGACAGACAGACAGACAGATAGATAGATAGATAGATAGATAGATAGATAGATAGATAGATAGACAGACAGACAGACAGACAGACAGACAGACAGACAGACAGACAGACAGACAGACAGACAGATAGATAGATAGATAGATAGATAGATAGATAGATAGATAGATAGATAGATAGATAGATAGATAGATAGATAGATAGAGAGAGAGAGATAGATAGATAGATAGATAGATAGATAGATAGATAGATAGATAGATAGAGAGAGAGAGAGAGAGAGAGAGAGAGAGAGAGAGAGAGAGAGAGAGATAGAGAGAGATTAGTTAGGACAAGGACACAGAGGCTGGCTGACAGACAGAGAGAAAGCAGCAGAGATAGAGGGGGACAGCACAGCACAGCACAGCACAGCACAGCACAGCACAGCACAGCACAGCACAGCACAGCACAGCACAGCACAGCACAGCACAGCACTCTCTGGTGTAGAAGCGGCTCATCATGACAGTGTCAGATCTGCTCTCAGATCAGTAGTGAGTGAGTCAGGGTAATAAAAGGACTCAGATGGTGCCAAGAGAGCTTTGCATGTAGGTCAGCCTCAGCAGCACATATCCACACACACATACATGCACACGCACACACACAGCATACGCGCTACAGCACTTCTCACAGCTAGTTTTATGATTAATAATATGACTATGCGTCAGGTAAGATTAGTGGCCATTAATGCCCACAAAAAGAGCAATATTGCTGCTGCAAACAACATTCCACTAAAGCCAGGCTCAAACTACACGAGTTTAAAATCATGTCTGACTTTGCCGTCGGATCGTGCAGCACACGAAAAGATTGGCAGGTCTAATAACCAGCAAATTTCTATCTTAGAACGTCACACACAAAGAGGAAATCTTGCACGACAATCGCTTGATCCTGGGGGAGTAACATTCCGTCGATTGTCGTAAGGGGGGTTTTCAGCCGAGAATCGGGGCGATAGTCTTGCAGTTTGAGCCTGCGTTAAGTCTCACCATCTCTTGCCATGTCCTCAGCATGTCTCCCCCTCCACTCCCACTCTTGCCCCTACTCCCTCTCTCCTGCTCTCTCTCTCCTGCTCTCTCTCTCTCTCCTGCTCTCTCTCTCTCTCTCCTGCTCTCTCCTGCTCTCTCCTGCTCTCTCTCTCTCCTGCTCTCTCTCTCTCTCTCTCTCTCTCTCTCTCTCATTCAGTCATTCAGCATCAGCATCTCAGGCCCCATCTTGCCCAGCTACAGCTGCCTAGCCAATCACAGAGCATCTAAATATGGCAAGGGGCTTTCAAACGACCACCAGGCATGGACAGGCAGAGAGAGGCCTGACTTTACCCAGCCTTAAGCAGAAAGATGGGGGATAAAGAGCAGGATGGATGGATGGATGGATGGATGGATGGATGGATGGATGGATGGATGGATGGATGGATGGATGGATGGATGGATGGATGGATGGATGGATGGATGGATAGATAGATAGATAGATAGATAGATGGATGGATGGATGGATGGATGGATGGATGGATGGATGGATGGATGGATAGAGATATAAAGAGATGCTTTCCAAGAGTGTCAGATGTAAATTCGCTTGAGAGGAGCTAATGGGATGCACTCATTGAGAGTATGCTCTATTCTACAATCCATGGATGCACTGCATATATTAGGTAAAAGTGTTCTCAGCTGTTTAGTTGTCAAGGGGACAAAGTAACCAAGTGACTCTAGGAAAGTCCTCAAAGGAATCCTGCAATACCTAACAGCCTCTCTCAGACAACTCTGTGGTTAGCTGGTATGCGCGCACGCACGCACGCACACACACACACACACACGCACACACACACACACACACACACACACACACACACACACACACACACACACACACACACACACACACACACACACACACACACACACACACACACACACACACACACACACACACACACACACACACACACACACACACACACACACACACACACACACACACACACACACACACACACAACCCTCTACATCTGAATCCAGAGGAAAGTCTAGGCCACTATTTAACGCTGACTATTAATGGAGAGTTTAAATTGGGCCGGAGCCTTCTGAGGCTCAGCTCTGCCTCGTCACCACGGCAATAGCAGTCCCTCTGCTGCACTATTTATAGCAATACAATAGAGTCATATATTGACCACTGAGACTAAAGAAGGGCTACTCTGACCTTCATAAAAGCCTGGTTAGCCGCTAAGCAATACTGAATTAATTTAAAGACACTATTATCCAATGGCACCTACAAAACAACACAGTAAATAAAACCAACATGGCTTCACCCGCACCGTTTCACCAGTGATACACTTCCATATTACTATAATATTAATATAATAACTTAAGTACCATAGTACTACACTAATACAACACTATGCATAGTCTTGACATTAAAACTTGGTTATGGTCATTTTGGTAAGAACAGGGGCTGCTTCATCAAACACTCAGAGATGTGGCACTACAAACTTTGATTGTGGCTAAGCAGATGTAGGAAGGAGGAACACGGCGCAAGCAAAGGCAAGTTAATAACGCATTGGGAACCACAGAGACATACTGCGCCCCGGATGGATGCATCACAGCACCGAGTGTCCCTCTGACTCAACCCACAGCCAGTTGTTCAGCCATGCGTGGCCACCGGGCCGGATGACGAGGACAGGTTATGCCACAGCGCATAAGACACGACGGCCGCGATGGATTTCACGCCCTTCATGATGGAGGAACCACGCGGCCATCAGCGCCTTCAAGCACGGAGTAAACAACCAACCAACCAAACAAACAAACAATACAAAAACAGGAAATGCCAGCCGCTGGAAGGAGGGGTGGGGGTTGGGAGGTGGAGGGGATGGTTTCCAAGGGAACAATACTGAGGCGGTTGACCTGTGCCAAGAAAAGCGAAATTGGCATGCATTACGTATACATTGATATTTTACGATTTTGTACGTTATTTTACTTATGTTGTATATTGTTCAAGTTTACATTGTAAACCGTAGTGTGTGTACAGTTATTTTTGTAAAGTTTACACCGGTAGCCAGCACCTCAAAGGCATTCTTTGGTGTGTGTGTGACTTCCTCCTTTTCAAGTCAAGTCCTGCCAACACATCCTCCTCAGCATCAAAACATGAAGCTGTGCTGTGAGCTGTACCTATTTCAGTAACTCTATCTTGGTGACTTGGCTCCCCAAAGGAAATGTTTCATCACTCATTTCACTATTTCCACTGTAAAGTGACACAGCCTGACTGTATAAGTTCAGTAGAGCAATTGTGTCTTAATGCCTTACATTCTTATTTATTACACTTATCTTACTTACACTTATTTATTATTGTTCTAACACCCTCTCCTCCTTTTTATGAAGCTGCTAATTTACTTTTTACAAATGCACTTTCACTTTTACTAATGTACTTGTTGTTTTTAACAGAGACATTTCTATTTTCTTTAACATCTCTTTTTTATCTATCCTACATATACTTTTTAACCTCCTGGTCCTGTGTTGTATGTATGCTGTCTACTGTCTTTGCACAATCTGTATGTTACTGCTGCAACAAATGAATTTCCCCATGGCGGGGTAATAAAGGGCATACTATACTATTCAAAATGAAGGCATTTTCAATGAACATCCTCATAGTTTAGCCACTGTTAAGCCTAGAGAGACAAGATGTTGTCTAGATGCTCAAGAGCACCGGTTTTAAATAGCTGTACAGAATGTTCTTGATTCTGTGACCTTCAGCCGCAAAAATGTGTAAGTTAGCAATAATTATTATATTAAAGATTAACATGTGATACCCACATACACATATCCACAACCACTTAAATCTGGCAACCGTTCCAATCGTGGTGATCATTCACAAAGGCCCTTAGGTTTTAACCAGCAGTACAATAACCAAGATATGCTTGTCGGTATCGTGTCCAAAGTGACCATTGGGCATCTTCCACTCAGCAACCATACCACTATCTCCCAGACCAAGAGAAGATGAGTGTTGTGTAGAGGCTGTCTTGCTGGGAAGCCTGAGTCTCCATAAGGAGATGGGTGGGGCATGACATCATCACCAGCAGAACAATGGTGATAATGACAGCAGGCTGAGTGAGTGGAGTCAACTCTCCTCTGTGCTCATCTCCAGGCATCTCCACACACAGACACAGGGACACGCACACACACGCACACACTTCCTGTATATGTTTGGGGCATCCTCCACACCATAGCTTGCCCAGAAACACACTCACACCCCCATGGAAAATCTTGGATCAGTGGGGTACATAGCACGTACCCAACTTCTTGAGAAACACAATTAATTTTGATAATTTCCTGCATCATTATCCTGTATGTCAGTGTTTTTGAAAGTGGGGTGCAAGCCCCCCTGGGGGAAGCGCGAAGGCATTGCAGGGGGGGGGGCCTGTGACATCCGATTTTGGGTTTTTTCCCCCCAAGGAAATTATTTCCTCTCTCCAATAAGCAATACATTTTAAGCCCTCACCAACGTTATATTGTAAATTGTCATGAATTTGAACAACATAGGCGAGTAATGCTGTTGCTTGGGGGGGGCTTGGACGCATCCAGACCCTCCGCAGGGGGGCAATGATGGGAAAAGTTTGAGAACCACTGCTGTATGTCATGGGACACGGGCAACAACCACAATCTCATTTCTCGCTTTGTATGTAGTATGTCATGGTGGGTGCATTCTCTTTAGACACCCAGCCACACATTATTACCTCCGTCATCAGCAGCACACATAATGGCAGCCACTTCCATCCAGAGTTTTACATTATGATAAGGCATGTCATCGTTCACCACACTCCCTCCATCCATGCTGTTAGCCTAGAGCAGTATATCACTTAACAGGTTGGTGTTGACTACACAAGTCATCTTCCCTTCTACAGGTTTTCGGGGGAAGAGGGTAGCGTGGAGGAGCAGGCAGTAAGTGGCGGGAATACGCACCATGATGACTGGCCAACGTTCCTCTCTAGCCTAGTGTTTCTCAACGGGGGCTCTACAGCCCCCCAGGGGAGCATTGGGGAGCCCTGGGAGCGGGGTATTGAGAAGGCTACAGCTGAGAGGGGGCGGTGCTTGGTTACCATTGGGGGACATTAGTCCATTTTATTTTGTAATATTACGGGGGGCGTTGGCAGGCTTATGATGAGGGCAAGGGGGGCATTGGGAGGCTGATGTCCAGGGGGCATTTATTCAAAAAACGTTGAGAACCACCACTCTAGCCGTTGCCCTGGCTCACAGTCGGCACGCCCTCTCCATTGCAGTCCCTCTGTATTCCCTTCTCTTCTCCTCTCCTCTCTTCTCTTCTCTTCTCTTCTCTTCTCTTCTCTTCTCTTCTCTTCTCTTCTCTTCTCTTCTCTTCTCTTCTCTTCTCTTCTCTTCTCTTCTCTTCTCTTCTCTTCTCTTCTCTTCTCTTCTCTTCTCTTCTCTTCTCTCCTCTCCTCTTCTCTCCTCTCCTCTCCTCTCCTCTCCTCTCTTCTCCTCTCTTCTCCTCTCCTCTCTTCTCCTCTCTTCTCTTCTCCTCTCTTCTCTTCTCTTCTACTCTCCCCCCACCCCCTCTCCCTCTACTTCCCTCTTCCTGCTGCTGGGAACACTGGCGCTCGGAGAGTTCGAGAGAAGCAATGATGTCATTACCAAGCATGTGGGGCAGGAAGACCGTCTCCAGAGGGACTTATACAACAGGCAGCAGGAGGAGTGTGTTAGCGTGTGTGTGTGTGTGTGTGTGTGTGTGTGTGTGTGTGTGTGTGTGTGTGTGTGTGTGTGTGTGTGTGTGTGTGTGTGTGTGTGTACTGAAGGAGGTTAGGAGGGTTAGGGTGGTCTGTTGCTAAAGTAGAGAGAGGAGAGAGGAGAGAGGAAAGGGGAGAGGAGGGGAGCACTGGGGGGAGAGAAAGGAATGTTATCAGGAAGCCTTCGAATGATGACAAAGTGTACATTCTCTGGAAGTCCAAATTTAGCAGAGAGGGGGCAGAACGCAATGGAAAAATACGCAGACTTTAATCAGGAAACCAGAGCTGGAAGCTACGTCAACAGTGAATCGTGTGTTTGTGAGTTGAGTTTGTGTGCATCTATCTATGTTTGTGCGTGTGTGTGTGTGTGTGTGTGTGTGTGTATGTTGGTGGATTACTGTACGTGTGTGCTTGTATGTTTGTGTGTGTATGCATTAGTCTACGGTATGCACATGTCCCAGGTCCACTGTTTGTGCCCAGTGTTTTGCTGAACAATTTCCTGGAATTCAGCGACTGCGTGTCCAGCTTTGTCTTGGTCTCCATGAGCGTGGTGGGAAAAGCTGGACACAGGACAGGCCACTTTCACTGCTCACACGCAAGCGCACACTTGTACACTCGCACACTTGCACTCGCACACTCACACACAGGGGTGCCGACAAGGGGGGACAAAGGGGATAGCTGTCCCTGGCCCAGGCTGAGAGGGGCCCCAGAATTGGATCCTCACTACATTATACTATTGGGCTGTGGGGCCCTTTCACATGATTTTGTCCTGGACCTGGCCAAAGCTGTCAGCGGCCCTGCACACACACACACACCACTTTTGGTCCATTCTACATCATCCACAACCAGCAGCTCCATGCTCCAAGCTGCAATAAATAAGAAGTCCAGTTGGCTTACAACTAAACTCAGATACCAGGACCGGGATGAATGAGAATCTCTCTCTCTCTCTCTCTCTCTCTCTCTCTCTCTCTCTCTCTCTCTCTCTCTCTCTCTCTCTCTCTCTCTCTCTCTCTCTCTCTCTCTCTCTCTCTCTCTCTCTCTCTCTCTCTCTCTCTCTCTCTCTCTCTCTCTCTCTCTCTCTCTCTCTCTCTCTCTCTGCGAGTGTAAGAGGGACTGATATAGGACAAAGGCTGCAAATGAAGGGATCCATCCCACACACTACGCTACTTCAACGGTCCAGCGCGATTTTCCTTCTGGGCCTACTCATCTACAACGCTCGCTATAAGAGTGGGAGCAGTTGACGAGAGCCATTGGCCGCCACGGGGCCTCATCATGGGAGAGTCATGTGAGTTCAGTGGGGGGGGAGGGGGGGGGGGAAGAGGAATTCAAATGTTGTGGTCATATAAGGGTGAAGTCCCCCCGGGGGCGGCTAGCGTAGCCTGTGCCTACCTAGGCAAATTAGCACAAGCCTGATGGTGCAGCCACGAAGCTACACACATTCACACACATACATTCACTCAGGTGCACACACACACACACACACACACACACACACACACACACACACACACACACACACACACACACACACACACACACACACACACA
>NC_085860.1:36231518-36299018 GCF_034702125.1 Engraulis encrasicolus | reverse complement strand
CTCCTTGGAGAGCTGGCTGGCGTCCCGCGACCCCTGGTCATACACCACCACATCCTGCTTACGACCCATCTCCACCTAAACGCACACGCACACGCACGCACACAGAAAGACACATTCAACTTAGAACTGTAGATCTCTTGCTGAAAAGGCAATTGAGAAGCGAACATGATTTTTTTGTTTTGTTTAAATAAAGCACTTGACAACTTTGGGCCTTGTGGTTACCTAAAAGAACAGCACTATCATGAAAATACCTATCCACTCAATAATGATGAAACAAGTGGAAAATGTTGAAATGTTGCCTAGTGTCTCTTTAAAAGGTGCACTGTGTAGGATGTGGCCAGAGTAGGTATTGCACATACCCTGCTCATTGAAACTGTGCTGCTTATTGCCAAATATGATCCTTTAATTAATATTTAATAAGTTATAAACCAATGTTTAGTATGACCAAAGTACAGCAATTTGTGCAGCTAAAAATGTCTATTTCTTGAAATTCTAAATTTTGGACCATGGAGATCCCCCTTTTCATGCATGAAAAGTGCAATTGTCCCAGGCATAATGAATACTTAGAATTTGATGGTGATGGTAAGCATTTGTTAACAAAGCAGCACCTGTGAATGGGCAGTATGAATTCTGGAAATGAACTACTAAAAATATTACACAGTGCACCTTTAAAGGACCAGTTCAGTCAATTTCAACATGCAGTTGTAATGCTCACACTACTCTGGACTTGTCAGTACCTGAGGTTTTTATTTTCCTTCTTCAGCCTTTTCCGAGATCTTGGTCATTGTAATGGGGGCAGCGCTTTGTTTACATTTCAAAAAACATTTTTATTTATTCCCCAAAACATCAGAAAGGTTATACAACATCAGCAGACAACAACAGCGGTACATTTTGGGAAAATATTTGGAGTAGGCCTATGTTAATTTAAAAAAAAAAAATGTAAACAAACACTGCCCCCATTAGAATAGCTCATATCTCGGAAAAATGTGGCATCATCGGGTACTGACAAGTCAAGGGTGGCGTGAGCAATACAACAGCATGTTGAAATTGACTGAACTGGTCCATTAATATACATAGCCGATTTTCAATCCTAATAAATAGAATGTTTTGCCGCATGTCAGCAGGACTCATTCATCGATGTGGCGTGTACTTCAAAAGCATTGTGCTGAATGGGCTGAATGCAGGCAGGGGAGTGGGAGAATGGGACATGGCTGTATCGTGCCTCATCATGGCGTGTGTGTGTGTGTGTGTGTGTGTGTGTGTGTGTGTGTGTGTGTGTGTGTGTGTGTGTGTGTGTGTGTGTGTGTGTGTGTGTGCACTGATGCACACCTACCTACTCCACTGTGTGCCACTGATGCATGAAGATGAAACGGCCGCAATGGCCGTCTAGCCATGCATGCCTAATTGGGTTTGTCTACACGTGGCTGTGGATGTGTGTGTGTTTATGTGGTGTGTGTGTGTGTGTGTGTGGTGTGGTGTGGTGTGGTGTGGTGTGTGTGTGTGTGTGTGTGTGTGTGTCAGTGAGCCTGCGCATGTGAGAGACTGCACTGCATGCTCCCCCCGCTCCCTCTCTCACTCCCCCCCCTTCTCTCTCTCTGCCTGGTCTGTGTTGTCAGGCAGTTTTGTGATCACGTGACCCAGCAACCAGCAACTGCAGCAGCCCTGAATCGCAGCATCACAGCATCATCAACAGCAGAGGAGAGGAGAGGAGAGCAGAGGAGAAGAGACAATGATGAAGGGAAAAAAGAAGGACAAGGACAGGAAGGAAGAGAGGACTGGAGAAAAGAGGGGATAAGTAGATTAAAAAGATGTGTAAAAAGGAGGACAGAAAAGGAGGAGAGGAAAAGAGAAGCAAGATAAGCTAAAAAGATGAGGACAGGAAAGAAAATGACAAGAAAGAGGAGAAGAGAAGAGAATAGAAGAGGGAAGCGAAAATAAAAATGAGATGAAAGGGGGTAGGATATAGGGAAAAGTGACAGAGGACTGAAATGTTGAAGTGCCGAGAAGTGATTACTCAAGGGCAAAAAGAGGACTTTAGGGGCGCATAAGAAAGGATTAAAAATGAGAGGGAGCAGAAAGAGAGAAAGAGAAAGAGAGAGAGAGAGAGAGAGAGAGAGAGAGAGAGAGAGAGAGAGAGAGAGTGGGAGAAAGAGGGGAAGCCTCCTTCCATCTTTAGGGTGACTCTCTAGCAACTCCTGACATTTACCATGCATGACTTCAATCAGATATGGAATTCAAAGATGTTTTTGGGGGCTTTTTGCCTTGGTTATTTGATAGGACAGCAAAGAGAAGACATACACACATTGTGCAGCGTAGTAGCGCAGTGCGTCACAGTGCCCCACAATTCAAGGACGTCATGACGTCTGAACCAAGCAAGATACATGTGAAGTGACGTGAAAAATGAAAGCCCACCTGGGAAACCCGGACTACTCCCATTGTCATTGTGACACAGCACTCCACAGCACACAGGTGCACACAACAAAATTGCATTTATGCCTCACCTGTGCAAGGGGGCAGCCCCCAATGGCTCCCTAAGGGAGCAGAACGGCGGTACCATGCTCAGGGTCATGGAGGAAGATGGGGGAGAGAGCACTAATTAATTACGTCCCGCATCAAACTGGTAGATCGTGAGTCGAACCGGCAACCTTTGGGCTACAAGTCTGACGCCATGTCTATGACTGCCATGTCCAGGAAATGCAAAGATTTTGAAATGTCAATTCTTCTATGAGAGGTTCCAGTGGACAATGTCATGCAGTTAACATACAAAAACAAGCACAAACCCATGTAACCAGACCAAAATACTTTAATCCAATCAAACAAATGAAAACAAAACAAAACAGGAAAAGAAAGACTCTAACCCCCTTTTTCTATATGAACCAAGCACTACTTTAATCCACCTGCTGCCTCTTGACATGATTGCAGTTCTAATCAGATGATGTAGTGAGTCTGTCTGCCTCAGCCTCTGCAGGAGGATTTACCACTGCCAACGCCATGTCACATGATCCACACAGCCACTAAGCACCCCCCCCCCCTTCCCCAAACACACATACCGGCCCACACACACGCACACACACACACACACACACACACACACAGGTGACACACGGCGCTGTCGTCAGACTATGCTCTCCCCAAAGATAAGCAATCAGCCTTACCCATGTGTGTGTGTGTGTGTGTGTGTGTGTGTGTGTGTGCGTGTGTGTGTGCGCGTGTGTGTGTCATGGCTAAACACAGGCTTTATCAGTGCTGTTTGGCAGTCAGTCCTCAAGGTGATGTCATAGGCCCAAGGTCGGATACAGGTGCTGAATTACACTGTGTGCATATGCTCTTGCTGTCGGTGTGTGTGTGCGTGTGTGCGTGTGTGTGTGTGTGTGCGTGTGTGTGTGTATGTATGTATGCGTGTGTGTGTGTGCGTGTGTGCGTGTATGTGTGTGCGCGTGTGTGTGTGTTGTGTTACCCGTACAGTAAAGCTTCACAGCTTGAGACAGACAGACAGCACTGTCAACCCTGCTGATTTATTTAGCTGGAAAAAATGTTACCGTGGTGCGGTGACAACACGCCAACCTGAGAGAGGCCAGGGGCACGTGAGTGAGGAGGAGGAGGGGATATCCTGAGTGTCAATGTCAACAGCGACTTGTGTGAAGAAGGTCCTGACCTCATCACTCAGTTGAAGGTGAAGATTGTGCACATCCCAGGAAAAGGTGCAGTACAAAGGCTGACTGTAGTTTTGGAGTGAGAGGTCCGCACACTTAAAATCCTTTTTGTGTTCTTTTATTATTTCATGGCTGGATTACGACCTCATCACTACCATTGCTCTCTTTTTAGCTCCCCATACGCTTGCGTTGCTTCATTCTTTTCCCTCTTTTTGTGCATCACTATCATTGGTGAGCCTGGCTTTACTCCTTAAAAAAAATAGATGGACTACCATTGGTCTCTTTTTTTAGGGTTTTATACTCTAGCTCTCCTTCAGCCTTTTTTGTGCAATGTGTTTGATCTGTATAATGCCTGTATGCATCTGCACAGTTGTGTGCAAAATGTTTGATCTGCTTGCCTTAAGTTTTGTATTACTGTATGTGTAGGCTGGTAGACACCTTTATTTTTGTTTGGGATCAACAACTGAAAACAATTCTACGGTACTACATATACATGGGTTCACCGTGTTTATAAACACGGTGTTGTGAGGAGCGGCAAGAGGCAGCCAACCACGTAAGCTAATTTTTGACCGACAGCGATTTCCAACAATCAGAGGTTGAGTTGTGTGCAGTTGGTGTCGCGCAGCCAGGAAACCAGCCAGAAAACAAAAATGTTGAACCCATGTACTGTCAGTGTTTCCCATACATTAAATTTGGCCGCCATAGTTTATTAAAATGTAGAAAAAAAACAACATTTTTTTTGTTTGTTTTTCAACTTTTTTTTTTTAAACGATTTCCGTGTTTCGCCTTTTTGCATTTATGCCCCGTGAATCCCCCCCCCCAAAAAAACAAAACAAAAACAAAGGCCCGTGTGAAATGCCCCCCCCCCCCCAAAAAAATAACCGTCTGCCCCCATAGTTTCCAAAATTTCTGTGGGAAGCACTGACTGTACATGTTTATGCTCATCTATGTCCGTCTCTCCTTCTCCACTTCTCTCTCTGTGTCTCTGTCTACCAGTCGGTCTTATCTGCTACCTACAGTATGTAGTGTTATAGTCTCCCGTCTATCCATCCCCAGCTGCCGGTGGCCTGGCCTGTTACAAGGTGTTCCGGCCCTAATAGGATGAAGGCTAAATCCAGAAGGTGACATCACCTTGGATTACTGGCTCTTTACTGTGTGTATGTGTGTGTGTGTGTGTGTGTGTGTGTGTGTGTGTGTGTGTGTGTGTGTGTGTGTGTGTGTGTGTGTGTGTGTGTGTGTGTGTGTGTGTGTGTGTGTGTCCTGGCCATTGCCTGCGTGGTGAGAGAGCCTGCCTGCCTGCCAGGTGCACTGTGCATTATGCTACACAAGTGTGAAGCATAGAAGTTTTAGAAGTTTTAATTACAAATATACGGACAAGGAACATTTGGCAGATCACTTTTATTCTGCAAGTCTCAGTATTTTATCAAGTCTCCCAAAACGTGCCTGTCCTGCAAACTGTGTCCAAGAAACACACCAATATCCCAAGACGCATAACAATATATATCACACACACAAGCATGCACACACGTATGCATGCGCACAGACACAGACAGACACACATACATTCTGTCAATAATCACACGCGCACACACGCACGCACGCACGCACACGCACACGCACACGCACACGCACACGCACACACACACACACCACTGCAGTGCACCTCTCGGACCCTAGGAGCAGTTGGGAGTGGCTGATGATGATGGGGTGTGTGCGGCGTGCTGCTTGCTTCACTGGCCCAGGCCAGAGAGAGTGGTATGAAGAGGGGGCTGGCTGCTCATGCATATGGTGCCTGGAGTAGAGAGTCTGGAAGGCAGGGGAGGCTCAAAGGTCCTCCGAAAGTTGGAGTCTGTGTGTCTGAAGGCAGGTGAGGTGGGGAGAGATTACGTCAAAGGGGCACTAAGTAACTGACTGACTGACTGACTGACTGGCTGACTGACTTTAGACCTCTTTGCTGAAGCACAAAGTCTGACCTGCCTCACATGCATGCAGTATGTGCTGCCTGCCACAGAATGACCTGGCACTGACTATCTGTCCATCACAGTGGCTGTGGCTGTTTGAGTGTGTGTGTGTGTGTGTGTGTGTGTGTGTGTGTGTGTGTGTGTGTGTGTGTGTGTGTGTGTGTGTGTGTGTGTGTGTGTGTGCGCGTGTGTGAGAGAGAGAGAGAGAGAGAGAGAGAGAGAGAGAGAGAGAGAGAGAGAGAAAAAGAAAGAAAGAAAGAAAGAAAGAAAGAAAGAAAGAAAGAAAGAAAGAAAGAAAGAAAGAAAGAACGGAAGGAGAGAAAGAAAAGAAAGAAAGAAAGAAAGAAAGAAAGAAAGAGAGAGAGAGAGAGAGAGAGAGAGAGAGAGAGAGAGAGAGAGAGAGAGAGAGAGAGAGAGAGAGAGAGAGAGTATTTTCAGAGTGTGCATGTGTCTGCAAGTGTATGCATGTTGGAGAAGTAGCAGGCTTGCCCTTGTCCTTGTTTACCCAGTGCTTGTACATGACGATATCTCTGCACACTATACGTATACTGTGAGTGAGTGAGTGAGTGTGTCTGAGAGAGAGAGAGGGAGGGAGAGAGAGAGGGAGAGAGAGAGAGAGAGAGAGAGAGAGAGAGAGAGAGAGAGAGAGAGAGAGAACATGAGAGTGTGTGTGAGAGAGAGAGAGAGAGTGAGTGAGTGAGTGAGTGAGTGCGAGAGAGAGAGAGAGAGAGAGAGTGAGTGAGTGAGTGAGTGAGAGAGAGAGAGAGAGAGAGAGAGAGGGGGGGGAGAGAGAGAGGGATGGAGAGAGAGAGAGAGAACATGAGAGTGTGAGAGAGAGAGAGAATCCAACCCTGTGTGCGTGTGTGCGTGCACGCGTTTGTGTGCGGCGTGTGTGTGCGTGTGTGTGTGTGTGTGGGGGGGGGGGGGGGGGCGCTCGCACGCACGGGTGCGTGCGTGCGTGCGCCCATGTCACACACTTCAGAAGGTCATTGTGGACGTCCATCAACAGCCCTCTTTACGTGATGACAGGGCAAAATTAGACACACTAGTCCTGTCACACCACATCAGGCGGCCAGAACCAATGAACCTGCCAGCTGGGTTCACACATGTCCCCAGGAATCCACGTCACAAACACAGAGAGAACACAGCACCCCAAATTAGAATCTGACTGTTGTAACTAAAAGCTTCGACTCTTGTACTGTACATCTGCAATGGTTTAGCACATAAACACATTTTAAGCATGTGTGTAGTTGTAAAGGCACCTGTGCATCCCAGTAGGCATATTTAGCGTATGCATGTACAAGTATATTAGGTGTATAAGTATAAGTGTATTAGGTCTTTGTGCAGCATGCTAAACCCCGCTTCGCATATGGGCTTACACACCTATGGGGACCCATGGTTCGAGTCCGGCCTGGGTCATTTCCCAACCCTACACTGTGTCCTTCTCCTGCTCACGCCATCCTGTCTTAATGTATAATAATGTCTTAATGTCTTAATGTCTTAACAAACCTCTCCAAAATACTTTTAAAAAGCATATGAATATTGATAAAAAGCATATGAATATATAGTGAAAAAATATCTGAAACACCTGCTCCATTTCTTTTGTTCACAAGTGAACATTTTCCATATTGTGCCCTAAATCAGACTTCATGCGTGTATTTTTTTTTCAGAGCCACCAAAGCCATAAATGGAGAGACACTTTGGGGCTAAGAGCTTTCCCACACACACAGCCTATGGCCAGAGGTATCCTTCATTCAGGCATGAATAGAGGCCTTAAGACAACACCATCTGTCAAATGATTCACGACACATGCTGAGTGACTTCCTGACCTGCTCATCTAGTGTCAGTGTGCCTCTGCTTGGTTTGAACAACTGGAAGACAAAGGTGTCGATGATGCATTGCGAGTTAACCTGTACTGGTTAAACTGGACAAAACAACATCCAAGTGTCACTTTGGAAACTAGGTATTTTCCACGTCTTTATGTCATGATGACAATTCAGTTTCCCTCTAGACTCAAGGCAGGGGGCGTAGCTTGTAGACGTATACAAGCGACGATGCACAGTTTACTGATCCTGAAGGGTGCTGACCAAACTGATTTCAGCTAAATAATGGTTTGAGGTTGATACTACTGCATCTTTTTAAAATTAAATTTGAACCATATAACATTATAAAGACTGCCTCACATGGTCCCATTTCACTATTCCGGTGAAATGTCCCATCTCGCATCTCGAGTTCTTACAATGTAAAAAGCCACTGAGAAGCCACTGTTGGCTTGTTGCTTATGTAGGGCTTTCGCTCCAGAAGTAGGATAGGAAACCCACAATCTGCTACTGCTCCTCACGACACAGGCCATCCGTTGCCAAAGGCAGGACTTCTGTTGCCCATGTGTGTCCGTATGGCTGTTGTTACCTGATTGTTAATTCATTAGCCGCCCCGCCATCTTGGACTGTGTGTGTGTGTGTGTGTGTGTGTGTGAGAGAGAGAGAGATTGTGTGTGTGTGTATGTGTGTGTATGTGACATATGGTGTCCTTCCATGCTGAGCCCTGAGCATCTTACTGCGGATATCCTCCTTGGTCATAATCGGAGCACTAAGACTGGCTCAGAGCAAGCTGATGGGCTCAGTCTGAGACGCAGCAAGCAATGGAGTTCTTACTATACCTCCGACAGACTGTCTTGTTTTGGTAGTAAAATACATGATATGAATGATACATTTGATTTAAGCTGTACATAAATTGGGCAATTTCATAAAAAGTGAAGCAATGCCGTATGTAACATTATGTACTTGTCTTGGACAGTACCTTAGGGTTAGGGCTGCGGATTAGGTTTGCAGCCATACAATGCAGTTGACTAAGCAGTTGACTGACCCCACACCTCGTCACAGAGCAATGAGGCCTTCTGAGCTCCAGGAAAAGCACGGCACTGTGGAGCCCGGAGTGAACACACTTGAATCAGAGATTCTTTAAGTATATAGAGATATGCCAATGTAATAGGTTGGTATGGGCACCTAACATGACCAGGTTCCGGTCTGCCTAAAGGGGCGTGTCATAATACTCCTAGCATTGAATAGAACAGTCCTTAGGTCTGCCTAAAGGGGGACCCCCCCTCCTCCCCCTTGCAATAGTAGAACCCGGGANCAGTGGGCCAATGGAACCTCTCTCTCACTACTCTCTTGCTTGTACTGTGTCCTTCTGCAGTCTGAGCAAATAATAAAAGTAACATTTCTATGCAAACTCACACAGGGTCTCCCTATCTCTCAGTCACACACACACACACACACACACACACACACACACACACACACACACACACACACACACACACACACACACACACACACACACACACACACACACACAGCAGCACCTTTGAGCAACCGCCCATGTTGAAATCTTCAATGGACCAAACGCAGAGCCATGGGGGAGCGGTGAAGTGAAGGCAGTGGGAGGTTGCAGTAGGGGTGGGAGGGAAGGGGGATTTAATCCAGCCCATCTATTAACGCCTCTCTCTCTGGCCTCTCTTTCTCTCCCTATCTCTGTGTCTCTCTCTCGCTCTCTCTCCTCTTTTTTCTCTGTTATTCATGGTGGTACAAAGCACCACACAGGGGTTCCTTTGGCTCTAGGGTTGCTACTGCTCTAAGCCGATGCGGCCAGGCTGCCCCTGGCAGTGCCTGAAGTGAAGAGGCGGGGGTGCATAGAGGGTTTGGGGAAAGGCTGGAGAGCATTGTGGAAGGTCAGGTGGGGGGTAGGGGGTGGGGGGGTTAGCACAGCCGGCCTGCACGTGCCCGACCTACGATCTGCCAATAGCCACACAAAAGAAGATTTGGGGTGCGTGTGTGTGCGCGTGTGTGTGTGTGTGCAGAGGGGGGGTTGTGAGGGTTGGTTTGTAGGAGGCTGGTGGTGGAGGGAAGAGGGGAAGTGGAGGGGGGTAGGGGGTGGCGGCTGTGTAGAGCAGATGATGTCATGCTCAGCCAATAACAAAGGACTCTGGAGCATCCTCCTTCCCACTGCTCCAGGCATGGTAGCCTTCATCCAGGCAGGCAGGCATCCCACATTAAACACGCACATTATCCTCTTTACTCAGACAGATCATACACGCCTGCCTGCCTGCCTGCCTGCCTGCCTGCCTGCCTGCCTGCCTGCCTGCCTGCCTGCCTGCCTGCCTGCCTGCCTGCCTGTCTGTCTGTCTGTCTGTCTGTCTGTCTGTCTGTCTGTCTGTCTGTCAGACAGACAGACAGACAGACAGACAGACAGACAGACAGACAGTCATTCTCTTTAAGAGGGCTGATTGCACAAGCATCTCGAAAGATTCACCAAAAAACAACCCACTACAATGTGGAAGGAGAGACTGATAACACCAATGATAGAGAAATAATACAAAACGGAGAAAACTCAAGATAAATAAATGACTAATTTGTTGCGTGTGGTGAAAACGAGGTCAACAGACCTACAGTGCGTCGCGTGCAAACCCTCCAAAAACCAAATGGGTTTGCGACAGCCCGGCAGACCATCCGGCAGAGTGGCATATATAGAGTCACTGCACGCGATGAAAACAGCAGTTGAAAAGAAAAGGGAGGACAATGAGGGACCCCCTATCAGAGCTGAACTGGAGCTTCAAGACAGAGAAGAGCGGCGAAAACACAATGGCAATAACAAAGTGGACAAAAATAAACAAAATGAAGCCTATAATGAATTTTAACAAATTCATGTTTATGACGAAAAAAGCAATTGAAAAGAAAAGGGAAGCAAAAGACAGGCAGAGCTGAAACTGAGCTTGCCGACAGAGACAAAATGCTTGAATCCTGATGACGGTAAAAAAAAAGTGGACAAAAAAATGTATCTTCTATTGTATTAATTGAAAGTTTGTGGTGGAAAAACATGGTGAGAAGAAAAGGGAAGCCAATGCAGCTGAGAGGCAGAGCTGAACCTGACTTTGAAGGCTGAGAAGTGGGGGGTGTGGCGGGAGGCAGGGGTGAGTGGTGGTGGTGGAGGCGGTGGTGGAGGCGGTGGTGGAGGCAGTGGTGGAGGCAGGGGTGAGTGGTGGTGGTGGAGGCGGTGGTGGTCTGCTGTCGTTTGGCAGCTGTGTTGTCATGCCATCTCTCCTCCACTTTTAATGAGGGGGAAACCTCCACCTGCTGTGGCAGTGGGGACACATCCAGCTCACACACACACACGCACACACACACACACACACACACACACACACACACACACACACACACACACACACACACACACACACACACACACACACACACACACACACACACACACACACACACACACACACACACACACACACAATCTCAAGCGCCTGAACTTCGCACCAGGCCCACATGCATGACAGGTCAGGTGTTCGTGCCTGAAATTGAATATGAGGAACTAGCAAAATTAGTTTTACGAAGCGCCACTCAAACTGCCAGTCAGGGTGGCAGTGGCAGGGCCAGTGCAGTCCAGTGCAGTGTGTGTACTGGGTGTTCTGTGGCAGGCCCTGTCCTGTGCCCAATAGTACCGTGTGACAGGCCCTGTCCTGTGCCCAATAGTACCGTGTGACAGGCCCTGTCCTGTGCCCAATAGTACCGTGTGACAGGGCAGGGGAAGGGAGTCAGGTGGTGGCAGGTTTCTATGACCAGGGACACCGACAGGGGGCAGGGACAGGGAGAGACGGGGGGCAGAAATGGATTCTCATTATAATATAATATTATATTATAATATTATTATTATAATATTATTGTATGTATTGAGTGGGGGGGCCCTAGCAGATGACTTTGTCCTGGGCCTGGCCAAAGCTGTCAGCGGCCCTGACTATGACACATTCACTGCGGCAGCTACAGTAAGGAGATGGGAGAGCAGAGAGAAGTGGACACAGAAAGAAAAAATGCGTCTGCACAGTGCACACGTCAATCCTTTTTTTTGGTTCCTTTGACATGCCAAGCTGTTGGTCAAAGACCTTCCTCAGGACACAAACACACAAGTGCCGAGAGAAGAAAGCAGTGCCATGAGTGCGGGTAGAGGTGGAGGGAGCGCTATGTTTTTAGCATGTCACATGGTGCCCTGTCTGACTGCCAGGTCTCAAGTGCCTGTACTGTACTGTATGTGAATGGCACACTAATACTAATAAATAAAATGCATTGTGCCCGTGTGTGTGTGTGTGTATTAGGGCTGTAACGATACAATCAACTCACGATTCGGTTTGTATCACGATTTTTGATCTATGGTTCGATACACCCCACAATTTTTTTAATGCATCTTTTTGATGATCATTTATAGGTAGAATACTGTAGGTTACAAAAGGTTACTAATAATATAAAAAGTGTTTAAAAATAATAATGATAATGATTTGAAGCTTGGAAGCACCATCACATCAAATCATAAGGTTGTTTTCTGGACTAATGGGTAATAAAACTTTGAAAGGGCGTATCACGATACTGCCTCCTTGTATCACGATACAGTATCGTGACTCTGCGTATCACGATTTCTCGGTTCGATACAACATCATTACAGCCCTAGTGTGTATGCATACATTTTACTTAGATTTCTGCACATTTGTGTTTAAATGTCTCTGTATGGCATTGGCAACAAGCATTGTGTGCAGTATGTGTGTACTGTATGTGCATGTGTACACATTTGTGAACAAGCATGTGCTTATGTGCATACATATGTGTGCACCTCCTGTCACACAAACAAGCGCACACACACACACACACACACACGACTGCTGCTGCTGGTGCTTGGGTTTCCCCCTTTCTTCAGTTTCACTCGCTGCCTAAAAATACGGGACTTTCGTATGCCGTGTGGACCGAGGACCTGTTCGTCCAAGAAGTCATGGAAAATTGAGGTCTCGTATTTCACACAGCTACTGATAAGCCATAAACCTACTGTACAGTGCCATGCAGCCAAGCAACCCCTCCCTCCCGCCCGCCAGCTACACACACACACACACACACACACACACACACACACACACACACACACACACACACACACACACACACGCACACACACACACACGCACACACGCACACACGCACACACGCACACAGCTCGGCTGCCAAATATAGCAGCAGAAGTGGCCAGATCAAGTGCTGCCTCTCGTCAGAGGGCCACAATCGAACCGCAAGCCTCTTGTGTGCTGTAAAAGCTGCTATCCCAAACAGGGGGGTGGTAAAGATGGGAAGAGGGATGGGGGTTGGGGATATCTATAAACAGGCTTTTTGCTATACTCAGATTTTGCTGTATGTTTACTGCAATGTGTATTAGGTCTTTGTTTATGTCTTGTATCTATGTATCTACGTATGTATCTATGTAAGCTGTCAGACACCTTAGTTTCCCTTGGGATCAATAAAAGTACTCTTCTCCACTCTACTCTACTTAACAGGCCAGGGCGAGAGATTAGACGGATGGCTCTTCTACATGAAGAGTCTTTTACATGAAGAGTGTTGGAAAAACAGTCATCATTACAACCTTTGAGCTTATAATGTGTTTATAATGTATGTCCACGTGAGCACAGAGGTGTGTTTGGATGGCAGTTTAAATGACCGCACAGGTTCTGATTCACACCTAGGTGATGTGTGCTTGTGGTTGAATCACCGGGGGTGGGGGTGGGGGGTTATAAAGGTAGATATTTAGAGGCTGTGGTTCAATGATGTTTAAAGTCTCTCCTTACACAAGCTGACGTACAGTATTATATGCTAAGCTCGTAGATGGAGCTCAGGCTGGTAACCCTCTCCATAGACAGGAGGGTCCTCCTCCTGCAGTTCTGTAGTAACCGCATGTACACTGAACTTGCCATTGGACTATACACACTCTGTGTGTGTGTGTGTGTGTGTGTGTGTGTGTGTGTGTGTGTGTGTGTGTGTAGTACTTTGTGCTTGTATGCTGCAAGTGCTGCTGGCAAGTGCTGCTGACCTTGCAGTTGGACTACAGTGCGTGTGTCTGTGCGTGTGTCTGTGCATCTGACTCTGCATCTGTCTCTGCGTCTGTGGCACTTGGCCTATTCTTGACCGCTGGACTACAGTATGTTAAGCGTGTGTGTGTGTGTGTGTGTGCGTGTGCGTGTGTGTGTGTGTGTGTGTGTGTGTGTGTGTGTGTGTGTGTATGTGTGTGTGTGTGTGTGTGCGTGTGCGTGTGCGCGCGTGTGGGCGTGTCTGCCAGTTGGGATACCTTGACCCTGGCGTTGGGCTGCAGCAGCTCGGTGACGGACACCTTGTCCTGCTGCAGCCGGCGCTTCACCAGCTTGGAGCAGCAGACGTTCATGGCGCCCTGCACATGCGAGGCGTTGTACTCGGAGAAGGTGCGGCTGTCGATGACCAGCAGGCGGCCCGTGCCCCGCTGCAGCAGCCCCGCCAGACGCTTGATGTCCATGGGCGAGCGCCGGCCGTTCTTCTCCCCGGCCATGGTGGACACTTGGACTCTGCTACTGCCGCTGGCTCTTCTTCACGCTGTTCGTCTCCTACTCCTCCTCCTCCTCTCTTCACAGGGATGAGACGTGAGGAGATGGTGAAGGGGGAGGGCCAAGTGAGGGGGGATGGTTTAAGGGGGTTTGGGATGGGGGGAATAGGGGAGAGGGGGATCACAGGGGCGATGGAAGGCCTAGGTGACAGAGAGCCATCGCTTCTGCTGTGGGACAGACAGAAAAATAGATACAAAAAAGAAGAGGGAGACAAAAATAAAAAGTTAGACCATGTAAAAAACTAGAATAAAAGATGTGAACAATCTGCGCTAAAAAAATAGTCAACCATGGCCCAACCATGGGGCATATGGTAGGGCACTCGTTTGCCATGCGGCCGACCCAGGTTTGATTCCCAGCCCGAGTCCTTTGCCAACCCTTCCCCGTCTCTCCCTCACCCAACTCGCTTCCTGTCACCATCTGCACTGTACTATCATGAAGTCAAAAACACCAAAACACATCTGAAAAAAAAAAATCACTTGCATCCTGCCTCTGGAAGTAGCATCATTGCTGAGCATGGCATCGGGACACATTCAAGGGCTGATGGAGTGAGAGTTAGGCCTGTCAACAAATGTTGCTGGACGATAAATTGGCCAAGAAATTATTGCGATAAACGATAATATTGTCTTCTCTGTCATTTTAAAAATGTATAATAACCATGGGATAGAAATGCGAATACACCCTTTCTAATTTTGAAAGCGTCGCAGCAGGGGGGTAGATAGAGAGATAGACAAGGTAGACAGACTGAAAATTAAAAGTACACCAACATTTAAGCATCATGGCGCTGAGTGAAATGTGCCAATCGATATTCAGTCTAAAAGAGAGTGACGAGGAAAACAAAGAAGCATGCAATAACTTATTGTGGCAAAAAAGTTATCATGCTTAAGTCTTTCTGTCTTGTTTTGTGGAGGTAGCCCTATCCCGCAATGGTGAAGAATCTTTAATTGCATACCCCCCAGGTATCCACATCTTTCTACAACTTGCTTGTAAACAAGGCTTAGTGCTTCCCAGCTGCACTCTTCAGCTTTGTGCTCTGCCCATCATCCCAAAATATTCTTAAAAACAAAAAACAAAAGCTGCAACCCATAGGCTTTAGGTTAAAAAAAGGGCACCCGTGACTTCCCCTAACTGAAAGTAGAACTTTCACTGACGCCTAAACATGTTTGTTTAAAGCCTCAGTACTTAGTCTCTTCACATGACACCATGCGCCCACCCCGCACCTCTTCCCCATCTCACATCACACCCCAGGAGGAGCAGGTTTATTACCGGGGTGTCCACTGACCGTATCCCCTGCAACGTATACCCCCCTCTCCTCATAGCCTACTGCCTAATAAGACAGGTTACTGTGGGCTGCGTCCAATTTCTTCCTTCACGCTTCACTCACACTTGACTTCGCATGGAGTCAACTTCGACAGCCAGCAAGTCACCCCTCCAGGTTGAAGTGGGAGTTGTAAATCCACCCCGACATTTTGGAGGAAAAGATGTAGTCTCACCAGTCACCACAGTAGCTGCTGCCTGCCGCCACTGGCGATACTAATGTAATCCATTTTGACCACTCCTGCTCTAGCCTATTCCATTAATCTTCTTTGGGTCTGGGGGTGGAGTGGCTCAGTGGGCTAAGGAGACAAGCCATTGAACCAATCCTTCCTCGCTCTCTCTCTCTCTCTCTCTCTCTCTCTCTCTCTCTCTCTCTCTCTCTCTCTCTCTCTCTCCTGTCTCTCTCTCTCTCTCTCTCTCTCTCTCCTCTCTCTCCTCTCTCTCTCTCTCTCTCTCTCTCTCTCTCTCACCCACTCATTTCCTGCCCTATGCTCTCACTACCCTGTCAAAATAAAAAATAAATAAAATATATAGAGAAAGAATATATTGTGTATACTGTATGTAAATATAAAAACGCATTCGCGCCTGATTATCACAGATCCAATGGAGGCGTTTTATAATAGGAGTGTCCAGTTCATAATATTCCCTGTAACGTATACACTTCACCTTATACCCTACCACCCAACAAGACAGGCAGTCTCGTCAGTAGAGCTGCTATTGGTGCTACTGTTGGAATTAAAACCTTTGCGGATTCCTGGTCCAGTATTAATCCTTTACCGTGGCTGAGCACTCCTGCCGTATTCAATTATTTTCCCTCTGGTCTGACGATCACAGATCCGATGGAGGTGTCTGCCGCTTTGTATGGCACAACAGTATTGCCTGCCTCCCTAGGTCGGTCTAGCCTTTTTGTGCCATTGCACAAGCCCTAATGAAAAATACATGCGCTTGGCTCAGTTGGCCAAGGTCTTGGTTTCTAATGGGGGCTTAAGCACGGCAGCAGGGGAAAGTGCTAAGCGTCTGAACAGGGTTTCCTCCGGCACGGGCAGTGTTGCCAGATGTGTCTGATCAAATCCCCCCATGAAAGGTTCTCAAAAACCGCCAAAATGCGCTAAATTCTGCCCAATCTCAACAAATCACATTGATTTCTATGGGCATAAAACAGCAGAAAACCGCCAAATGGTCATTTTTTCCCCGTTTTTATCCCGCAGACGGTCATCCCAAGTAGCCCAATTGGCAACACTGGGCACGGCTGCCTGCCTGTCTTCACCTGAGGCCAACTCCCTCATCATCATCATCATCATCAATACCCATCACCACCCCTGTTAGAAGGTCTGTTGCATCACATTAGTATCATCACTTCCTAAATGTGTACGCCTACGTAAATAGTACAGCAGAGCTATGAGCTGCGTCTTTACATTTAAGTGCTTTGTTCCAAACCGGCCATTCAAAGGAGAGAGAGAGAGAGAGAGAGAGAGAGAGAGAGAGAGAGAGAGAGAGAGAGAGGGAGAGAAGGAGAGAGAGAGAGGGAGAGAAGGAGAGAGAGAGAGAGAGAGAGAGAGAGAGAGAGAGAAAGAGAGAGAGAGAGAGAGAGAGAGAGAGAGAGGGAGAGGGAGAGAAGGAGAGAGAGAGATAGAGAGAAAGAGAGAGAGAGAGAGAGAGAGAGAGAGAGAGAGAGAGAGAGAGAGAGAGAGAGAGAGGAACTGAGAGGAGGTTCCATGGAGATAATACCCCATGGGGATGCACAGGGAGATGATCACCTCACCTCAGCAACAAAGCAACAAACACTCCTCATAAATCTACTGTGCCCACGAGGTCCGCACATAATGTATGCAGTCAGCAGAAACTCAAAACAAAGGAAATGATGAGGTAATGACTATGCATAATGTATGCTTATGTGCCTGTGTGTGTGTGTGTGTGTGTGTGTGTGTGTGTGTGTGTGTGTGTGTGTGTGTGTGTGTGTGTGTGTGTGTGTGTGTGTGTGTGTGTGTGTGTGTGTGTGTGTGTGTGTGTGTGTGTACTGTGTGAATGTGTGTGTGTGTGTGTGTGTGTGTTTGAGAATCTGCATGGGTTTACAGTACATTTATCTGTGCATGCCACCTCCAAGCTGCAGCAGTCAGAAATACTGCCACAAAAGCTGCCTAGTAACAGCACACAGCAGCACGCGAGACCACACACACAATGACACAGCCCCACACGCAAGCAACATTATTCCAATATCCTTCGTTGGATCCAGCTCCCTATTTTAGCCAGGATAAGTGCGTGCACACATACACAGTAGCCTACAGGTCACGGTGTGATCTACTGTACCTCATCAGTAAACGCATTGATGGTGGTACACACACCCAAAAACAAAATGAAAACAGCCGATCAATGACGCATCAATAACACACACACACACTGACACCCAAAATAACAGCGAGAGCAGCAGAAATAGCCTCACCTCAGGAGCAGCTAACACTTAGAGCAGAAGCACCGCAGCAGCCTCCACATGCTCTCTAGCCGAGATCGATATACCACAAGGCTTCCCCTCAGTGCAGATTACACCACTCCGGGTGTCTGAGACAGCAGGTAGTCAGCATGTCAGACAGACATCCCCCACCGTCTCTCTGCACGTCCGTGTCGTGATGGCTCGTTCCGTCCCTAGTCTGGGATCACGCTGGGCTGGGCTGGCCAGCCTCACTACCTGGCTACACATGACTGGTAGAGCTGGGACATGAAGCCTGTCAGGTGCAGGCAGGCACACACCCAGGCAGCCCCATCTTATGACATCCTCCCTGCACTCAGAGCAGCCACAATGTGCTACCGCTAGCCAGCCTTGCTCTCTCTCACACACACACAAACACAAACACACACACACACACACACACACACACAGCCAGGCAGCTAGCTAACTAGACAGGCAGTGTGTTAGCACGCAGGGTGACAAAGGGCTGCCGTGTGACTCACACACTGAAGAGTTGCTCTACAGCTCCTTGGGACTCTCAGCATACATTTATATAATAACAACAAAGGAAACACTCACACACACACACACACACACACACACACACACTTACATAGCCCTCAGAAAGACAAAATGCTTACTGCATGGAATGTTGAAGGGCTCCATTGTTTCGGCTGTTTAGAAGACAAAGGGAAAGGCTTCTGCATTATAGATGTACGCTGTTTTTTGCATGCACTTCTTGAGTAGGAAAGTTAGTGTACAGAGAGAGAGAGAGAGAGAGAGAGAGAGAGAGAGAGAGAGAGAGAGAGAGAGAGAGAGAGAGAGAGAGAGAGAGAGAGACATAGACAGAGACAGAGACAGAGACAGAGAGAGAGACAGACAAGATAGACAGACAAAAAGAGACAAAGAGAGAATGAGAGGAAGAGACAAAAAGGGGGGAGAGCCCAAAAGAGAGGGAGAGACAGAAATCCACACGTGTGGACTAAAGCAATAACACAATGGCAATAACCTGACTGGATTCACTTGAGGATGCAGGTTGGCATGGAAACGCTCCAGCTCCAGAGTGATGGGCAGGAGGTCTCTCGCTGTGCTACTGCTGCTGGTACGATGCATTAGATGCTGAGGCTGAGTCTGACTGCATTGCATCCGCCTCCACTGCAACTCTGCCACTATAAACCAAGACTTCTCTTCATTTTATTTTTTAGGGCTTTTTGCCTTTATTTCTGACAGGACAGTAGTAGAGAGACAGGAAATGAGTGGGGAGAGAGACCGGGAAAGATTGGCAAAGGACCCGGGTCGGAAATCAAAGCCGAGTCGCCAGCGTAGTAACCCAGTGCCCTACCATTAGGCCACAGCAGGACCAAGACTTCTCTTTTAATCAGGGTTAATTTTGGAATGTGAGGGAACCTTGGAGTAATATCTGGTTCTTCACATACTGGTTTCAGGCCAACCAGAACGGTCCCAGACACCATTCACGCACCAGTAACATTCAGGACTAAAGTGCTTACCTGCGAACCAACTACGTTCATACCAGGCTCTGAACTTTTCCATATATGACCATTTGTTCCTCAGATGGACCTGCTGATGTGCAAGTTGTCGTCATGGTTCACAGACAAAAACCAAGTAATTTTGGTTCGCATCACAAACTACCTCTCTGGTTCCCCAATGCTCAGCCTTGCGGCATGAACACGCCGGTCTATTCAAGATTAGGTGCAGGCAGGGTTCTCTAACGGCCTGAAGGTACCAACAGTGGCAAACTCAGAACCTCCATCTATACGGAATGATGTTGCCGAGTCTGTTGTGGGTGGGGGAACCTCGAAAAGTTCTCGTAGGAACATTTGGGTTTCTTCTAATACCAATTTGTAACCTAAAGGTTCTCCACGGTGGCAAGCTGAAGAACCCATTTTTTTAAATTATTTTTACTGCTTGATGCTGCCAACTTAAAAAAATACCTCAGTCAATTTCAATATGCTGATTGTATTGCTCATGCTACCCTTGACTTGTCAGTACCCGGTGATGCTGCATTTTTCGACTCAGCCCTTTCCGAGATCTGAGCTGTTCTAATGTGGGCAGACTTTGTTTACATTAAAAACCTTCTTAACATAGGCCTACTCCAAATATTATCCCAAAAGGTATCACTGTTTGCTAGTTGTCTGCTGATGTTGCATAACCTTTTGGATGTTACTAGGAATAAATCCAGATGTTTTTTTTCTAACTGTAAACAAATGTCTGCCCCCATTACAATGATCAGTATCTCGGCAAAGGCTGAAGAAGGAAAAAAAAAAATCGCAGTTACTGACAAGTCCAGGGTAGTGTGAACATTACTGCATGTTGAAATTGGCAGAAGTTATCCTTTAAGTCTGGCTGGCATCACCTTTGCTGTCACTTGCCAGTGCCACTGCCAAGCTGCTGCTCTAAATAAAGACTTCAAAACTGGGTAAAACTACAGAGTGGGCTGCCGCCTGCCCTACTTTGTAAACACTGCCTCGTGACAATTTGGAACGGGGCCGACAAGAAGAGCCCTAGCCACCAGGACTTTCTAAAGAGCTTCAGTAAATGGCATTGTACTGTACAATAAAGACAATAAACCGTTTTCTGCTCTGTTCTTTTCTAATCTATTCTTCTATGTTCCATTCTGTATATCGGTATGTTTTCCAACCATCGTGCCATGACACACTAGAGTCTAGTGTGCCATGAGAAATTGTCAGGTGTGTCTTGGGAAATGATTCCATTGCACCTGATTGGTCTAAAAGACTTCTCTATTAGCATACTGTATGACTTTAAAAGCTTAAGAATTGTTTACATTTTCGGTGGGTGGTGTGCAGTGAGATTTTTTTCCACTGAAAAAAGTGCAACGTGGGTCAAATTAGTTTGCAAAACATTGGTATACAGTATAACACTAGCTAAGAGCAGGCAGAGCCAGTGCCACCTTGCATCAGCCTAATGTTCATCAACAGCTTTTTAGTGACACAGGTCACACACAGTCACCAGACAGCACACACAATCGTACAAGAAGGCTGAGGTGGTGACACATCATCGTCGTCTAGACTGGGGACACACAAACAAATAAATGACTACTACACAGAAAGATAAGAGAGAGATAATCCACCTGAGACATTAATTGTACTAAACCCTTCCTTACCAGGGCTTGAGAGTTACAGTTAGCACCAGCCTGTGAACCCATGTTTCTCAGTTGTTACACCACACAGCCACTGGCAGCAACAACAGGCCCAGGTGTACAACTGTAGGCCCAGGTGTACAACTGCACAGCGCACAGCTAGGCTACCCCTTTGGGTGACGTCAACTTCACAGGACCAGGAGAGGGAGGCACTCTACTAGGACAGGGCAATTCATCAAAGCTACTTTGATGTAACCATTAATCTGTAACCATTATTCAACAGTGACCTAGTTCATGACTAGGCCTTATGTGTTATTTCTATTAGGTTTTCATTATTATTATTACATTTCAAAGTAGTTGGTTAATATTCTGTGGATTCCACTCCCACTGTGTGTGTTCACAAGCAAGCTACTGCCCCATAAATGCATACTACCCCATGTGCAATTCGGCCCAACCTCAGTCAACTAAACACTTGAAGTTGAAGTTTTATCTTTAAGCGCAAACTTTGATGAAAATCAATATATCAATTGATATCGAGCAATATTGTGATCAATAAATTATATTATTAACACCTGTATATAATATATTGTGGGTCCTATTCCACCCACCAATACAACTTTTATTGGTTATTGGCCATGGCTTTACCTGTGGGGACAACTTAAGCCAAATATGGGTCAATTAGAAAACAAAGAGCATAATGAGCAATCATGGGTAAGCGGTTAGGGTGTCAGACTTGTAGCCCAAGGGTTGCCAGTTTCATTCCCGGCCCGTCAGGTTGGTGGAGGTAGTTAATCAGTTCTCTCGCCCATCCTCCTCCATGACTGAGGTAACGGCTTGAATAGTACTGTCCCGCCATACAGCTCCCTTGTGGAACGGTTTGGGCTGCCCCCTTGCACGGGGGAGGCATACATGCAATTCTGTTGTGTGCAGTGAGCACTGTGTGCTGTTAAGTGCAGTGTCACAATGACAGTTTCCCAGGTGGACATTCACAGCTTTCACTTTCAGATGAGTAGGTGTACAGCACTGCACAGCAGATGAGGTACAGTGCTATATTCATCTCCTCCTCAAAAGCTGATCAAATTAGTGCATTAACTGACTCTACCAGGTAACTGAGTAGAGGCCAGCCACCAAGATTAGCCTATGGGATTCAGAACCTACCTAAGTTCCCATCCATTCTGCATACTCATGAACGGTCATCCGGGTACTTTGCTCTTAAATTTGCGTTACGCCCCTTTATGGGTGAAAACAAACCGAATGTCTCATTGACTTACATGCTACATTGGCTAGTCAAAATGAACACATTCCATGCTTCAGCCACGGCTGTTTGGCTATATTATTTGAACAACCGGCAACGGAACACGTTTTCGGCACGTTGCGCGTGAACAACGCTAGTCTACAGGTCCGTATCTTTCGTTTATTAATCCCCAACATCACCAATTGACTTGCATGTGTTGTTTTCCCCCATAAATGGGCGTAACGCACATGGAAAACGTCACGCCGTTCATGAGTATTGTAGAGTAGGCCCAGAGCCATCTAATATCAGAGTTACGCCACTCCCATAGACCTCTATGGACCAATCTTTCCACAGCAATGGCGGCTCTCATGGAGCCTCACGGAGCGTTAACATGGAAATCCCCATTGACTTTAGTTCTATTAGAAGTTACTTAGTTCCAGGAGGTGGCCGTAGAACACAGAAAATGTGGTAAAGGTAATGTAATTTGTTTGTACTTAATCTTTGTTTGGTATGTGATGGTTCTGTGTTAGTTTCCAACGAACAGAAGTTTACTGTTAAGAAACATTTTAATCTACGCGAATCACATCACCAACCGACTTCCTGGTCCCCGGTTTGCGCAACTCTGTTATTAAATGGCTCTGAGTAGGCCTAATAGGCTCCTGCTAATCTCTTGCACCTGCCTATCTCCTCTTCAGCCTATTCTCCACGTAGGTGTCACTTCACGCCAACAAAATAGGAACCACAACTATTAGCCAGAATCACCATCATCTTCATCACACACGCACAGGCGCGCGCGCGCACATACGCACACGCACACGCACACGCACACACACACACACACACACACACACACACACACACTACAGGCTATAAGAACAATCTAAAATGCACTTGTGACTTGTAAACAAAATAAAATCATGAAAACGACATTGACAACACATTTCGCTTCACAAAGGGCAACACGAACAAGCATGGCACCCTCAAGCATATGATGCCAAGCGTCTCCAACTAAGCCAGGTTGTCCTAGTGATGTGATGCATATGAAACGTGACCCCCCCCCCCCCCCCCAGGTTTTCCCAGGCTTATCCCAGGTTTGCTGAATAATTTGGAATGTCGATTTAGAGGCAGACAACTGAATTTGTTTAATCTTTTGTATTTGCCCTATATATTTGTTTGCGCGCAAGTGGGCACCGCGCGCGCATAATAGTCGGCTTTAAAACGGTATTGCAATACACAACACAGCAACCGTGAAATACATGAGGTCTTGAATAATTTGTCAAGAAGCGCAATATCAGTTAAATTCAGCAAATTATCTTATGGTCGGATGCTATCAGTAGGATACTTGACGGGTATTTAAATACGCGCACCAGTATTCCAAGCTTTGATTAAGACACCCAATAACCATAAATAAATGAAACACTTCAGGGCTTACCTAAAGGTTTTAGGTCAACAGTCAGTCGACCACCTTGATTTGACGCGCAACATCCATTTCTCCGAGTAATAGAATTTAAAACCCAGTGCTGCGCAAAGTGCGCATATCCGTGCTTGTTGTATTTGAGCGGATTCAGATTATGTAGCCTGTGTTCGGTGAGGTTGCTGCCGCCGTGAGTGTGGTGGTGGTGGTGGTGGAGGAGACGGACGCACGCTACAGAAAATGCTAACGTCTTAGCATCTAGATGAGGATATCAGCCTAGGTCTGACCGAACACGCGACAATAACTCTGACATTCCACGGCCACGTTCGTAGCCAACCAAATGACAAAGCGGCACACTCACCTCAACCTCCACCGTCAAGAATTCACTCAGCTAACCTCCCAGTGCGACTGCGGACTCCGATATGGGGCAGCCATTCGCCAGTGAGTGTCACTGTTTACGAGTCATAAGGTTGCGGTGCGTTGGGTAGACCGTCCAAAGGAGTTCATTCTACTCTGATGACAGAGAGGTCTTCGCCGTGCGATAGCCCAAAGACCTACATAGGCCTACGGCGCACATGAGAAGAAAACTCCAGTAATTTTGATACCACATATGTTGGTCCAAGGGTGCAGTTAGGCTTTGAGAAGACCACGATAAATAGCAATCTCCAATTTTCAATTGTCATTTAATTGCAGTTCGGGGGTAAAACAGAAGGTGCACTAAAAATGAACTGAAGGATGAGGTCATGGTTCAGGGGGAAAAATGCATGACGTCACTCTCGGCCAATGAGAGGCGGCGGATCAGGGGTTAGGTGACGTCAGCCCTCTGATCCCTAGATTAAAGAGACACAATGATTTCTGCGCCTGTATGTACTGGGCCTTGCTGATAGTCGATAGTTGGCAGTGCTTTGGTGTAGAGGTCAGTTCATCTATGATTCGTCAGTGATATGTAAAGAGTAAAGAGTTAATGTTAATCAACTTGTCATATTGAAGCAAGACAACACTTAGGCTTCTATTTCCTCCACATGACAATTACTTTTAAATATATTTAGTATAACATTATAATAACATATTATCACAAGAGTTCGTAAAACAGTGTAATAACAAATAAACAGAACATTTCCAAATAGGCTATGTGGACTTCAATGGAATGCAATGTTTAAGACTGAAGCACTGTGACATGGTGTGGTATGCATTCATTGAAAATAACATATAAAAAAATCAAAGAAACAAAGGAACACATAATGCGGTCAGGTGTGAAATAATTTAGTGCATGTGACAAAAAAAATGCTTTGGCTACTTATTTTGGTAGATGTGTGGAATCTTCAAAAGCGAGCTGGGGATTAGAGTGTTACATGCTGCCCTCTGCTGACTGACTAAAGAACATGCAATATTGACATTTTATTCATTCACATCCTTATGTTACAAAATAGAGATGGGATTTGTGGCTCTTTCATTGGAGCCGGATCACAGTGACTATTTCAATATTTAATAATAATAATATTTAATAAAAATATTCATTCTGTTAGGAAGGTAGGCTTTTTGACTCCACCTGGAGGTCTTTTTGTCCAAACAACAACTGATTGTCCTCCAAATGAACGAAACACACAAAAAACCGGAAAAGAGTGGTTCTCAACAACGGTTCCTATCGTTCACGTCTAGAAGCCATTCAAAAGAGTCACAACACTATCACAAAAAGGTAAGCATACATTTGCATGTACACACACTGTCTTCCTGTTGACTTTTGTAGCTATAGGCCTATTTTATGACCAGAAATGTAAATTGGGAAACAAATTTACGCACACACACACAGACGCACATAAACACACGCACACGCACACGCATGCGCACAAACACACCCACAGACACACACACACACACACACACACACACACACACACACACACACACACACACACACACACACACACACACACACACACACACACACACACACACACACACACACACGCATGTGCGTACACACACACGCACACCAGTGGATTTTGTGTATGTCTCTCTCCCCCCCCCCGATATATCTGCCTATGAGCAAGGCACAAGGTCAGCAGCCAGTCATAGAAGTCAGTGAAGAGAGAGAGAGAGAGAGAGAGAGAGAGAGAGAGAGAGAGAGAGAGAGAGAGAGAGAGAGAGAGATGACTCCAAACGGAGAAAGTCTGGTGGGTGGTTAATGATTCCAAAGAGTCAAATAGGCTGCAGCCTTGAGCTGTCCCATTCAAAACGTACACAAACAGTCCCCCAGCGCAGCAGATGAGATGAGCGATGCCTTATCTTGATCGTAGCATTCCTTTCTGCTTGCATGGCTGGACATGGTTTTGTGCCACGTTATAGCCCATGCAAGAAAGGTCGCCGTCCCAATAACGGCTCCCACCCAAAGTCAGTCAACTGGATGACTGACTGTTCTGCAGGTTATGTCTTTGCAATATGCGGATGTGAAAAACTTCCTCAGTATGAACCCCTTATGTATAGGATATGAACTCAAGTTCAGCAAAAGTTCTAGCAGCAGCTACAGCAGAAATAGTCTCAGGCATAGTTTGTATCTCAAATATGCCCGATACTGCACTCAAAAATGCACACAAGACCTGACATATACAGTATGTACTGTTTTTTGTTTGTTTGTTTGTTTTTATTTTTTTGCACTGACACTACCTCTACAATAGTATGCTGGTCGTTAGTTTGGCCTAGCCTTGGACACTTGTGGACTTCTCTGTTTTTCTGATATGACTAATTAAGACTCAAGTCTGTGTTGTCTGTGGTCTGTCTGCATGCCTGCTTTTAATTTTAGCTTTCAATTAAGAAAATAACCTTTTATTATTTAATGAGAGACTTTGAAAATAATCATTGTCAGACACGTTTTATTCTTACAACAATATTTCAATATCTCAAAAACAACATTTCTGACTGAAATTGTCAACTTTTATTTGCTACCGGAGAAGAAAAGATGGTAAGCAGTTTCTAAAATGATGTTTATTAATAAAACATTGTGTCTGCTTTCATAGTTGTAATGTGCACTTGTTCGGTGTGTCAGTATGCTGACCAAAAAGATATAGGCCAGGATCGCTAGCAGTGTCAGTAATGTTCTCTGATCAACAGTGCTATACTGACATCGATCACTCAATTAGCACCAACATATGGGACCGCCATCTCTGCACATCTACAGACGCAACTCAACGACGCTACATGTAAATAAACAAAACAAACATCTGCTAGTTTATTTACTGTACACTGTTTAGCCATAATCATTCAGATGGTCAGATGGAAAAGATTAGGTTTATAAATGTCCGTCTGCATAGGCCGTATGCTGTATTTCCAAGTCCTCTCTGTTTATGTTAGACAGCCCTCCACTGAAGTGGAAGGCCGGATCCGCTCGTTGCTGAAGTGAGAAAAGATAAGGATGGTCACACCCAGTCTCAGGAGACTAGCAGCAAGAGTGACATGGCCTGCAAACTCCCCCGAGAGAAAGTGAGAGGTCCGAGAGTAAAAATAACTTGTGATCACAGCTAGCCAGGGCTTGGTCGTATGCACTATCACACAGTTATTGCATCTGATAGGTGTGATTACTAATTACCATTTGTATTATTAAATAATTCACATGAGCAACAAAGTTGCCATTGCTCTCATATCTGTCAATCGGAGCATGAGAGCTTGGAGCTGGCCTACAAACTGAGTCCTGCTGATTCATGTGTGCAATTATGACCAATTTGATGAGCGTAAACAACACAAAGATAGTAGGCTACGGACAAGAGGGGGGTTGCTCTCTTTTTTTTGGCTCTTGCTGGTGCAAACAGGGTTGTTTTGCTTTCAAGTCCAACAGGATTTTAGTCATGGGGAGATGGGCGACCTCTGTGAAGTGGTGGACCTGCTGCTGGCGTAACGCAAGAACGAAAAAAGAGGGCCCAATATCAAGGGCCCATGTGGGCCCCCCCGCCTCGTATGGGTCTCCCTGCCTCGCGGGGGCTGTCGGGGTATACGTAGCCCCTTAATGCGCGCCGTACCTCCAGTGGCACGCTGTAATAGTCATTGAAATGTAACTATCATAGCACTACAATACTATGACACAACACAGGCCCTTTAGTAATGCACCACGACTTGGTCATTACCATACTGGTAACAACAAATTCATAAAGCCGCGTCTTAAGGGGTTAATGCCCATGGTCCTGTTGCTAGCTTCTGCTATCCTACAGTATGTTCACTACTGATTACGGGGACTTAGTGCACCATCAAATAATGTCATGTCATGTCCCTGTAGTAGGAGGATGGGGAGCTATGGGCATGGCACTTCCTGTTGTACAGTATTTACACAGTCTGATCTCTAATGATGATCCAACTGGGGATTTTACAATGACTATTCAGTTTAAACCCCAGGTGCCCATGGCCTAGACTAGAGCACATCTTTATGGATCATCATCTCTAGTCTTTTGGGTCTCCGCTGACTCTATGTTCAGTGGAAGTGTTAATTATTACAGCCTGCCTACTGTGAACGTTTTTTTTTACAGGAAGTTAGCTGTTCACACTTTCTTGCCGTTGTCATGTAATGTGGCTATGCTGACAAACACTTGCATGCACGCAACAAATGATAGGCCCTACAAAAGACAAAATGCATAGTATCAGGGCCGCTGACAACTTTCGCTGGGCGCAGGACAAAGTCATCTGAAAGGGCCCCCTACCCAATAGGCCTACATACAATGTAATGGGGACACAATTCTGGGCCCCTTATCTCTCTGGGCCCGGGACAACAAACCCCCTTGCGCCCCAATCCACCCACCCCCCCCCTGTCAGCGGGCCTGCATAGTATGAATAAGATATGAATTAAAGTGTCTTTGATATTGCTTGAGTTGTTAACACACCAAGCACATGGTATTTAGGTGAAACTAAAAATGTTTCTTAGTCAACTCTGATTACAAAGTGGAAGGTCAGTTGCTGCCTGAAGCTCAGGGATGGATTACGACACGGGCCTACCAGGCCCAGACCCAGGAGCCCAAGAGTCAAGGGGGCCCTGAAGGCCAAGCTGCATTAAAATCACACTTTTAACAACAGTATTTTGTACTTTTTTGCAGGAGACATACCCCAGAACCCCCAACAACATAGGGTCTCTGACCTGAAACCCTGAATCTTTTTGTAAACTACATGTAGCAGCATCCGTGGAGGGGGGCCTTTCTTCTTGCCTGGCCTAGGGGCCCAAGGAGTCATAATCCTTCCCTGATGAAGCTGTGGTGGCCACACTACGACATGGCATAGACATACAGTGTCTAACAGCAAGGTAGTGCAGAGTGGCACTTCTTAACATGCGAGTACTCAAGATCTTGCACAGTCATACAGAAGAGGTTTGCTTGGATATAGTCCTGTAGAGTCTTGACCCTTTTTGCTAGACCGTGAAAACAAAACACATCCTCAGTGTTCTTAGGCTCAAGGAATGTTCAGTTCTACTACTAATGATTTTATCACTTCCCCAAAAATAACCGGACATTATTGTACTAATGGAAAGACCAGGGCAGGACTAGAAGGAGTAAGGAAATGGGAGTGAGTTTTCGCCCCAGAGCTGGGTATGGCCTTGGTCAGCCCTGATTCCCCTGGCAGCTCTTGAGAAAATCAAACTTAAATACTGTGGCGCATCCTACACAAACATTCCCACTATTTCCGCTCAGGGCTATAGAATGCATACTTAACTTTTTTCGTCATTTCTGAATGACACCCTGTTACTGAGTGTTATGTTGCTGAACATACATTTTTAGTTGAATCAGTCGTTCTTGCACCTTGTGCAATCAGTGCTGGCTTCACAAATCTGTATTTTGGCCATACGTACATATTAGTTTGAGCATTACGCTAGCTTCTCTCTATACTAAGATATTAAAAGTTTAACCCATGCTCGGGCAGACATGTTCAATACCCTGGCTTTCAGTGAGCTATATCAGCCAGTGCTGTAAGCCACCATGGTACAGAACAGGAATGTGGCAGCAAGCCAGTGTACACAAACTTGGTTTTAATTGGGAAGTCCCATTGTCTCAATAATGTGGATTCTGAAGACTGTGCTCTCGGCTGAACCCTAGCTCTGTTACAAAACGAAAGAAAACAGAAGGATATAAGCCAGTTTCTTAGAGGTCACTGCAAGCTCCAAGCTCCATGCATCATTTTCAGAGGGTTGTCATCAGAGGTTACTGCTGTATTCAGAATCAACCCCTTCCACATTGCCTCTGACTGTCAAAGGTAGCCTACTGCCAAATCCCCCCAAACCTTCGGTTAGGCTATATGAACTTACCTATATGAACTAACTTATATATATATATATATGTATATATATATATATATATTACATATATATATATTGCATTCATTTGACAGGACAGTGAAGGTAGTGACAGGAAGTGAGTGGGCAGAGAGAGACAGGGAAGGGTCGGCAAAGGACCCGGGCCGGGAGTCGAACCCGGGTCGACCGCACCGCAAACGAGTGCCCTACCATTTGCACCACGGTAGGGCCGAGGGCTTCAAAATGTAATCAGTTCGTGTGCCTTTTTACAGAGTGTTAGGTACAAGATGTGGTGCAAATTCGTCCGACCGTACAAAAGTTATTGCTCAAACAAAAAGTTGACCATCTTGAAAAATTGGGTGCAAATTTTGCCAGCCGTTCAAAAGTTGTGGCTCTGAACACAAAATAACCTTCAGCAGCCGTGGCAGGGGCACCGCCAGAAATGTTGGGCCCCATGAAAGATTCAAATTTTGGGCCCCCATAAGGGCCTCTGTCAGTGCTGTCAGTGCTTGGGCCCTGAGAATCTGTAACACCTTTCCCCCTCTCGCGGCATCCATGGTGGTGGGTGGGGTGGTGGTTGAGGTGGTCAGGGCTAGACATATCTCTGACGCACCACTTTTCAGGGAGGTAATTACATTAACAATAACATTCAGTCTTTTTCTGCTCATCATTGTAATGAAGACCTTGACATGTGGAGTCAATGATACTATAATATATACCGATAGAAAGTAATCGTTATAAAATTGTCATTACAATTGTAATAGAGTAATATTAGAAATGTAGACAAAGTAGTCACTTTAGTGATTCCTATTATGAACCAACAACTATTATAGACAAGGAATGGACCTTCAGCTCACTGTTGCTCACATTCTTAGGACACAATTAGACATATCTTACAGCATTAAAGCAGGTTGCATAACATTTTACAGCAAGTTGATCTGAAGTACAACAGATGTCAGTGTAACACAAGACCGGCCATTAGGATGTTTCATAACGCCACGCATTACATTGATCAGTGTCCTATCCAACCTTGAACTCACAACAAAGGTAGGCCTACACAATATTCATCTTTACTAATGCATTCAGTCATTAAAAATTATGTTTGACAGTGTTCCGCAGCAGTGGCGGTAAAATGCAGAAGTGCTCAGTCACTATCTAATGTGTGCTTTATAAGTGAACACTGTGCTTCGGGGCAAACTAAAGAAATACTGCACATTTCTGAAATGCTATACTGTGACAATGGCATTTGAACACATAAGCTTTGAGGAAATAAAAAAGAATAGAGAAGTTGACCTCTTTGTGTTCTACATGGAACCACATGTATGGACTAGTCACCTGTTTTGAAAGAAAGAAAGAGAAAGAAAGAAAGAAAGAAAGAAAGAAAGAAAGAAAGAAAGAAAGAAAGAAAGAAAGAAAGAAAGAAAGACAAAGGAGAAGGACAATTAACCAGAATTCCATTTGTTTTAATTTAGGCCTATTCTTTTTTTTTTATTCTTGTTAGTTAATTGATGTGTTCTTTCGTGTAATATGTCACCTTTGGTCCTACAAAGTGCTTCTGCTATTTAACTTCTTAGAGGATAATGTATTGCTGAGAAAATTCAAGCAGGGCCATCATTCTAATTTTGCTGACCCGTTGCACATTATGACAACTAATCAGTATCAGCAGACTTTTGAACTATTTTAAACTGTTGCTCTCTGCCTGGTGCCACTGTGACAGGCTCTTCTCGATCATGCTATTTAACCCTTGTTCATCGTGTGCATTTAGTACTTAAAAAAAAAAAAAAAATTCCAAAAACGTTTGCTGACACAAGACAGAGGCCACAGTGTAGCCATGTGAGCATTTATGCAGTTCACATTCACAAGTTCACATTCACAAGTTCACAAGAAAACACACATAAAAGGTTGCCTATTCTGTTACTCCACACTTGTCACAATTACACCACTGTTTTTAATGAGTATCAGGTCAATGGCCTAAACTGTGCAGCCAGTCGACATACACATACATAGACACCCACAGACAGAAGTGTGTGTGTGTGTGTGTGTGTGTGTGTGTGTGTGTGTGTGTGTGTGTGTGTGTGTGTGTGTGTGTGTGTGTGTGTGTGTGTGTGTGTGGTTGGGGGGGGGGGGGGGGTATAGAAGTTACTAGGTATGGGGTGGTACAAGGAATGGGTGGAGATGAATACCTGAGGACCTGTGGTTGCAATGCCATGATGTGCAGAAGCGACTGTTGCATTTTTTTCTCAGGTTTGTGTTGTAAGAATGCCTCAGGCCATACTGTAGCATATCTTTTCAATTGTAGCCTAGACCAAACATATAATGACTGAATAATAATAATAATAATAAAAACAAAATACATGAATAATACAAAATAAATAAACTATGTAGTCAGCGCCTATAGACAATTCATATTCATCCTGATCCACCATTATTTCTCCCAATGAAATAATGGATCAAATGTGCCTAAAGGCTCGATTGTTTAACCCCCCCCAGATGGAGACTTGTGGGCTATATTTCCAAGGCCATGCTCAAAGGAGTGATAAATAGGCTGGGTCTCTTCGTGGTCATATTTGCGAGAGCCATTCATGGTATTGTTAAGGGACACTCTTGATGCATTCCATGTCCCTTTCTTGCGAAGTATGGCAAGAATGTGGGATGGCTTTTTTTTTTTAATTAAGAATCCTCGAACTTCCTCTTCGCCTAGCGGACAGCTATACCAGACCAAAATACTGCTAATTTCAGGTTTTTGACGCGCAATTGGACAGTTCACTGAACGGTAGAGTAGCCAAGCGTACAAAAGGAGGTAGTTCTAGGACGTTGGCGTTTAATGAGAGGTCTTTCTGAACGTGACGCTCATCCGCAGACAGACAGGGCACCGCTCCTCCCAACGGTAGCCTATACAAAACTTCCCTGCGTGTAGTGGATTATCATCACAAACGTCTGCGTTTCTTAGAGTTCGCTTTCAAGTTGTGTACAGTAGCCTAATAGACCATTGTTCATTCTTGTAAACAGAAATGTGAAGTTGTTTACTAGTGGCACGTGGCGATTTTAGAGAACCTGTCAAACATGATTTTACGGCGACCCTTCGCGCGCACCGCGCTGTGGACGCTGCTCTTCACCTGTGTATTCCTCAAGGTAAGCCGTTATTTCGTTTTATGAAAAGCTGTAGTGTGACCTGTCGATATTTCACACAGGACTGCAACATACCAATTCTTTCTTTGTGTTTCTGAGTGGGTCCTTGCACCTGTTGCCTCTGGCGGGTTCCTAAATATTGTGACCAATAGACATGAAAACGACCCTCTGGTTTTGTAAAGCTCGATAGTTTCTGACAGTGATACCACTGAAATGTTCACTTATCCCTCACTGGCCTTACTTGATAAACTTCTGCTCTCCAACTTGTGCAACCTTTTTTGATACAAGTCGTGATTAAGTTACAGCGGGTCAAATGATCAGCTCACAGGTAGGCTATTAGGTGACAGGCTAGCCTACGGAGGGTTGTTTGGTTGTATTGTTTTTTCCCCCCTGGTATGTTTTGAGTAGGCCTCTTATATAGCCTATCAATAGGCCTGCATTGCTGCATCATGTCCCTAGATAAACTATGTTGTTTTAAGCAGTTTATTGACCACAAGCAGAAGCATATTCAGTATTTCCCATCTTGCAAAATGTAAAAAACTTGAGATAAATGGAAGCAGTGGTGTAGTCTCCTTTTTGTGGTGGGTATATTGTATATTTGAGCATTTTTTTGAAGTGGGAATATACTGAAGGCCTATATATTTGTGATATTCTAAAAAATGGATCAATCAATTTTAGGTGGGTATTCTGAAATCCCTTTATTATTTTATGCCTTTATCCCTTTATTATTATGCCTGATGAAGATCCAGCGTGATCGAAACGTTGCTTTTTAAATAATAAAGTTTATTTTTGGAGCTGATCGGCAGTGTGCAGACCTACCTTTTTCAACTGTCTGACCTTTTTGTCTGGCACCTGCAACAAGTGTTTTTGGATGTGCGCAGTCTGCGCACCCCAGCGCTGTAGTCTACTTTTTTGAAGTGGGTATACTGTACATTTGAGCATTTTTTGAAGTGGGTATACTGTATATATATTTGCTATTCAAAACAATGGATCAATCAATTTTAAGTGGGTATACTGAAATCCCTAAACTTTAGAAGTGGGTATACTCCGTATACCCGCGTTCTACGTAGACTACACCACTGGCGCACCCTACCCAAAACTATTCTGAAATCCTTGAAATTTTGAGCTGGGTATACTTGCGTATACCTGCGCTCTACCACTGAATGTAAGACCTCAGTCTCAGTGGGAAGTGGAAGGATGCCAATAGAGAGATGCACCATCATGAAATGGGCTTGGTACTAAAGCCCCTATCCAATGAACAGGACCGATGCCGTCTCCCAGCAGATAAGTGGGCAGCTTGTGTTTTCTGAAATCAGGAAGTGTGTGTGTGTGTGTGTGTGTGTGTGTGTGTGTATCAGGGCTTGACATTGGCACCTGCCAACCAGTCAAAAATGGGTAAAACTCGGCTGTGACTAGCAGAGGCGATTCTAGGGTCGGGTGGGGCCCCAAGCGAAAATACAAAAGAATGAACATTTGAACCAAAATCGCCACTACTGTGGTAAAATGTGGCTGTTATTCACTATCTAGGGGCTTGGGGGCCCCAAGCGGCTGCCTGCCTTGCCTGGTGGCAAGATGCACCTCTGGTGACAAGTAATAACTGAAGTCTCATATGTTGGCAGGTAATGTATTTTGTTATGACATATCACAGTTTCTCCTATTATTTACCCCTTTATATCAATTGCGTATATTTAAGTCCAAGAAAGATCATACTCAGATTCTAAAATCTAAAATATTTTCACTATGTTCATATCATTGATCTTCCTTCAGCACTTCATCTTCTGAGTGTAGATGTATTATGGTGAAGAAAGAATAGGCTACTGACTGCAACATATAGGCCCCGGTGAACAAAAAAGTTATGTCAAGCCCTGGTGTGTGTGTGTGTGTGTGTGTGTGTGTGTGTGTGTGTGTGTGTGTGTGTGTGTGTGTGTGTGTGTGTGTAGCACTTTAAAGGGGTTTACATCACCTCTTTCCTGTTATTCTTCTCCCTCCTGCCTTACCCCCTTGGTCTGCTGAGCGTGGTGGAGGAGTCTAAAGTCGTCTACTGCCTCAACATCCTCTGGGCTTTCTGTGTCAGTTTTATTGTGCCATGTTTTGGGTTAGAATAGCCGACAGTGTGCCAAACCATTAGGCTTTTGTAGAGGTGACACTGTCTCTGTTAGACGCATTGATGCCACCAACCTGAGAGACAGAGGCTTCAGATTACAAAAATCAACTTTTCATATTTAAATTGGCCAAGTGCGTCAGCTGAATAGAAGGAAGTTAGGTGTAGAAGCAGAACACAATGGCTGATTCACTGGTGGGAAATATGTACTAGCACTGCAGGTTGAGACAAAATCCGCACAGTGAATTCATTTTTATTAGTGATTTTGTGTCATTGCGTTGCATCTGGTCAGATGTGATTTTAATCCATCTCAGGCATGTGATTATCTAGTTTTAATATACACCGCCTGTTTTTTTTTTATCTCATAAATCCGTGAGACTATAGTGCAGGTTCAAAGTTGTGATTGTATGATATGAAAACACCTAATAAATTCAATGGCATATCTCTCTGACCTCTATAGAGATTTCATATGGATTAATGATCAAATATAATCTCATTTTGACCTTGCAACCTATATTCCCGAATAGTAAGTGGTTGTCAGTTTGGCTCCATAAGGAAGTGTGTGTCCAGCCCAGTTAAACAATCCAGCAAGTAGTAGGGTTTTGAATGCTGTGGGAGTTGTGTGCCGGAAAATTACCAGCAATCACCTATGATGATCACTGTTATTAGCACCAGGAAGCAGTACTTTCCTAGAAACGCTAAACATTGTCTGGTGCTCTGCAAGTACGCACTGGAAAATGTGCTGAGCCAGGAGAAACATTTCCATGGATTTTGAGTTTACAATACAGTGTACAGTACAGTTGCAACTGAAGATCCTTTCAAAAGCTTTAAAAGGAAAAAAACACAAGGCACACTTATTTGACTTTATGCTCTTTTATTCAGAGTGAACACTCTGAATAAACGAGCATGCAGTCCAACAAGTGTGCAGTAAACTTTTTAACTTTTTGATTATTGAATACTCCTGCGTTTACCCGCACCTAGAAGCTGTGTATGGATCTTTGATCTTTTTGCGTCCTTTCAAAAACTTTCTGTTATGGGTGATTTGTAGCTTTGGATGTTTACATCATATTTGTCTGGAACATTTTAATTGGCTAAAAGCTTGTTGTAGGAAACTTTAACCAAGACTTTGTGAAAGTTGTGAGGCCATTGTGACAGTTTGGGTCAAAATCAATTGGCTTTAAGCTTGTATAAGGTCTGCTTCTGATTGCGTTTAGCTGATTACTATATAAAATGAAATAAGAATACATTTAGGTATTACGTACTGTACAGTAGGTGCAATCAGACCAGATAAATTACGTACTTGAGCATGGGTGGGAGACGTGACGCCTTGTTTTTTCGTAACATTGGTTAAAAACCTACAAAACTGTTATTTTCCTTTAAAAAACAAATGTCAATGAAAGAAGATGTGGTACATGATGTTTCATATTAGTCTTAGATGAGAAGAAACATTTTTGTTAAGATTTATGTAAAGGTTTATATGTCAAATTTCCTGCGGTGTGACTGTAACATTAATGAAACAATATATAATAATATATATATAAATTAACCAACAACATTTTGAATAATGCATGAAGCATTTGGCATGATTGCATAAATCCTAACTTTAGATTAAGATATGTGAATGTGGAAAAAACTCAAGACAGTAATATTAACTACAAGTTCAATTTCGTAACACAAATTGCGTCCTGTGGGGTGACATGTATGTCAACGTTTGTGAATGGGCAGCTGCAAGGCCAACTACAAGGGTCTTAAAGACTGGCTCCTAACCAGTCAGTACCTCAGTTATTGGAGAGTGCTGTGGAAGTTTAAGGTGACTCTTAACCTCTTAATATGTCTTCATATTGCAATCTTTCTGTCACGTAAATGCTTAGGTTCATTTTATGGTGTCCTGTGGTGTGACTGCGCTTATAGGAGGAAAAAAAAGTTTTTTTATTAATGAAAACACATATTAAGATTAAACACAATATCATTATCAAGTTAGCATGAGCTCAGATGTCAATCATGTATACAAAAGGATTAAAATGGCCATAATGCAGTGAATTCCCTGTAGTGTGACTCCATTTTCCTGTGGTGTGACATGCCTATGCTATGTGTTGATGCAGGACACATTTTCCCAAAAATGGCAAAAATAAGGTGAAATTCCGCTGACCACTAAGTGCTTTATTTTTTTCTATTTTTTTCCAATTTTTATCCATCATTTTTTTCAGGAATTTGAAAAACTTTTTTTTTTTTTTGCGTTACGCCCTTAAACGTCAACCACCCGTATGTCATGTCTTACCTGAATTATGGCTCTCAGCCTCTGCCTTCTGTATTTCATGGAGATGGGGGCAGCCATGGTCTGGTGGTTAGGGTGTTGGTCTTTCAATCTTGGGGTTGTAGATTTGAATCCCACCTGACCTCTCCCTACACCTCCTTCCATGGCTGAAGTGCCCTTGAGCAAGGCACTAACTCCAATTTGCTCCAGGGACTGTAACCAATACCCTTTAAAATAATAACTATAATTCACTGTGTATTAAAAAAAACATCAGCTAAGTGTATGTAATGTAATGTAATGTAACATTGAAATTCTGTCACCACCCTTGAATGATGATTGTTTTCAGAAGGCCAGAGGAATGATGGCCATTGTCAGAAGGCTGCGGTTTTAATACATGTGTTACAATGCTGTTTTAATATATGTGTTAGGCCTATTGTGTAGTTTAAGTTAAGCGTACCCATTAAGCCCATGTACCCTTTAAGCCCACTTTCAACTTTGAGTTCAGTTTAAAAAAGGGGAAACATGGATTTTGTTGTTCATAACCCTGTCCAATTAAATGTTTTTTTATTGCATACAAATCACATTTTTTTATCGTTGCGTTATCCCGTCCAAGTGAATAGAGTCTCAGGACAACCGAGAAGAAGATTCGTCAAAACTTTGCTGTTTTGGGACAGTTTGTTTGGGATTATTGAACTGATTATTTCCAGAAAATAGCTTTTTGTATAGGCGGGCTTAATGGGTACTAGGTGGGCTTAAATGGAACATCTCATTAAGATGCATGCAAACTGACATGCATGCTAACCGACAATGCTTTGAAGGAATCTGAAAAGTGCCAATGGTACCCTTCAAGCCCATTCAGACTTTTGACTTTCCCCAAAAAAATCTTCATATTGTAAGCTTATTCTAAAATATACATCAACTCATTTATAAACCTTGAGAAGAGAGGTACACTGTACTACTGTATTTAAAAAAAAACTTTTCCTAAAAAATTCTGTGAGTATGATTATTGCAACAATTGCAATAAAATGTGTGCTGGATGGGTGTTCGTGTGGTAAGTTACTCACCCCCACATTCATAGTCATGGAGAAGGTGCCTCAGAAGGTGCCGTGGGGGGTTTACTCACTGCTCCTGTGTGTGGTTGTACATATAGGGACAGTACTGATGGGTGAAATAGTATATTTCCCTCCCGGATAATGATGAAGGCTGATAGTATTGCTTTGCACTCTGATTGAACATCTTTGAGGTTGTCATACGTGAGGAAGGGTTTGGTTCAGGCGAGACGTAGAATTGTGTTTCATCCAGAATAGCAATGCACACTGTGTTCCCGAGAGGAAGAGGCGTAGGCCTTGAAACATACAGTAAGGAAGCCTTACATTGTTCTCTACAATGAAACACGGAGGTGGGCTCAGAAAGGGTTGTTGAACGAATTACCCTGATAGGCTTTTAGGCCTACATTTTTTTTCTGAACATCTTACTGGGTTAAGATTTGTTAGTCTTTGACTCTTCCGAGGCCATCCGGTAGGGCACTCGCCTGCCATGTGTCTGACCTGGGTTTGATTCCCTCCCTGTCTCTCTTCTCATTCACTTCCTGTCTACCTTTCATACTGTCCTGTCCATAGTAAGGTCTAAAAAAGACCAAAAAATATCCAAGATGTGTTAGTCTTTGATCCTGGTAGTGATTTACGGGTCAATAGTAACTGATTAGCTGATATAACACTGTGGAAACTACCGAGAGTCTGCATTTCAGGCCCAGAAGCTTTTTTCAACTTCCTCATTCCCTCACTGTCTTTCCTGGTGGGAACTAAGGTGCTGCACATTAGTACAGAATCATCACTAGGATGTACAGCACATGCTATGTACAGTACATAGTACATACCACAATTTTGTGTGTGTGTGTGTGTGTGTGTGTGTGTGTGTGTGTGTGTGTGTGTGTGTGTGTGTGTGTGTGTGTGTGTGTGTGTACGTGTGTGTGTGTGTGTGTGTGTGTGTGTGTGTGTGTGTGTGTGTGTGTGTGTGCGCGCGCACACGTGTGTGCGTGTTTGTGTGTGTGTAGTTGTAGCTCATACTTTGTACTCGAGGTGTTGTCCACATAAACTTTGACAACTGCTGGACAACATCTTTTGAATTGTCATTGACTTGTCATTTACTTATTCTGATAATGTGTAGTAACAGAAACTAGTGCCAGTTTTCAGGGGGTAGAATCCCATTGGGAACTCCTGCGCTCATGCTCCTGGCTGTTCCACTGGAATTCACTGCATTTTTAAAAATATCGTTTTTGCTTTATATTTTATAAAACGAAACACATACATGTAAATCAAGAGAGAGAAATACTTAGGCAGGCCTATATTTAGCCCCTTGGGGACTATGAATAGAGAGTGGCATGGCCGTAATCATTTGAATATTTATTCGGATGTGCAACAACGCCAGGCTACCTGTCGGCTGCTTAGCTTGTGAAAAAAGAGCCAGTGTGGTGACGATGGCATTAAAGCATTAAGGGCATTATAGCATTTCTTTGTTCAAAAAAGGTTGCAGCTTCGACTGGAAGAGTGAGGTCTAAAGTCACCCTTGTTGTCCATTAGGTCACATGTCTAATGGTGTTTCTGAGAGGTTTGTGTAAAACGCAGTGGAAAATGTGGGTTCCTGGCGTCATTATCACTATGAGGCTGTGAAGGGTGGCAACATGTTTTTGCAAATGTTGCTGTCACAGACGTTTTTGAAGGTCTAGAAGTTCTAGTGTCAAAGGCGTAGTCTGCAGTTTTAGGCAAGGTTTGCTTGCTAAACATAAGCTTAATGAAATGACACACACACCCTCCCCTCATTCATTTTTTGTTGTTGTTGCTTTTACAGAACACAAATACAACAGCTATAGGACTTCAAATAGTAATGTAACAAAATATTTGATTCCTCCTTGATGAAGTATCATGCTGGAAAACGCGCACATCTAGTATATCCTCTTACTGGGAAATGGCACTGGTAAATAATCCATCCACTTGTAAAACCCCATCTGACTGTTTCCTTGTAATGAAACTATAAAATTAGTTAGCGAGTTAGTGCTAACACCCGTCATATTGTGGGAATGCAAAACACCCAGTGAAATGTCAACATACGTAATTCATCCATAAAAAACAAATCCTTGGCCGTATAGTTCTGTGATTCTCAACCACGGATACATGTGGGCCGCAACTAGGGATATGTAAGCACACTGCATGGCTATATGAAGCAAAGTCACATTGGGTACACAAGGAGTACTCATCGTATGACAAAAAGGCTTAGGGGATGTATGCAAGTGCAAGTCGAAAAAAAGTTGTGAATAGGAAATGTGTCTCATGCGCATGAAATGTGTATGCTCAGAATATTTGCAAGTCTGCAGTCAGCAGTCTGTTCTGTCCAACAGCATTTGAATTTAAGTTCAATTATCATCACTCGCCCCGTTGTGTGACGCAGTTACCGTATGTGAAAGGTAGTTTTACTGTTTCCCCAGAAGCTTTGACTCTCCTGTTGTGTGCCCACATCCCACCAGCCTTTTCTTCCAGGAAGTACACTGTCAGCACAGTGCTCACTGTGCTCTCTCTACCACAGAATGACACACTCACTGTAATATTTCACGACTGACAGTTTGTACTTAACAAATAGGCTTATTTGTTAATACAGTCATAACGTTTTTTTTCCTCATTTTCTAGTAAATGGTATGTATGTAGCTGAATGAGTGCTTGTGGTGTTGTGGTTTGGAGTGTGTGTGGTGTTTGGTGTTTGGTATGTGTGTGACACACACATTAGGGTTGTAAATTAGGCTATACTGTACACCAAGTCTGACAAATACTTTCCTGTAGTATTAATACACTTTTCCCCATTGTTGTATCTGCAGAACCACTGTATTAATGGCACAGGGAATATCAGGTCTATTATTGGGGCAACCCAGCATAGTATTTCTCAGAGGGGCCTCAAAGCTCCACAGGGGGCGTTACGGAGCCCTTGGGGGGCATCAAGAAGGACGCCCCTGCGGTTACGGCAATAACCAACTCATAATGTATTACTGAAGACACTTTCTGTCGTCGTGTAGTACTGTGGTAGTTAAGTCTTTTCAGTGTCTATGACAGAATTCCACCAATTCAAGATTCAAGATTCTTTTTATTGGTCCCGAAGGAAATTGGTCTTGGACATACATGGCCAGTTACACCATGAAACAGACTAATTTTGCGGCAGTGTGTAGCTCTATATTGTAAATAAGTAGGATATGAAAGAAAAAATGATTTGTGTTATGTAAGTCTTTATGACCTGGTGAACAGATGATTCTCTTCTGGTATTAATGCCTGTTACAGTATTGCAATGACTTACGCCTAAAAGTAGTTGCACCCAGTGAATGTCCCCCACACCAGTCCCCTGGCAATGAATGTGAGCAGACTGCCCTGTTCATGAATGAATGGACTGCACTTATATAGTGCCTTTCCACTCCTTTGAGCACTCAAACTACATTGTATGCCTCATAATCACCCATTGCCACCCTGTGGCACTTAAGGTACCACCCTGCCAGCTGGAGCAATTTGGGGTTAATCTTGCTCAAGGACACATTAGTGGGGTCAGGCAGAGCGGGGCTCGAACCTGCAACCTTCTGGCTCCTCTACCACCTGAGGCTCCTCTACCACCTCCCGCCACTGCATCATTGCTCATCACTGCTCTAGTCTGTACATCATTGCTGGCAGATGATGCTGTCCTGTATGTGAATGGTAAAAATGCTCTGATAGCAGCTATAACATTAATCACAAGAGTAAGAGGTAACAGATTGAGTCTCAGTCATTACATTGTGAAGACAGTAAGTTTAAGATGGGCTCTGCACAAAGTGGTTGCCCATCAGTGAAAGGCAAGGCAAGTTTATTTGTATAGCACATTTCATACACAGGTGCAACTCAGTGTGCTTCACAAAAATAAACAAATGCAAAAAGAAAGGAAACAAGGAAGAAAGAAAGAAAGAAAGAAAGAAATTAGAGTCAAAGAACATTTATTAAACATATGTTAAAAAAAATAAAATAAACACAAAAAATAAGAATGATATATAATTTAAGCCAGGGGAAAGCATCTGAGAACAGCTTTGTCTTGAGTCTAGATGTTAAGCTATCAATAGTGGGTGCTTTTTTATGTTATCTGGAAGCTGGTGAAAAAGCTATGGGTGTCTCATTTGAGCCACACATACTTGAGACACTTCAAACTTGTTAGGCCTAACAACCCGGGATAAAGTGTCTTTCACAATGTTGCCAGTCGACGATTTAATCAAATCATATTGAAAACTTTCTCAAATAACACAGGGTCTGCCTCATGTACGTACATGCAGGCCTTGTGAGTAGAGGTGTGGACATTCTGGGCAGAGCCGGTATAACACACTGGGTGTATGTGTGAAGAAGTGAGGAGAAGAGCTGTTGGAAGCAGTTCTCATGAAGTGAAGTTAGCAGTAAATGGGTGCGGTATGATGAGAATGGAGGATGATCGAACACACAGCACTGTGAAGGACCTCATCTGTTGGGTTACAGTGCCATTTTGCCATCAATGTCATTAAAGTCTGAGGTGCCCATAGAGACGACCCATTGTTGCTATGTTTCCATAGCTCTTTCACCGCCTCTTACTTCCCTAAATGGACATTAACTTTGGAAAGGTAATGCTGTGGGAGAACATGAACGCAGTTGAAATAACGTAGGAAACATTGGTTACCCGAGAGCTGAAATAGACCTTAACCAAACAGTTCGTGAGGAGTTAGCAAAATTGTCAACTTCTGCAACGGTTCCTGCATGCTTTGCCGTTTTAAGGGGTTACCCTCAGTGGTTGCTGCCGGACTTTTAAATGCCGTTTCTCAAGAAGAGGTCACACTGATGCGGTAGCAAAGAACATTAGGTGCCAGGCAGACTGCTGCAGAGCACTGAAAAAGACCAGCAGGCAGAAGTGATATGTTGTCAGTTCAGCTTTTTTGGAGGTTGTGTTACCACGGGCCATACAAAGTAGAGTGGATGGAAAACGGAAGAAGGGGTTAATGGAATACCAAAGCTATTCCCCTCAGAACATGTAATTGAAAAAAAAAAAACAATGGCGTCCTTTTCTTGTCTGTGCTTCACTTGGTGTGTCAATTCAAAAAGTCTAGAACTACAGAAAAGGGGAAAAGAAATGAGGTGCGTATGGCTGGTGCAAAATAATGCATATTAAAGCTGACAAAGTTGCAGAAAATCTGCAGACGTTTTGGGACTAGCCCATTTTCAATGTTTTCTGAGAACATGCACACACAGGATGGGGCTACGAGGCAGCATTCCCCAGGGGACAAGCTGAAAGCATCTCTGTCCCTCCTCATTGCTGGATAGATACATACTGAAGTACAACCCTGGAGGTCAACTAGCCAACATTGTTTATCTGAACGCATTAAGTTGTCCATAGCAACAAGGCCATACTTGGTCAGTCCAGTGTCACCCAAATCCTACAGACACAGAAGTTTGTGTGAAACTAAACATTGAGTTAAATACTGATAGTAATGCACAACTTATCTGATTGTATTGTAATAAAGCCATTATTAATTGTAACCTGGTGGCCTTGTGTGGATATTTTAACACTTGGTATATGTTTGCAAGCATGTACAATTTTCTAATGATAAGGCCTATGGATAAGGGCTATAGATAAGGCCATGTATAATGTCAAAATATTCCTTTGCAATATTATGTCCAACATGCTTATTTTAAACTTAGCAGTGGATTTCAGGCAAGTAATTTAGACCCATTATTTTGTTCATAAAAATATTATTTACAGGTAGCCTATTACTTTTTTTTAGAAAAGTTTTGCTCCATTTCAAGTTTTGTCCCATTTTGCTTGTGCTGTGAGACATGATCCATCTGTCTGTATGGACCTAAGTTACTAGTGTGCAGTGGCCTGTGACTGAATATTTGCTTATATTTGCCTCTGCACATGTAAAGGAAGGCAATAACACACTGTTCCGCTTGCATGAGCCGTTCTCACATTTACTACAGAAATGAAGTGTAACTCAGGGTGTTCAGGTTTGAAAAGATGCTTTTCCTATCTCAGCATGTCAAAACCTCACTCATTGCTATTACTGTGTAAGTTGGTTCCTTAGTGGTCTGCTCAAAACTCATCCCATGTGCTTTTGCCCAATATTCTCGAGCATTGCCACAGAAACTCTGTGTCTATCCATTGCCAATCTCTGTCAGCAGTGAGCTGCTTGGTTGGGTTTGGAACTGAGTGGAAGAGATGCTTCTGTATAGAGAGAGAGAGAGAGAGAGAGAGAGAGAGAGAGAGAGAGAGAGAGAGAGAAGAAACGTTTTGGGAGAGAGACGGGGAAGGGTCGACAAAGGACCCAGGACGGAATCGAACCCGGGTCAGCCATGTAGTAGACTAGTGCCCTACCATTAAACCACGGTAGAGCAGATTTATTGTTTTTTTCCTAATCTGAAATTAGCCTTTGTACAAATCAAGAAGTTCTTGTCTGAAATGTGTACCACAGTACATGAATCCAGGATGTGCCAGTAGATTAAATAGTTGGTAACACTTCTGGGGTGAATTTCTCAAAACCAAAGTTGCTTACTACATTAGCTACTTTGTTGTTTTCAATGCATTTTCCCATCGGCAACTACCAAAGTTGCTAAAAGGCCTCATCCTCAACACAGACAAGACGAGGGAAATTATAGTGGACTTTAGAAAACATCCTCCTCCCCTACAGCCTCTGCACATTAAAGGGACAGAGGTGGTGAGGGCTGAAAGTCATAAATTCCTAGGCATGCAAGTAACATCAAACCTGAGCTGGAGTCTGAACACCACATCCATCGTGAAAAAAGCCCAGCAAAGGCTGTACTTTATTAGGATGCTTAGGAAGGCTGGACTGAATTACCGCCCTCTTACCCAGGCCTACAGAGGACTTGTAGAGAGCATCCTCACAACAGGCATCACTGTCTGGTATGGCAACATCACTCAAGCTAAAAGGAAGTCTTTGCAACGAATAATCAAGACTACAGAGAGGATTATAGGCACAGCACTTCCCTCCATGGACTCAATATATGTACAGCGCAGCCATAGGAGAGCAGAGAGAATCATTAAAGACCCACTCCATCCAGCTAACTCTCTGCTCAAACACAAGAACTGCACATACAAACTGAGACACAGTAGAGCGGACAGCATTCCTACCAGAAAAGCAAGGTTTTTCAACAGTTTCTTCCCAGCAACAGTGAGACTGATGGCAAAAAAGAACATTTGATCCACCTTTTTTTATTATTCTTTTGATCACTTTTTAATGTTTTTTGTCTTCCTATTTTTCTATTTAATTCTATTTTTTGACTCAGAGGGCCTGCACAAGAGTTCCTATGTGCTTGGACTACTGGTTTATGCACAAATGGCAAATAAAGTACTTTGAACTTTGAACTTTGAAGAGGATAACCACTTCTCTTTTGAGAAACTCACCCCTGGACAGTTTAAGTGACTTATAATACAGTACATGTGTTAAGGGTCTACTAAGTCCTTATGACGATTATACCAATAATTAAAACACGTACTGGTAACGGACAAGAAAATAAATCATGAAAGAAAGGCCTAACAAATGTTTGATAAGTCACTTGTACAGACAGTTGGGCATGCATTAGTAGCCGACATGTGAACATTAAAATAAAGTGTTACCTAATCGTTGACAGGTCTCAGGGAATTGGTGTGTGGGAATGTGGGCTGTGTATCGATGGCTATTGCACAACCAGAGGTGGAAGCAAAAATGTTCGCTTAATAATTGTCAGTTTTGTAAACATAAGGTAATGCAGTCGTGTTAGTTAGTGGCAGGGGCATGTGTTTGTGAATAATCAATAAAAGACACAAATTCATGGAGTGTGACAGAAAAAAACGTACGATTAAAGCTATATTTGTTTCTCTTTTTCTGTCTCTGTCTCTGTCTCTCTCTCTCTCTCTCTCTCTCTCTCTCTCTCTCTCTCTCTCTCTCTCACACACACACACACACACACACACAAACACACACACACACACACACACACACACACACACACACACACACACACACACACACACACACACACACACACACACACACACACACACACACACACACACACACCTATTTACTGTACTTCTTTCTGAAATGTTGAAAACTTGCTAGAAAAAGAGGAACAACTGATTTCCCTGCCCATATAATATGGTCTCTATGTGTCAGGATGGCATGCAAAGAAAATATCCTATTACATCAGGTGCTTTGCTCAGAAAGAATAACTGGAGCTGGTTTCATCGTCTCATTGTCTGATGGAGTTGTACTGATATAATGTAGTTCCTCTGAAACTGCCTTTTTATTCCTCCTCGAACCTGTTCGCCTGATCAGGTTTTAGTTCTTCTGAGCTATGTGCAAGCTGTTTACAGTTACTCTCAATTGGTTACACACATTTTCTGGAATTATGTCTAAAATTCTCAAAACTTATCACACAAATCCAAAACCTCAAACACAACGGACAAAATCACTCACCTCTCCAGCAAAATGTCTTGCCTCAAAATGACGCACTCTCTTCTAAAATGGCAACATTCAGGACACACAGATGTATGACAACAAATGTATGTGTTTATTAATATCACATATAGGTCTAATGTGTGTTCTTATGGATTGATGATTGCTAATTGTTAACAGGTGAGTGTGCCCATGTGATGTGGAAGCGAGCATGTAGCAATTGATTTCAGTATTTTGAACAGTGTCTTCCATGAGAAAACTAGGACTTTTCTTCATGGAAATTTGGCCAAATCCAGAGAATATTGTGCAGTGTTTTGGGAAAAGGTGTGTTTTAGAACTGAAATTTGACTGTAAAGCAGGAATTGTTATTGTGGTTCACAAGGTGAGCTGTTTTTAGAACTGTGTATCAAGTATCAGAAATTGTGTGTAAGTAAACATTCTAAAAAAAATCTGTAAAAGAGGAACAATCAGACAATTAGTAGGGTATGGGAAGACCAGGCTGATACAGTGCGACTACGGAGCATGGCGATAAGAGTTTTGGTTGAGTTGTACTGCCCTCTACAGGGATTGTAGTAGACTGCTTCTGTCAGTGTTTTACTCTTGTTGTGTATTTCCTTTCCACAGACTGCAATAGCCCAGACAAATGGTAAGCATGTGCCTTGCATCCAAAGAAATCACTGAATTTACCTGAATTTATCACTATGCAATGCTCAGAAACAGAATAAAGTATGTTGTTGACTGATTGTGACTACTTCCCTGCTCAGTGAAATTATAAAAGTAGGCCTATGCATCTGTTTTATTTATAACAGTAGCAGCAACCACAACTGCACTCCAGACACCTTCCTCTTCAGGTTAGATCTTGTTTTGTTGATGAGTCAATTGTCAGTCTTTCTTGAGTTATGATTTTAAACAGTCTGTATGAAATTAAACGATTTAAAGGTACACTGTGTAGGATTTGTAGTTGTTTATTTCCAGAATCCATGTTACCCAATTCACCAATGTTACCTTTTTCATGACCACCACCATCAAATTCTAAGTATTCATTATGACTGGAAAAATTGCACTTTTCATACATGAAAAGGGGAATCTTCTCCATGGTCCGCCATTTTGGATTGCAAAAATGACTGTACTTGGGCCATACTAGAAAAATTAAGTTTATTACTTAATAAACGTTCATGAAAAGATCAAATTTGGCAATAGGCAACCCAGTTTCAATGAGCTGCATAGCTGCATTACCTTTTTTGACCATTTCCTGCACAGGTAAATATGTATATAACTATTGATATTGGTCATACTGTCAACAGGCATCAGCTACATCCACAGCTGGCTAAGGGATGTATTTACATAGTAATAAACATGTAGAAATCATTGGAATGAACCAAACATTTATGAAACGTGCATGATGCGAGTATTTTGGTTCTGATAATTGTAATCATTCTGCACCCTTCCCATAGGCGACGGTAATCCGGTATCAACCACGCTGAACATAGTGACTACAGTCTCCAACACCCAGGAAGCCTCTACTACAGATACACTGGGAGCTGTCAGCACTGATTTGGCGTCTGGAACTGAAGGTGCTATGAGCTACTGAGTGGATGGATGCATGCATTGTATTGTGTGGTTGGCACACTGTTGTTGTACTGTATTGTGTGCTTGGCTGTGTTAAAGAGTGAATGTGATCTGTATATGACGGGACAGCTGACCAAACGTAATTTTATATATTTTAACTTATTTTTATTTTAAACACATTTTCAAGAAGTTAACCAGCTCACAGTCCAATGAGACTCTGTCCAACATACCCACCATATATATTTAATTTCACATTATATCTATATTGGAGCCACTGGACTAAAACAACTGTCTGAATGACTTTTCATGATTGTAATTATAATCTTTCTTTAGGTGGCCCTAGTACAAACTCGAACACAGCAGTGACCGCTGATTCAGCGTCCCAGGCAGACTCCTCTACATGTACGATCATACTTGTCATTATGTTGGTTACATTTAGTATACTATCAGTGGGAGTATCTTTTGACATGTGGGAGAAAACTTGAAATATTTTCAAGGAGCTTCACTCCACCAGTTCAGAATCCATCTATAATGTTTAGTACAAGATCATCTAGAATGTTTAGTTATAGTATATTTTGTTTTAATAATGTATGTGTCTGTTTCTTCCCAGTAGCACAAGGCAGCAGGACGACCCGTTCAACATCACAGGACAACCCCACCTCTGGTTAGATCTCGTTTTGTTCACTTGAGTTGATGACCTCTTACGTGATATCAGGAGTAAAATATCTTAAATATAACACAGTATAGAGAGCTAATTGTTCCTCTGCCTTCAACTGTCTTCCTGTAGGTGACGCCAGTTCAGAACTAAATACATCAAATACAGTAGTGACCCCTGCTTCAGCGTCCCAGGCAGACTCTTTTACATGTACGATCATACTTTTCTTTTCTTTTCTTTTCTTTTCTTTTCTTTTCTTTTAAAAGTATTTTCGGGGCTTTTTGGGCATTATTATTGTAAGACAGTGTGAGAGTGGACAGGAAATGACTGAGAGAGAGATGGGGAAGGGTCGGGAAATGACCCCGGCCAGACTCGAACCGGGGGGTCCCCATGGCCAATGTAAGCCCAAACGTGGGGGGCTTAGCGTGCTGGGCCACAGCGCCCCCTCGATCATGCTTTTCATCACCATGGTTACATTTAGTACACTGTCTGTGGGAGCATCTGTTGGCATGTGGGGAAAACTGTAATGCTTTCAAAATGGATGTTTAGAAGATGTTTAATTTCACCCCTTCAGAGTTACGTCTGACTCTTTCCATTTTTACCACATTTCTTTTATTTCTCATTGTACTATCATTAAATAATGTTTATTTAGGCCTGTATTTTGTTTTAATGTATGTATCTGTTTCATTCCAGCAGCAAAAGGGGGCAGGATGGCCAGTTCAACATCACTGGACAACCCCACTTCCGGTTAGATCTCGTTTTGTTCACTTGTCAGTTGATGGCCTCTTAAGTGTTATCAGGAGTTAAATATCTTAAATATAACACAGTATAGAGGACTATTTTTTCCTCTGCCTTCAACTGATTTTATGAATGAAAGCACACAATACAGGACTTCATGATGAAATTATTAGACAATTTAAGCTATTTAAACTACTCATTTCTTAAGTTGTCAACTGTCATATTTTCCCCAGTCAGCTAAACAAAACGTATTTATTTGTAGCAAACATAGCAGCTGTACTACTGTATGTGTCAATGAGTTTTCTAGTATTCATAGTCATGCTTGTAATTCTTCATTTAGGTGATGCCAGTCCAGAACTAACTGCATCAAATACAGCAGTGACCGCTGATTCAGCGTCCCAGGCAGACTCCTCTACATGTACGATCATACTTGTCATTATGTTGGTTACATTTAGTATACTATCTGTGGGAGCATCTGTTGGCATGTGGGGAAAAAATATAATGCTTTCAAAAAATTAGATGTTTGATTTTACCCCTTCAGAGCTAAATCAGTCTCTTTCAATTTTTACCACCTAACTTTTATTTCTTATTGCTCAATCATTAAATAATGTTTATTTGTATTTTGTTTTATGTGTCTGTTTCATTCCCGCAGCACAAGTCGGCAGGACGGCCCGTTCAACATCAGAGGACAACCCCACCTCCGGTTAGATCTTGTTTTGTTCACTTGTCAGTTGATGACCTCTTCTGCGATATCAGGAGTAAAATATCTTAAATATAACACAGTATAGAGAGCTAATTGTTCCTCTGCTTTCAACTGTCTTCCTGTAGGTGATGCCAGTTCAGAACTAAATACATCAAATACAGCAGTGACCGCTGATTCAGCGTCCCAGGCAGACTCTTTTACATGTACGATCATACTTTTCATCACCATGGTTACATTTAGTATACTGTCTGTGGGAGCGTCTGTTGGCATGTGGGAGAAAACTGTAATGCTTTCAAAATGGATGTTTAGAAGATGTTTAATTTTACCAGTCCAGAGTTATATCAGACTCTTTCAATTTTTACCACATTACTTTTATTTCTCATTTCACCTTCAGGGTGACCCTGAAGAAGGCTCTGCGCCGCTACGTGTGGGTCTCTGCCCTCATGTTTTTAAACCTAATAGCCATGTTTCAATAAAATCTTTTTAATATTTTTGCACAAGAAGAGTGCCTTGGACTCCTTTTTTGATAAGACATTGTTTTTTCCCCCAACACCGAAGAGCACCTTCAAGATTTTTTTTCTCAACAATTCCCTGAGCACTTTGGAGTTTCTCCTCACTTAATGTTTATTTATATTTTGTTTCATGTGTCTGTTTCATTCCAGCAGCAAAAGTCAGCAGGATGGCCCGTTCAACATCACAGGACAACCCCACCTCCGGTTAGATATCGTTTTGTTCACTTGTCAGTTGATGGCCTCCTAAGTGTTATCAGGAGTAAAATATCTTAAAGGGACACTGTGTGAGATTTTTTAGTTGTTTATTTCCAGAATTCATGCTGCCCATTCAATAATGTTACCTTTTTCATGAATATTAACCACCAGCATCAAATTCTAAGTATTCATTATGACAGGAAAAAATTCACTTTTCATACATGAAAAGGGGGATCTTCTCCATGATCCGCCATTTTGAATTTCCAAAAATTGCCATTTTTAGCTGCAAAAATGACTGTACTTGGACCATACTAGAAAATATTTGTTTATTACTTAGTAAACTTTCATGTAAAGATCAAATTTGGCAATAGGCAGCCCAGTTTCAATGAGCAACACAGTTGCAGTACCTTTTTTGACCATTTCCTGCACAGTGTCCCTTTAAATATAACACAGTATAGAGAGCTAATTGTTCCTCTGCCTTCAACTGTCTTCCTTCATTACCATGGTTACATTTTATATACTGGTCTGTGGGAGCATCTGTTGGCATGTGGGGGAAAAACTTTATATTTCCAAAATAGATGTTGGAGATAGATTATAAGTTTTAATTTTACAGAGTTACATCAGACTCTTTCCATTTTTATCACATTTCTTTTATTCTTTATTGTTTTGTTTTAATGTATGTGTCTGTTTCATTCAAGCAGCCCAAGGCAGCACAGCACCTCCGCTCTCACCCCCTTCAGGTTAGTTCTTGCTTTATTCAATACTCAGTGAGTGACCTCTCCTGGGTTAGGCGTGAAATATTTTACTTTGTTCAAATGTTCAAATGCCTCTTCTGCTGAAAACTCCAAGCAAATCTTAAACCTTCCATCAGCATGTGTGCTCACATGGCAATATGTCTGATTATTAATAAAATAAATAAATAACTGAGACATTTTTTTAAAGATGATTGAATAGCAACGGTTATTGCTCCTTCTTGCACTTGACAGGTTCCCAATCGTTTTCAGCATGATAATGTAAAAGAGATGAAGGAGACACACATTGGGACACACATTTACACACACACACACACACACACACACACACACACACACACACACACACACACACACACACACACACACACACACACACACACACACACACACACACATACTACAATTGGTGTTGTCAGAGTCAGTTCGCCTGATTCTTTTGAACGTTTGGCTCATCTGTTCCTACCTTTTCCTACCTACCACTTGATTTAAACAGTAAAGATGTTTGCCGAAATATCACAACTAGTAAGTATGTGGTGACTAACTGTGTGTCTTACTGCTCAATGATGAATGTTGTTTCATTTGTCTTTTTTTGCAACTTTGTAATATATCTTGAGATTGTATTTTCACTGTACACATACAGTACTGTATGATGGAAGGATGCCCAGTCCACATTATGACCTTGCTTAATACCCAGTAAGCTGTGCCAATGACTTATGTTCCTCTAAGACAGGGGTGGGGAAACTTTTTCATTCGAGGGGCCACTTTAAAATTCCACCAAGTGCCGTAAAAGTCCTCAGAGGGCCGTACTATGAGCACAGACCAGGATTGCCCCCTGCACTTTAGGCCTTTATTGAAGGCAGCCACCTTTAAAACAGACCCCACCTTCTCTAGATCCCCTGAATATAATTTAATTGTATTGCACATTTACTAAATATGTCCTTTACAAAATATGTCATATTTCATGTGAAGCTGCATAACATTAAAATGATATCAGGGGCCGAATAAAACAGCCTTTAGCGCCGCAAATGGCCCTCGAGACATGGGTTTCCCACCCCTGCTCTAAGAATAGCATTTTGGATTGTAATTCTAACATATTGTGTACTAGCATTTGGAAACGATGTTGGTGGAACAATTACAGTAAAAGAAATTACTCAGTAAAAAAAATGATTTCCTGAGTATACTAGCCATTGTATCATATTTAAAGGCCTTAAAAGTTTTAAAAATTCAGTCACTGACAGATACATTCTTTGGTAGTGAACTCTGAATTTCAGAGCCACACTCCATTGGAAGTTTGACTGCTGAGACTGTAAACACAACAGCAGTATTTCTGCAGTGGGAACAACCAGAAGAGTACCAGAGCACTTACTGGTACCAGGTCCAGACCTCAGGGTGTCTCACTCCTCCTCAGGCCTCCAATACAACAATAGAAAACATCACCTTAACTGACCTGACACCTGGAACCAACTGTATATTTACAGTTTCTGTCATAACTGAAGATGGGGTTGAGGGAGAAGCAAAGTCCATTTCTAAATATACCAGTAAGTTCTGTGACATGTCACTTTATTTTCAGACAATGTAGCTTTTTTCCCAGAGAAGGTAATTACAGCCTAAAGTACATCCACTGCTTGTAAATCAGGGGTTCCTTATCTTGTCCCACTGATTTAATGTTTTCTTTTTCTTGTCATATAGAACCAGAGACTGTGCAGCCAAACATCTCCAACAATCAGAGCAATGACACCATCACCGTATCCTGGGAGGCTCCTGCAGGAAATGTGGAGTCATATGAGGTTCTCCTGAGGAGCCGCAATGGCAACCAAACCCGTGATGGACCGGGTGGAGGCAACCAGACTTTCACATTTAGAAACCTGTCAGCTGGGACGATATACAATGCCACTGTCATCACAAGGAGTGGACCCTTCAATGAAACATCTGAGGAAAGTACAACTGCCACATGTGAGTAGGATAAAATGACCTTAAGATTCACCACCTTTTAAAAAGATTTGTTTAGCTGTTTCAGCGTAGATATTACTTTGCACATGTATCTTAACTCTTAATTCATAATATTATATGTTGAGTTGAAAGAAACAAAAAATCTTTCATTTTCTTTGACTACTGTACACATGACATGTTCCAGTTAATTTTATGTTGATTATGTATGAAATGAAGGTAAATCTCTTGTGCTCCATGCAGATCCCAATCCTCCTGAGAGTATTACCAGAACAGATGAAGCTACGAACTTAATTTCCATTGAGTGGACTCCAGCATTCTTCATGACCGATGCAGATGATTTTAGCTACTCTGTGACCATTTCAAACCATTCAAATGTGTCTAAATAATATAGTACAAAAGATTTACAATACAATGTGACAGATCTCACATCTGGAACTCCACATGTCATCTGTGTGAAAACAGCAGGATCTCTTGGTTTCAACAGTGCAGGTGTTTGCCAAAATGCCACAACTAGTAAGTATGTGGTGACTAATGGCTCAATTTGTCTTTTTTGCCAATTTAGTTTGTATAATATATCTTGGAATTGTATTCCCACTATACATAGTTCTGTATGATGTAATGATACTCAATCCACATTATGTTTTCTTTTAATACCCAATAAGGTGTGCCAATGAATTATGGTCCTCTAAGTAAAATATGTTGGCATTGTAATTCTAACATAATGTGTACTAGCACATGGACAGGTGGTTTGTAGACCAATTAGAAGAAATTACTCCATGTAAAGTTAGATTTCCTGAGTATACTGTACTTACTGTTTGTATCATCTTCTTTAGCAGATGATATTTAAATGCCTTTGTTTAAAATCAGTTGTAAAAACAGTGGCGAACAGTCTCTGTATTCATTTTCATTCTGAATTTCAGAGCCACACTCCATTGGAAGTTTGACTGCTGAGACTGTAAACACAACAGCAGTATTTCTGCAGTGGGAACAACCAGAAGAGTACCAGAGTACTTACTGGTACCAGGTCCAGACCTCAGGATGTCTCACTCCTCCTCAGGCCTCCAATACAACAATAGAAAACATCACCTTAACTGACCTGACACCTGGAACCAACTGTACATTTACCGTTTCTGTCAAAACTAAAGATGGCATTGAGGGAGAGGCAAAGTCCATTTCTAACTATACCAGTAGGTCCCGTGACATATCACTTAATTTACAGACTATGGAGCTTTTTTCTCAAAGAAGATAATTATAACCTAAAATACATGCGCTGCTTTTATATCAGGGGTTCTTTATCTTCTTGCGTTGATTAAATGTTTTCTTTTTCTTGTCACATAGAACCAGAGACTGTGCAGCCAAACATCTCCAACAATCAGAGCAATGACACCATCACCGTATCCTGGGAGGCTCCTGCAGGAAATGTGGAGTCATATGAGGTTCTCCTGAGGAGCCGCAATGGCAATCTAAGCAGCCCTGAACTGGATGGAGGCAACCAGACTTTCACATTTAGAAACCTGTCAGCTGGGACGATATACAATGCCACTGTCATCACAAGGAGTGGACCCTTCATGGAGACGTCATGGGAAATTACCAATGCCACATGTGAGTAGGATAAAATGACCTTAAGATTCACCACCTTTTAAAAATATTTGTTTAGCTGTTTCAGCCTAGATATGACTTTTCAAGTGTACCTTAACTCTTAGCCCATATTATTACATTTGTGTTGAAAGAAACAGAAAATCTTTCATTTTCTTTGACTACTGTACACATGACATGTTTACATTGATTTTATGTTCAGTGAGTATGAAATGAATGAACATTTCCTCTTCTCCATGCAGATCCCAATCCTCCTGAGAGTATTACCATAACATATAAAGATACGAACTCTACTTACATTGAGTGGACTCCAGCATTCTTCATGACCGATGCAGATGATTTTAGCTACTCTGTGACCATTTCAAATGCATCATATGTGCTTAGAGTATATAGTACACCAGATTTCCAATACAATGTGACAGATCTCACATCTGGAACTCCACATAAAATCTGTGTGAAAACAGCAGGACCACTTGGTTTCAACAGTGTAGGTGTTTGCGAAGATGTCACAACTAGTAAGTATGTGGTGACTAACGGCTCAATGATGAATGTTGTTTCATTTGTCTTTTTTGCCAATGCATAATATATATTGGAATTGTATTCCCACTATACATAGTTCTGTATGATGTAATGATACCCAGTCCACATTATGTTCTTTTTTAATACCCAATAAGCTGTGCCAATGAATTATGTTCTTCTAAGTAAAATTTGTTGGCATTGTAATTTTAATATACTGTGTACTTACTAGCACATGGAAAGGTTATTGGTAGAGCAATTAGAAGAAATTACTCCATGAAATTCAGATTTCCTTATTATACTAACTTTTTGTATAATCTTCTTTAGCAGTGTATATTTAAAGGCCTTTTTAAAAAAATGAGTTGTAAAAAACGGTGGTGAGCAAACTCTGTATTCATTTTCATTATGAATTGCAGAGCCACACTCCATTGGAAGCTTGACTGCTGAGACTGTAAACACAACAGCAGTATACCTGCAGTGGGAACAACCAGGAGAGTACCAGAGTACTTACCAGTACCAGGTCCAGACCTCAGGATGTCTCACTCCTCCTCAAAATAGTACAACAAGTAGAGAAGAGATCACCCTAACTGACCTGACACCTGGAACCAACTGTATATTTACAGTTTCTGTCATAACTGAAGATGGGGTTGAGGGAGAAGCAAAGTCCATCTCTAACTATACCAGTAGGTTCTGTGACATATCACTTTATTTACAGACAATGTAGATTTTTTTCCCAGAGAAGATAATTACAGTCTAAAGTACATCCACTGCTTGTAAATAAGGGGTTCCTTATATTGTCCCATTGATTAAATGTTTTCTTTTTCTTGTCACATAGAACCAGAGACTGTGCAGCCAAACATCTCCAACAATCACAGCAATGACACCATCACCGTATCCTGGGAGGCTCCTGCAGGAAATGTGGAGTCATATGAGGTTCTCCTGAGGAGCCGCAATGGCAACCTAAGCAGCAATGAACTGGATGGAGGCATCCTGACTTACACATTTAGAAACCTGTCAGCTGGGACGATATACAATGCCACTGTCATCACAAGGAGTGGACCCTTCAATGAAACATCTGAGGAAAGTACAACTGCCACATGTGAGTAGGATAAAATGACCTTAAGATTCACCACCTTTTAAAAAGATTTGTTTAGCTGTTTCAGCGTAGATATGACTTTTCAAGTGTACCTTAACTCTTAGCCCATATTATTACATTTGTGTTGAAAGAAACAAAAAATCTTTCAATTTCTTTGACTACTGTACACATGACATGTTTACATTCATTTTATGTTGACTGAGTATGAAATGAATGAACATCTCCTCTTCTCCATGCAGATCCCAATCCTCCTGAGAGTATTAACAGTACAGATGAAGCTACGAACTCTATTTACATTGAGTGGACTCAAGCATTCTTCATGACCGATGCAGATTATTTTAGCTACTCTGTGACCATTTCAAATGCATCACATGTGCTTAAAGTATATAGTACACCAGAGTTACAATACAATGTGCCGGATCTCACATCTGGAACTCCACATGTCATCTGTGTGAAAACAGCAGGACCACTTGGTTTCAACAGTGCAGGTGTTTGCGAAGATGTCACAACTAGTAAGTATGTGGTGACTAACGGCTCAATGATGAATGTTGTTTCATTTGTCTTTTTTGCCAATTCATAATATAGCTTGGAATTGTATTCCCACTATACATAGTTCTGTATGATGTAATGATACCGAATCCACATTATATTCTCTTTTAATACCCAATTAGGTGTGCCAATGAATTATGGTCCTCTAAGTAAAATATGTTGGCATTGTAATTCTAACATAATGTGTACTAGCACATGGACAGGTGGTTTGTAGACCAATTAGAAGAAATTACTTCATGTAAAGTTAGATTTCCTGAGTATACAAGATTTTTGTATCATCTTCTTAAACAGATGATAGTTAAAGTCCTTTGTTTAAAATCAGTTTTAAAAACAGTGGCGACCAGTCTCTGTATTCATTTTCATTATGAATTGCAGAGCCACACTCCATTGGAAGCTTGACTGCTGAGACTGTAAACACAACAGCAGTATACCTGCAGTGGGAACAACCAGGAGAGTACCAGAGTACTTACTGGTACCAGGTCCAGACCTCAGGATGTCTCACTCCTCCTCAAAATAGTACAACAAGTAGAGAAGAGATCACCCTAACTGACCTGACACCTGGAACCAACTGTATATTTACAGTTTCTGTCATAACTGAAGATGGGGTTGAGGGAGAAGCAAAGACGATTTCTAACTATACCAGTAGGTCCCGTGACATATCACTTAATTTACAGACTATGGAGCTTTTTTTCCCAAGAGAAGATAATTATAGCCTAAAGTACATCCACTGCTTGTAAATCAGGGGTTCCTTATATTGTCCCATTGATTAAATGTTTTCTTTTTTCTTGTCATATAGAACCAGAGACTGTGCAGCCAAACATCTCCAACAATCAGAGCAATGACACCATCACCGTATCCTGGGAGGCTCCTGCAGGAAATGTGGAGTCATATGAGGTTCTCCTGAGGAGCCGCAATGGCAACCAAACCCGTGATGGACCGGGTGGAGGCAACCAGACTTTCACATTTAGAAACCTGTCAGCTGGGACGATATACAATGCCACTGTCATCACAAGGAGTGGACCCTTCAATGAAACATCTGGGGAAAGTACAACTGCCACATGTGAGTAGGATAAAATGACCTTAAGATTCACCACCTTTTAAAAATATTTGTTTAGCTGTTTCAGCCTAGATATGACTTTTCAAGTGTACCTTAACTCTTAGCTCATATTATTACATTTGTGTTGAAAGAAACAAAAATTCTTTCATTTTCTTTGACTACTGTACACATGACATGTTTAAATTAATTTTATGTGGACTGAGTATGAAATGAATGAACATCTCCTCTTCTCCATGCAGATCCCAATCCTCCTGAGAGTATTACCATAACATATAAAGATACGAACTCTACTTACATTGAGTGGACTCCAGCATTCTTCATGACCGATGCAGATGATTTTAGCTACTCTGTGACCATTTCAAATGCATCATATGTGCTTAGAGTATATAGTACACCAGATTTACAATACAATGTGACAGATCTCACATCTGGAACTCCACATGTCATCTGTGTGAAAACAGCAGGACCTCTTGGTTTCAACAGTACAGATGTTTGCCAAAATGCCACAACTAGTAAGTAGGCCTATGTGGTGACTAACCACATCAGTCTTACTGCTCAATGATGAATGTTGTTTCATTTGTCTTTTTTGCCAATGCATAATATATATTGGAATTGTATTGTCATTGTACATACTGTATGATGTAATGATACCCAGTCCACATTATGTTCTTTTTTAATACCCAATAAGCTGTGCCAATGAATTATGTTCTTCTAAGTAAAATTTGTTGGCATTGTAATTTTAATATACTGTGTACTTACTAGCACATGGAAAGGTTATTGGTAGAGCAATTAGAAGAAATTACTCCATGAAATTCAGATTTCCTTATTATACTAACTTTTTGTATAATCTTCTTTAGCAGTGTATATTTAAAGGCCTTTTTAAAAAAAATGAGTTGTAAAAAACGGTGGTGAGCAAACTCTGTATTCATTTTCATTCTGAATTGCAGAGCCACACTCCATTGGAAGCTTGACTGCTGAGACTGTAAACACAACAGCAGTATACCTGCAGTGGGAACAACCAGGAGAGTACCAGAGTACTTACCGGTACCAGGTCCAGACCTCAGGATGTCTCACTCCTCCTCAGACCTCCAATACAATAATGGAAAAGATCACCCTAACTGATCTGACACCTGGAACCAACTGTATATTTACAGTTTCTGTCATAACTGAAGATGGGGTTGAGGGAGAAGCAAAGTCCATCTCTAACTATACCAGTAGGTTCTGTGACATACCACCTTATTGACTATGGAGCTTTTTTCCCAGAGAAGATAATTACAGCCTAAAGTACATGCGCTGCTTTTATATCAGGGGTTCTTTATCTTCTTGCGTTGATTTAATGTTTTCTTTTTCTTGTCACATAGAACCAGAGACTGTGCAGCCAAACATCTCCAACAATCTGAGCAATGACACCATCACCGTATCCTGGCAGCGCCCTGCAGGAAATGTGGAGTCATATGAGGTTCTCCTGAGGAGCCGCAATGGCAATCTAAGCAGCCCTAAACTGGATGGAAGCATCCTGGCTTTCCCATTTAACAACCTGTCAGCTGGGACGATATACAATGCCACTGTCATCACAAAGAGTGGCCCCTTCAATGAAAGATCTGAGGAAATTACTTCTGCTACATGTGAGTAGGATAAAATGACCTCAAGATTCACCACCTTTTTGAATAGATTTTTTAGCCATTTCAACCCACCTACTACATTGCAAGTGCATCTTCATTGAATACCGGTGGTGTTGATGGATGTTTTTTGTAGTCACCGCATATGATGTTATATGACCACTGAAGCATGTTATGGCTCGTTTGAAAGTGGAGACTTACCTGTGTATCTCTACCATGCAAATGTTCATATTGACATTATTGCTACTATGTATGCTGTCTCAATCTGAGTTATAGTCAGATGAGGGCTATGTGGGCATGTCGCAGGCCAGACTTTCCCTTTGTCAATAGATCACTTTTTGAGGCATAATGAATGCACGAAATAAGGACTACATTTTGAAACGTGTTGTTTTTCAGATCCCAATCCACCAAGAGATATCGCCGTCGTTAGTAAGACTACAAGCTCCATTGATGCTAGCTGGCATCCACCGGCTCTGATGAATAATTCTGATGGTTTCACCTACATGGTGCACATCAGCAAAGCATTAAAAGAAGAAGATGAAAAAGAAGACGAAAAAGCATTTGAAGAAGACGAAAAAGAAGACGAAACATTGCAGCTTAGCCAGACGTGGCCAAACCTCCATTCAGGAACTCCATATTTCATCTGTGTGAAAACAATCGGACCACTTCACTTAAACAGTAATAGTTCTTGTATCATCGTCACAACGAGTAAGTGGATTTATAGAACACTAGTAATTGATTTTATGTCTTATATCGCGTCACATAAAAGTTGGTAATGCCAGCCAGTTTGTATGTCACATTGGTACATTTTGACTATACACTCTTTTCCCATCTCGCCAATGCCATCACTGTATTGTGTTTGTGGTAGGTACTGTAGTTTTACCACACTTGTTGACCATAGTGAGCCTTTTTTCAGATTGGTTGTCATATCCCTCTGCATCTTTTCGCAGGACCTGAGAGTGTTACATCTGTAGAAGCTTCAATTGTAACCAACAAAAGCATTACATGGAAGTGGACTGAACCACCTGACAAGAAGGGGGGTTACAAATACCAGTTGAACTTAACCGATGATACTAATAGTACTCCAATCAGGGAAACTATACGTGAGGAGACATATACGTTCAGTGAATTGACTCCAGGAGTTAATTACACTGTCACTGTCACCACACTTACTTCTGATGACACAGACGGAACACCCAAATTTGCATCCAAATGCACAGGTAAGCTCTTGTTTTCCTCTTCTGTCACAGTCAAATTTGCCTTTTTGTGGTTGTTGTTCATGATTATCCATATCAATTGATCATACACCTGTTGGTCGGTAGACTGATCCGATGACAGGACTAAGCTTATGTGCAGAGGCGATTCTAGGGTCAGGTGGGGCCCCAAGCGAAAATGCAAAAGAATGAACATTTGAACCAAAATCGCCACTACTGTGGTAAAGTGTGGGCTGTTATTCACTATCTAGGGGCTTGGGGGCCCCAAGCGGCTGCCTGCCTTGCCTCGTGGCAAGATGCGCCTCTGCTTATGTGTTGTATCATTTACCCGGCTATATTGAGCATTTATGTTAAAGATGTTGTTCATGTTGTGAAAAGTGTAGTGTAAAGGCTTTGGGGCAGTGGGATGTGTTGTGGTGGTTTTGAATATCTGTCTCTCACTCATTCTTTCTCATCACTATATACCATATGTTCTTGATTACGTCTGTAAAGACACAAGTGGACTTGCAGAAATGAAATGCAATGGTGAAAACCAAACACCATCTGCCCAGCTGGACTTGGAGTGGCAGAAACCTGAAGGACAATACACTGGATTCAACATCAGCATCAGAGCCATGACCAACTCTGCTGAAGACGTCTATAATAAAACACTGAAAAGCTGTAGTACATGTGATCACAGCATCAACAAATACCTGGAATATGCCACAGAGTACAATGTGACTATTTGGACTCTGGGATGTGGAAAGGCGGGGAGTTTCAGCAAGTTGTGCAAAACGGGAGTCACAGGTACTATGCGTGATTTTCATTAGGTGATTCTGTCAGATAGTAGAGGAATTGTATGGAGTGTTAGTGTAAGGGAGTGGGAGCCACAGGTGATGCCACAAAGCCAAAGGTCTAAGCCGATAGCCCAGTGCTACCACATTTGTATGAGGCTTCGGGAGTGAGGTTTACTAAGTAACATACTGTGGCCGAAATCTAAAGTCGGGAAAGATGACTGCAGCTTTTTGAGATATTTCACTAATTGGGATGTCTGTGCTCCACTAGCTCCACCAAAGGTTACAGACAGTGCAAAGGTGAAGGCAGAGGTGAAATCTCACAACACCATCCGGCTGACCCTTGGTGGTGAATTCCTGGACCCTTCGAGTGGACCTATCATAGAGTATGGGGTCCTGGTGTCTGACAGTAGGTCTTTCCTTCCTTAAATCACATATGCACTGTCATGGTTAACATGCATGGATGATTATAATGGTGATAATGCCACTGTAGCAGTATGTTAAATTGAAGTCATTTGCTGAAGTGTGAAAGTAAATTGTCTTTCCATTTACTGCTGCTCATCTTAAGATGAGACATTTGTGATGCTTTTATCATGTTATATTGCATTTGTTTAATATGATATCAACACTTAACAGATCTTAGGTTATTTGATCACAATCTTTTGACTTAGTTGAAATCAGTTATTATTCTCTTTTGCAGGTACCAATCCCAATTTCGTACCATCCGATTTAGCAAACACATACAGTGATTGGAAAGACAGAAAAGCTTCAAACTACCTTGCTACTATACAAGAGCCTCATGCAGTCTCCCGCAGTCTAGAAGAAAGCAAAATCATTGTCATTTTGGGAGATAGACAACAGTCTCACCATTCTCACTATGTGAATGGCCCACTGACCCCCACCAAAACATACAGGTAGAGAACAATAAGGAATACAGATACTCATTTCTTGCCTTGCTTAGGATGTGTTTAACATTTTCTTTAGCCTCCTCATTCTCTCTTTCATTTATGTTTACCTCAATCTCCACTCCCAAGGTTTGCAGTTGTCACCTGTACTGCCCTGGTCCTGAATGAGAGAACGGACCGTGTGAACCCAGACGTTTCAATTTGTTCCATTTCGCCATTTCCAAACTATTCTTTAGATCTTCCTCAAGACCCAGGTATGATGTCCTTTTCCACTTACTGTATTCTCATTCTAGATTGAATTTGCCAAACTATACGGTAACACTTTACTTGACGCCGGTGTCATAAGCATGTCATTACAGTGTCATAATAGTGTCATGAAACTGTCATAGATAAGTCATAACATTATGTCCATGTCATAAGCATTGCATGACTGTTGGACTTAAGTGACATTCGGTTATGGCAAAAACAACCTTGGGTTATGAAAGTCATGAAATGTTTATGACATGGACATAATATTTATGACACGTGCATAACTGTTTTATGACACTATTATGGCACTGTAATGACATGCTTATGACACCGTAAAGTGTCAAGTAAAGTGTTACCAACTATACTACCATACAAAGGCAAAGTGCATTAGCCACATATTTGGTCAAATTTTGGTTTAGACTGAAAATGGTCTTCATACCACCTCCTTTATTTTGTGGCAAAGCCTTATGGTCCAAGTGTGTTACAGTGTGTTATTGCTATGTCAAATTTCCACTAACTACAATATCCAACCTAATACTAATACTTTGAAGGCCTTTTTATCAGTTTCAATGTTGGCATAGTTACTTTGCTTTTATAGGGCAGTACAGTACGTAGGTGTAACTATTACTATGTCTGAGCAATTAGGCCTAAACAAAAACTGAGCCAGCATAGTCATTTTTGGTTAAAGATCACTTACAGGTGCACTGTGTAGGATGGTGGCCAGAGTATCTATTGCAACTATGCTGCTCATTGAAACTGTGCTGCCTATTGCCAAATTTGATCTTTACATGAAAGTTTACTAAGTAATAACCTAACATTTGCTCTTATGACCAAAGCACAGTACGTTTTGCAGCGAAACATGTCTATTTCTGGAAATTCAAAATGGCGGACATGGATCCACCTTTTCATGTATGAAAAGTGCAATTTTCCCAGTCATAATGAATACTTAGAATTTCATGGTGGTGGCTAAGTATTTGTGAAAAAAGGTAACGTTTGTGAAGGGGCAGCATGAATTCTGGAAAGAAACTGCTAAAATTATTACACACTGCACCATTAAACATATGAGTCTGAGCTTTGGCATGCACTGCATTCTCTGTATTGCTAGCCTGGTTCACACCAGACGGTGTGTGTCAGAGCCGTATATTACTCGAATCATGGACGCCATGTCTGCTCCCCACGGCGAGGATTCTACAGTGTAACCCTACTGTCAGCATGGAGTCAAAATCGCTGGATTTAAAATACAAATAAGGCTTCATAGACCATCAAACTTGGGTTGGAGTATTATCAAGATCCCAACATATGAAAACAAACGTTAACAAGTTCGTTCGTATAGAAGGGGTTTGCTTAAAAGAGGGTTTTGTCAGCATAGTTTTGATGTGCTTTGATGTGTTGCCTAGGTAGGGCCAACGTCAAAGTCGATATTTAAGTAATGTACACAAATAATATTCACAACAATGGTCAAGTTCATGTACATGGACCCTGGTGATACTTGCAGCAAAGTTTGACGTCGTGTCGAGATTTAGTAGTTTAAAACCACGATGTGCTCAGCAGTGCAGACAGTAGAAATCATAAGATGAGTCTGGATCAGTGGTGTAGTCTACGTAGAACGCGGGTGTACGGAGTATACCCACTTCTAAATTTTAGGGGCTCAGTATACCCACTTAAAATTGATTGATCCATTGTTTTGAATAGCAAAAATATATACAGTAGGCCTATACCCACTTCAAAAAATGCTCAAATATACAGTATACCCACCATAAAAAAGTAGACTACACCACTGGTCTGGATGCTCATAGGTTGAAACTGGACGTGGTTTTAAATCGCAGGGGAAAAGGCCCTTATTAGCGCAGAAATAGAATAACTATTACCAAGGGCAAAGTTATCTTTTCACAATAGCATAGTTGGCAATTAAGAATTGACAAGCTGATATCAAGTTATGACAGAAACCTAAACTTCATTCATTTTTAAAGTGCGGTCAGGAGTTTTTGAGAGCATGGTCAATGCCATCATGACTATTTATTTCAAAAGTAGGCCTAATTGCTAACAAAAGTCGAAGGGGGAAAATACATTTACCTCACACAACACGGAGAAATCTGTTTCGTTCTTGTTATTCCTTCTGACCTTTATGTTCCATAAGGGGAGTTTAGATCTGTGTCCAAATCCTCAGTTTCTGTCACGAGTTAAACAATGATTTTTTCCTCCTGACCCGGTCCTGCACTACAGCCATATGCACAACAGTTTGGCATAATAATAATGTAATAATATTATAGTGAAGTGTTAATTCTTATATCTGATAATGCTCATTAATGGGAGCGTTGGGAGCCACAGGACAGATTAAACTATATTGAGTCTTTAGAGATTAACAGAAAGGTTTTTGAAGGAATTTGTTGGTGATGAGGCTGCGCAGAAACATTAAATGCTCTGTCTATTTTCTGGCTGAAGCCATTGCGTGCTCTATGGCTGTGTACCAGACAGTAGTGCGTGTAGCTCTGCTCCACCAGGTGGCGCCGAAGCTACACACACACACACCGTCTGGTGTGAACCAGACTACTGTATTGTAGCATTGTATTGTAATCCAATAAAATCCCCCCAGTTGGAAGGAAGAAGTGAGACATTGGGATGTTTCCTTACTTTATTCAAGTACAGTCATCATGTTTGACTTCACAGACCTCAAAGTGTCATCTCTCCCCTTTAGTTGTCATCATCACAGCCTCAGGGGCCACTGTTGGCGTTTTGGCGTTTTTCCTGATCATTGCCATAGGCTTCTTCATCTTCCTCAAGAGGTCAGCAGTCCTGCTCTTAAACCTATTTTCCGTGATTGCTATGCTAGTTCCACATCCCTCTGAATAATATGCCAGATGCAGATTGGTTGATTGATTGATTCAATGATTCATTCATTCATTGATTCTTGGTTTTGCAGGAAAAAAAATAGTAGACGTGATACTGACATCGCATTTTCTACAATGAGGTGATTCTTTTTTATATCCTTGGCTTTTTATATTATTAATATGATAAATTGGTTTTCAAAAATATTATCCTTATGATGTATGTCATTGAGGTACCAACATTTTTTCACGATTTTCTTTCTTCTGGTGTTACAGAGGAAAAACGTAAGTCCTGACCAATTCATTTCACATATGTTCTGTATGTGTTGCTGTTTATTTTTCACTCGTTGTAATAATGAGCTTTTATAACCATCTGTTCAAACAGAAATGTGCCTGTGCAGATAGAGGAGTTTGATGCTTACTTCAAACGACTAAGTGCCAACACCAAATGCGGCTTTGCAGAGGATTTTGAGGTAAAGTCAACACAAAGTCTTTAAAGTCCCTCTTGGACAGGGTTGCCAGATGAGGCTGATGATTTCCAGCCCAAAAAATGCTCAAAACCCGCCTGGAAGCACTAAATCCCTCCCAATTCTATTGATTTCTATGGCTCAATTTTGTTTCTCCAAAATCCATTTTTACCCACAGACGGCCATCCTAAGCAGCCCAATAGGGCGGGAAACTGCCCAATCTGCAACACTGCTCTTGGAGAGCTCCTGAATGTGTAGGACAGTGACAATATCTCACCAAATGGTCTCTCTAATCTTTTCGAACATAAGTGTTCAGTTGCTGTTTTTTTCATGTCTAACTAGGACTTTAAGCCAGTCGGCACAGCCCAATCTACAGCCACTGCCAGTGTATTGGAGAACAAGTCAAAGAACCGCTACAGCAACGTACTGCCCTGTAAGTCAGCATTTGGGGATATCTGCACTACAGTGTCCTTTGACTCTCTGTTCTAAAAAGTAATGACAAGGATAAAACAAACTGAGCGATCCACATGTGGTAAACTGTTTAGCATATGTACAGTCTAGAGTGATATGTAATCACACATTCCTTTCATACAGATGAACCAGCCAGGGTGAAGTTGTCTATTCTCAGCAGCCAGTTTGATGACTATATCAATGCGAGCTACATACCGGTGATTATATTCATTCATTCATTCATTCATTCATTCAGCCATTCATTCAGCCATTCAGCCATTCAGCCATTCATTCATTCATTCATTCATT
>NC_085860.1:36216518-36229018 GCF_034702125.1 Engraulis encrasicolus | reverse complement strand
ACACACACACACACACACACACACACACACACTGTTACAGCATACAGTATGACTTTCAGTGTTATGTTCAAATGTCATTAAAATGTCGAGTACCACAGTGGAAATGAACGGCAAATAATTCAGCCCTCTGTCCTCTCCAGGTGAAATGTGAGCAGTACTGGCCCCCTGAGAGTAAGCATTATAACAACATCATCGTCACAACCACCTCTGAAATTGCACTTGATGACTGGACTCTGAGGGACTTTGACATCAAAAATGTGAGTTTTTATCTTAATGCAAGAACATTGGAGCGAGGATAAGATGCTCACTGTCATCAGGTTCTGTAAGGTTTGTTAGCCCAGTAGTGTATTCGGGGGCGGGGTTTTGACATGACTTTGTCCTAGGTCCAGCCAAAGCTGCCAGTGGCCCTGACAGGAGTGCCGCCAGAGATTCTTTAAGTATAGAGATATGCCAACATAATAGGTTTTTATGGGCAGCTAACGTGACCAGGTTCCGGTCTGCCTAAAGAGGCATGTCATGATGCTCCTACAATGAATAGAACAGTCCTTAGGTCTGCCTAAAGGGGGATTTTCCCCCCTTCCCCCTTGCGACAGTAGAACCCGGAAACAATGGGCCAGCGGAACCTCTCTCTTATCTACTCTCTCTGGTGGCGCCCTGGCACAAGCCAACTCCCAACTCCCATACATATCGTTTCTGCTCTTCATTTGTCATATGAAATCCTTCAATGACTGAAGATTGTTATACACTCATTGGCCACTTTATTGGGCACACCTGTCCGACTGTTCATTGATGCAAATTTCTGATCAGCCATTCACATGGTGGCAGCTCAATGAAGTTGGCATATAGACATAGTCAAGACAATCTGCTGCAGTTCAAACCAAGCATCAGAATGGGAGAGAAAGGTGATTCAACTAACTTTAAACTAGTGGTAACACCCACCAACATAATAGCCCTGCCAACTAAATTAAAAAATGTGCAGTTCAGACGTAATAGCCTGGCCAACGTAATAATTCCCTGCCAACGTAGTAAGGCAACGGTTAATTATTACATTGAAGGTTGAGAAGTCTTACATTTTGTCCGTCAATGTAATAAAAGTATTCATTTAGTGAAAGTAGATATTTTATCATGTGCCTAATTAATAGATTCCACATGGCAGTTACTTTTACAGGATTTCTATGTTCCTAATGACATTCTCATCTGAGGGGCCAAAATGTAAATATACAGTGTGTGTGTGTGTGTGTGTGTGTGTGTGTGTGTGTGTGTGTGTGTGTGTGTGTGTGTGTGTGTGTGTGTGTGTGTGTGTGTCACCAACACAATACCGCTGTGTCGAACTCCAGGTGAAGACGGCGGAGACCCGTGCCGTGCGCCAGTTCCACTACACGGCCTGGCCCGATCACGGCGTCCCTGAGACCACCGAGCTCCTCATCAACTTCCGCCACCTGGTGCGGGAGCACATGGACCAGCACTCCCTCCACTCCCCCACCATAGTGCACTGCAGGTGGGGCCCTACACGGCACAGTAACACACCCATAGTAGCACCAGAAGCAGCATCAGTACCACTGTACACTGGAACATGTCATGTCATTCATTCATTCATTCATTCATTCATTCATTCATTCATTCATTCATTCATTCATTCATTTATTTGATTAGGACAATACACATTAATCAATACATCAGCTAAAAAAACATCAATATAAATTTGCTGAAGGGTGTCATCCCTATGTTCCCCAGGTCCTAGGTAACCCGCTACAGGGGAACTTAAAACCCTTTTTTCTGCTGCTGCATGGCGAGCGCGGGTTGTTAGGCTGTGCGCAAACTTGACATGAAATATGCATGGCAACCATTCGTGCAAGAAATATGCATTCACAAGCATGGGCCTTATCCCCTTGTCAGATACAATGCGGGGAACATAGGACTCTTTTTGAGAAAAATGTTCCTAAGTTCCTCGGTCACATACATAGGGAACATACAGGTACGCGTAGGTACGCTCCCTGCTGATGTTAGTGTGACGAGGTCATCTTGCACCTGTTCACCCCCCTCGGTGATCGAACGTACGACCTCATCAACTACAATGGTCCGGCAATGGAAGACACAGTACGATACCGCTGGGCCAAGAGACTAGTCTCTCAGCCCAACGGCACAAGGCTGTATGAGGCTATCGGATGGAGGTTTTACCAACGTTCCACGCCAAGTCTGCTAGTTAGCCTCCGTTACACTAGCATAGTTTCTAAATGTCATCCGTTGCCCTAAGACAGCGGTTCCCAAACTTTTTTTCCCTGCGCACCCCCTTTCATATTTCAATGTGCTTTGTGCACCCCCTAAGCGAATGTTGCAGAGCCGCACATTTTGGGCAATCCTCATTTCCAATCCACCTGACGTTTTTTCTGCCATCATTACAATGGAACTTGCTGCATGACAAGTCTAGGAGTTATGAATTACACTTCAGAGGGATCCCTCCAGCATACAATTCACCAAACAATTAAAACTACCCTGTGTTCATTAATGTTGGATAGAAAAGCACACGTATCCACCATTGCTCTATTCAGCTCGCTCACCCCCTTGTGGCAGACGGCGCACCCCCAGGGGTTCACGCACCACAGTTTGGGAAACCCTGCCCTGACTCTGATGAAGGCCTAAGTGCCGAAACGTCAGCACCAAAGAAAAAAGAAAAAAGTGGTGAACTGTGAAGAAGCGGTGTCACGCTCTTCCTTGTGTGAACTGAAACCCTGCCCTAAGACATGAATTGCACACTTGCACTCATGAACTCTTTGGCTCTTCAGCGAGGGAAGGGACAACATTCCATACAAGGGGTAGTGCAGCATCACAGGCACATATGACACATCTACAGTTAGTCATCATGCTAGCCATGCTAGACCCATATGGAATCAAGTTGTGGAAGGCCAGTGGGCGTGCAATAGGTTTTATGGCAATGTGGGTCTAGTGTAGCTAGGCAAGAAAAGGGCAGTGCAAGAGAAGCAATTTCTTTATTGCTGCTCTTACTTTATCAGTCTGCGTTCATGGCTGCCACATTTTGAAGACCTATAGGCTGTCGATTGCATCAGCAAGGCAACAGAAAAGCGGAAAATTATATTGAAACTAACAGTCAAATGAATCCTCACGGTGTAGAACTTGATGTTCGGACGCAGATCTGCTGTATACTTGGCAAATATTGCAGAATTCTAACAAAATTTGTTTTTTCTTTGAACTGCTCAGTGCTGGAGTGGGTCGCACAGGAACCTTCATTGCCATTGATCGTGTCATCTTCCAAATTGAGCGTGAAAGTAAGGTGGACGTGTTTGGCATCGTCTATGAAATGCGCATGCATCGACCTCTCATGGTCCAGACAGAGGTAAGACAGCTGCACACAAGACTGACAAAAATACAGACTTCCACACACAATACTGACAAGACAGCGAGATCTACTTTAGTTAGATTTGAGTGTGCATGTTGTTATTGTCAGGACAGAGAGTTCCTCCTGCATCTCCAATGCTATTAGATACTGTATATCTCAAATGCAGAGTAGAGTTTGTTACAATGGGAATGTATCCATATCAGTCTATTTTACTTCCTAAACAACTGCTCAAAGGCATTTTACAAATTTCAGCACATACAGTAAATCCCAGGGTTCAATATCCAGTTACTATAACCATGCAATGAAAATGGTGCCAATGGGAACCCTGGTTTGGAGCAGCACAGGTGATTTACATGACCAGTTTGACCTCAGCTGGTAAACCTGAGCCTGCAGTGACTCCATATTGCATTCACAGTAGGGCTGCACGATTATGGAAAATCACGATTATTTGTCACAATCGAAATCACGATATTTGTCAAAATCGGAATCACGATTATTAATCACGATTATTGATTTTTTTTTTGAATTTTCTTTTAAATTATATCCAAATGAAATATAACCAAAAATGAATTATATACGGGATGAACAAAATACAACTAAATTGGAACAATTATGTAAGAGGCAATAGCATGAAACTTAGGTGGACAGATTTCTGGCCAAAACCACCAACCTGTCAGTATGTTCTGGCTTCAAGGATGCTCAAAGGCACGTCACTATTGCCATGATTAAATCCCAATTGAAATCCAGATTGTGATATCACGATTAAATCACGATTTTCGATTATTTTCGATCAATAGTGCAGCCTTAATTCACAGTACCATAATTACTTTCATTAAAAGCTTTTTTTTGTCTAAGAAGACAGAGAGTGCTTTAGATGCCCTTCATACTATGTTTTAGACATGCTTTCAGAGTACAGCTTTCTACTGCCATTAGCAGGGTCCTTAAAACTAAATACTTCATGTTTTGTTTGTTTTGTTCTCAGGACCAGTATGTGTTTCTGAACCAATGTGCTTTGGACATCATCAAGTCAAGGTTGGGCACCAATGTTGACTTGATCTACCAAAACACGGCAGCTACCAGCATTTATGAAAACGTGAAACCTCCACATGTGTAACAGATAATAATACCGTATCTGCATTGAAAGAAATACACATTAACAAAACTGGATGTATATTAGACTTAATTTAATTGCCCAGCATACAGAAATGCCGTAAAATATATATATGATCTTTTTCGCATACCTCAGCTAGCAGGTGCGTAGGAGATGACCCATGGGTCACTAATCAGACAAACTATAAAACTCCTGCACTGACCATTTAGCTCTTTAATACACACAGTTTTGGTCTTAGACCTTCATCAGGTATTTTTTATGTTAAACTCATAAGGGTTGGAGCAGGCGTCACCCAACAGTTTTTTTCTTCCTTTTAAGGGTGCTGACCAAAATATTGTAAGACTGAAAAATGAAAAAAGGTCGCACCATGCATAGGTCTCTTTTTATTTACACAGACGCGTTTCGGCGCTCTGCCTTCCTCAGTGTGCAGAGCGCCGAAACGCGTTTATGTTAAACTCAACACAACTTATATCTACAGTTATAATTTTGGCCTCATATTTATCTATATCCTTAACACAGATGCACCCACCCTTGTCCTCTGGCTTGATCGTCGGCCATATTGGGAATGTGTCTTCTCGGTGAATGAATAACATAACTCTAGCGTCGGACTTGATTGGTTTTGCATTTGTCAACCAAGGTATTAAGAGGCTTGTATTGAGTTGAATATAAAAAAAATACCTGATGAAGGTTTAAGACCAAAATGTTGTGTATTAAAGAAAGCAGCAGAGTGGTCAGTTTGTCTGAGTTTTTATAGTTTGTTGTTCGAGTATTTGTAAATATGCTAATTAAATTTAAAAAAATATTTTGCTATAATTACAACTTTGATAAAGAAAGGCCAGATAAGAATGTAGTTTTATATGAGCGTCAAATGTATACTTTCCTTTAATGTCTTTGCACTGATTTTGTACTTAATTGCTCTACATGGTTACTGTAAGATGTTTATTTTTTCTTATCTATGCAAACTCCAAGCTACTAACATGTGCTTACACTGTGATACTTAAAGTTCTTTTTAAAGTAGGCTAATCTTTAACATTGTTTGAACCATGGGCCATTACCACAGAATTATTTATTTACATGTATTTCATACTATGCCATTACATTGTTTTCATCGGAATACATATAGTACTGGTGGCTGAATTATTTAATATATTGTACTGTTTTCTAGTGCACATATCGATAATTTATATGATAACTTTTCTGTAAATACTGATAAACATTTATATTTTAGGTACAAAGTTATCTTCATGCAGAGGTACAGATGGAAATACATTCTGTCACTGAACAGACAAATCTGTTATTCAAACAATTTTTTTCTGTATTGATATGTTTTTAATACATATCTCAAAGGGATTTTTTGCTCTATATTGACAGTGAGGGAAACTGTTTCTCTTAGCACTCCCAAGGTATGACTGCAGCTGATGCACTATACACTTTTTTTTAACTTGCTATGAAGGAAATGCAACTCTATACATAACTATGTGAGTCAAGACATTTTTTTTACCAAAGATGTGGAAATGCCCACAAGGTATTTTGAATTATTTAAAAAGACCCATTTTGTGAAAACCCAGCCTGGCATTCACAACAACAAAGCTCATAGAAGCTCAGTAGTTAGTACTCAAAATGTCATGCACTATCGCTAATTGACTTCTCACAGCTGGGTTTGAACTGCATCTCTAGAAGGGTGTAGGGGTGCTCTAGCCAGGCCGTGCTAAAAACCATTAGCAAACCAAGAGAGACTTGTCAACCATGCCATGTGGGAAATGTTAATTGTTACGCTCTTGGTCAGACCAATTCTCGAAGAGATTTGAAAGTCGACGATAATCAGGCTAGGGGTGCTCAACTTTGAGAGTAAACTTCAACTTTTGGTGCAATTAGAGAAACTCTGAAATTATTGTATTTTTTCCAGCAAGAGGATTGTCTTCGCAAACTGTATTTTTAAAAATCTTGTAATTCGGTTACACAAGGTTTGTTTTTATGCCATCAAAGACGTGTACTGTTGTTTTATCTGGTTTTGTTGCTTGGTTTTGGTTTGAATTATGCAGTAATTGATAGTTTTTTTCTTAAACAGTGTGCATTTTATTACAATGATTGTTTTTGCTCTTTTAACTTGTTGGTTGAGTTGCCTTTGCACTGCAGACACTTTTATATTTTCCTACTGCTACTGTATTGCTCAGAGAAAAATAAATAAATACTTTTATTTAGCAAAGGCAAACAAAATAGTCTTAATACTTTGGGCTGTGTGTGTGTGTGTGTGTGTGTGTGTGTGTGTGTGTGTGCGTGTGCGTGTGTGTGTGCGCGCGCGTGTGTGCTCCTTTGTCAATTTGGGCACACTTAGGCCAGAAAAATTGTGACTTGTGGCATACACAGTGAGGTCCGAATAAAATGTGAAAATACTCTCACACATCAACAGGGTATGCATGAGTAAGCATGGGTATTATCTGTGTTCACAGACGATGTGTACTTCCTTATTTTATAACTGCTGGTTTACTCCTATTTAGGTAGTCAGTTGCCAAATAGTATAACGCCAGTCATCAACCAACGGCTTGTTTCAGAACTGATGTCTTTCCTTTGCTTAAACATAACATTAAGCATTAAACATTTAAATACCATTGGTCTGCAAAACTATATAGGGCAGACATGTTTAGAGATACTCTCATACTGATATGGATGATACTTTTAGCACAACCTATTCCATCTCAAACAGGTAAGATGAACATAATTGTCCTTTTTGCTATTGTGCTAACAAGAAAAATGACACTAATGTTGCTGTTGTGACAATGTATTTGTATACATTTTGTTTTTTGTTTGTTTTTGTTTAATGAATTATGAACATAGAATTTGGGAATCATTTTCAGTTTAAAATGTACTTTAACCACTTGCTTCCACTTAATTTAAACAGTGATACAAGCTGTTTTTTTTTAGTTTCTTCTGAATACAGTGCACAACGATAATGAGTACAGCCCTTTTGAAAAGTAGGCCTAACACTTTGAACAATATTTCAATGAACTCACAAGTTATTTCCAAAATGAGTATGTTTAATACAATATCTGTGAGGCTTACCACCAAAAGGTTAATTTAGCACATCTTTCCATTTTTTTGTGAACTTATGGTGGTGTAAAGGTCAGTATACCTTAATGAAAGTCCCATAGAAAAGTAGCCTGATAAACCAGACTAAATGTGGATGTCTAATTTAGTCTGGCCTCGATGCATAATACATCAGAAGATTGTTGATGAGAACAACCTTCCCTCAAAACCCTGCCCGCTTTGATTCAAAACACATCTTTGCGTTGTAATTTGTTTGCCAGATTCATGGCATTCTGGCTTCATTGAATCATTATGCGAGGCCAGACCCACCCGTAGACAAAACATTTTGCCGTCCAGCGGGTGGCGCTGGTTCACCAGGCTAATAGAAAAGCAGAATTTTAGTAAGGGGTCAAACATACCAAAGCCGAACGGAACGGACGCGAGACGGACGCTGTCTTTCTGCTTAGTTTCGGCCGGTGTGTTCTACTCTGCCTTTCACACTGACAGCGTCGGCGTGTGCGGCCAGTCCTGTTCAAACCCCCCAACAGCCAAAGCTAGCATGCTACTTTGCCAGTCATTTGAATGAGACATCGCCGGATTCTCAAATTCTATTTTCCAAATGCAGCGTGGCGCGGAGCTGACACCCGACTACCGCTGGTTGGTGTGTAAGGTGTGTTGTTTCCATATATTTTCACAGACGCTGGTAAAAATCGCGTCCGTCACGCGACGCTTTACCGCCCTGGTGTGTAAGACCCCTAATTGAGCAAGCATTCAGTCTCATTACAGGACTTATTAAGTCATTATTAGGTCTTATTAAGGACTCCTTCCCATTCCCTTCTGTAAGCAATGGCATCACATTGAAGAGAAAGAACAAAAGACCTGAGAAAGAAAAACAAGTAAGGTTGAAGTTAAGAAGAAGACAATCAAAGCTCTACTTCACAGTCAAAAGTTGTAGACTATCTAATGTGATCCAAAACTTAAGGACAGATGTATCTACAACAACCTCATCTAAAATCTCAGTCGTCCAGGTGGGCCACAGACTTGGAAAGAGCATCTTTTGATGATAATGGTTGAAAAAAGTTATGCAAGTTTACAAACCGTTGTCTAAGTCTAAACTATGTATATCATCCTAATAACACAATACACTGCACATGGTGAGGAATGGCGTATGTGGGTTTCCTGTCAGAAAAAGCCCAGGCCTAATTCTGACAAAAATGAAGGCTAGCCTATAGGAAATCCATACTCTGGAGTCATGAGCTGAAGATCAATCTGTTTAGAACTGATGGCATCAACACTGTATGGTGTTGGAGATGAAGAATATGAAGAAAATGCATGGTGCTGAAAATGAAGTATGGTAAGGATACAGCCAGGGCCGTAACAAGACAATTTTAAATACTGAGGTCAAATACTGCATGCTGTACTGCATACTGTACATTTAGAATGCTTCAAACTTTTCAGTCAAGCTCTTAAGTGTGTTTTCATTAATCACTGCCTTGAGGATAAAGGGTGGTGGCGTATACAGACTGAATTTATCATTGTTGATCATAGATTGATTTCCATCATACATTTTACATTTACACCATCATTTACATTTCTGAAAAAAAAAAATTCAGAGGACATGACCTCCGTGTCCTCAATGGTAGTTACGGCCATGGATACAGCTCTTGTATGGGGATGCATGAGTGTTCGAGAGCTGTTTTCATTGGTGCAATAATGAATACATTGATGTATTGCTCCAAGAATAGCAAATATCACCATCACTCATTGCGCTTCATTGTGGATCATTGTGTTCTTTTCCAACTTTACAATGGCCCTAAACACACACCTCTATGGCCGATGCTGATTTTCTGAAGCGATGCGAGTGATACAGTGATCATGTATGACACCTGATCTGAACCCATTTGAACTTGAATGGGGAAGTTTGAGACTAACCGATTATCAGTCTGGGGTGTACTCACATTTGCACCACCATAATTTCATAAAAACGGAAAACAGATTTAATATTAATATATATATAAATATTTAGCAGTGGATGATACCTCATTTCTAATTGTGAGTCTTGAGTATCTCCCTTTCTGTTCATCAGAGATGTTGGGCCTTCCTGAGAATCCAATTTTGTCTGCTGTCAGCTGTGCCAGCCCATTGAGAGTTGGACGTAGCTGCAGAGACATACAACAAAAATATAATGTTCATGAGGGTGAAATCTTTATTTATTTATGTTTTAAAACTATTTTTCTTTCAAAGTTTCCACAATTTCAATATTGCATAGCCTACTTGTACTGTATCAAACAATACACTGTGTCCACAGCACTTCATTCACTGACTATATGACCCCATTGCAGATGGTTTGTACAACCTCACTACGGCCACTGGACTGGTGTACCAGGCCTACTGTGACATGACCACAGCAGGCGGTGGATGGACACTGGTAGCCAGTGTGCATGAGAACAACATTCATGGGAAGTGCACTGTAGGTGACCGATGGACAAGCGAGCACGGTAGCAATCGCAACCGCCCTGCTGGAGAGGGCAACTGGAACAACCAGAATACCTTTGGAACTGCAGAGCGTGCCACTTATGATGACTACAAGGTTAGTTAACGTTGGATATCTATATTTTAATAACTGTGCAGAACACAGACCAGATGTGGTCAAATTTGTCAGACTTGTGCTGAGAGCAACTTAACCGTTACTCATCATATTTTCCTGAATAACAAACAAAATATAGGCTGTATGTAGTTCCAATCTCTGTGTGACTATGACTTATGACAGGCTCAGCCACTATGGACCTTACGCATCTAAGAATCCTGGTCCTAACCTACGTTGACCTTATGACTCTACAATCTCTGTCTATCTCTTCTTCCTCTGCCTTCCTGCTATTTCTGCCTCTCCTCTATACCTCTCCTTTTAAATCCATCTCTAACAATGTTTTTTTTCCATTTGTTAAGCACTTTGAGTTACATGCCTTGTATGACACAGTGCTATACAAATACAATTATTATTATTATTATTATTCCATGTTAATCCATGTTGTCAGATGACTGGCTCCTGTGATAATGAGTTATCATGAGCCCTACTGCTGTGCCTTTACAGAACCCTGGCTACTATGACATCATAGCTGAGGATGTGTCCGTCTGGCATGTTCCCAACAATACTCCACCAAAGAGCTGGACCGGTGCTTCCTTCCTGAGATACCACACAGAGACACACATTCTTACAAGCAATGGAGGAAACCTACACCAACTTTTCACGGTGCTTAAAATTACAATGTTCATGTTATATATACACTCACCGGCCACTTTTTTAGGCACAGCTTTCCAACTTCTCATTAATGGAAATTTCTAATCGTCCAATCACATAGCAGCAACTCGATGCATTTAGGCATGTAGTCATGGTCAATTAAGGCGATATGATGCAGTTCAAACCGAGCATCAGAATGGGGAAGAAAGGTGAATTAAATTACTTTGAACATGGCATGGCTGTTGGTGCCAGATGGGCTTGGTTTGCCTATTTCAGAAACTACTGGTCTTCTGTGTTATTCACGCATAACCATCTCTAGGGTCCGCGAAGGAAACATATATATACAGTGAGAGGCATGTTAGAGGCCTTGTGTGAGGCCTTGTTGATGCCAGAGGTCAGAGGAAAATGGTCAGACTGGTTTGAGATGATACACAGACAACATTCACTCAAATTACGACTCGTTACAACCAAATTATGCATAAGAGCATCTCTGAACATGGTACATCATAGGGCAGCCATGGCTCAATGGTTAGAGCGCTGGTCCTCAGATCAGAGGGTTGCCGGTTCGAATCCCACCCCTACCAGCACCTTCATCCATGGCTGTAGTGCCCTTGAGCAAGGCACCTAACCCCACATTGCTCCAGGGTCTATAACCAATACCCTGTACCTAAAATACCTGTAAGTCGCTTTGGATAAATAAAATAAAAGCGTCAGCTAAGTGTAATGTAATGTAATACATCAAACCCTGAGGCAGATGGGTTACAACAGCAGAAGACCACATCAGGAGCCAGTGCCTCTTCAGAACAGGAATCAAATTTGTACAGGCTCACCAAAATTGGATGTTATAAGATTGGAGAACTGTTGCCTAGTTTCATGAATCTTGATTTCTGCTCCAACAACCGGGTGGAATGGTCAGGATTTGTCGTCCACAACATGAAAACATGGCTCCTGCGGTTCAGGCTGGTGGTATAATGGCGTAGGGATTTTTTCTTGACACAATTTCGCCCCTTACCGATTGATCTTTGCTGGAATGCTACCTACCTGATTACTGTTGCTGGCCGTTAAGGCAGTTCCTAAAGGCACAAGGGGGTTAAACCCAGCACTAGCACGGTGTACCTTAATAAGGTGGTCAGTGAGTTTACGTGTGCTCTTTCACATATCTTTGTGTTATTTTAACATTTCAATCTCTTACTTTCTGTAATTTGCAGCGTTATCCTCCGATATATAACATTGGACGGTGCAGGAGGAACAATAATGGACCAACCAGTCCCGTGGTGTATGATCTTGGCAGTGCTTACTCCACAAACATGTTATATGGCCCAAGGTCTAGAAGTATGATATCATGTTCTTTTCCAGTGTTGATATTATGTACATATAATATATTTGACATTATTGTATTTCATATGCATAGTTTTGAGGAAAGGCATGTGCATACGTATATACACTTTGTGCATTTTTCTCTCCCAGGGGAATTCATTCCTGGCTTCATCGCCTTCAGTGTTTTCAACTTGGAAAGGGCAGCAATGGCCATGTGCTCTGGAGTGAAACCCAATAATGGCTGCCAGACTGATGCTGTAAGAAAAATCATAATTAATACAGAATACAGAATATGTTACAAAGTGACTATTTCTAGTATTTTGTAGCATGTTTGCAGGGGGGACAAAGGGGTCAGTTGTCCCAGGCCCGGGGAGAAATGGGGCCCAGAATTGGGTTCTTCTTACGTTGTATGTATGGGGTAGGGGGGCCCCTTCGGATGATTTTGTCCTGGGCCC
>NC_085860.1:36181518-36211518 GCF_034702125.1 Engraulis encrasicolus | reverse complement strand
ATGAACCTTATTTGTAACATTTTGCTCATTGTGAGCGTTCTACAATTGAGCCATTCGGTGGTGCACAATGGTAAGTCTAGCCAATTGAATGCGGAACATCATAAGCTCAGTGAATCTGTTTGTAGACTTACAAAAGGCCGGTTTCCTGTTTCTGTATTACACCACCAGGGTGACACTTGGTGTAGGATGAAAATGCTTGTAAACTTTTGAACACTGAACATTGACCTTTCACATTTTAACTCAAGATTGAAAGATAGGCTACATTGAAGGGAGCAACAAATCATGAGTCCTTGACTTGTCTGCCAGTATATATGTGAAATGAGTTTGATTTGAAGGATTTGTTTAACCATGTCCATATATGCCTTGGGCAATATAGGTCCTCTACTCCAGACCAAACTGGGAGCTCTCCGGGGAGACTACCTCCGTGTTCATGGAAAGGCAACCGTGGTGCACGCTTACCTCGCTGTACCTTTTGCCAAACCTCCTGTTGGGAACCTTAGACTTGCTCCTCCCCAGCCTGTGGAAGAATGGCAAGGGCTCAGGGATGCCACCAAGATGCCTCCAATGTAGGTTTCTAGCAGAGGTGCATCTTGTCACCAGGCTTGGCAGGCAGCTGCTTGGGACCCCCAAGCTACTACATAAAGATTATTTGTGAACAACAGTTTCACTACTTTAAACTACAAATGTGTGAATTGGTTTCGAATGTTCATTCCTTTGGATTTTTTGCTTGGGGTCCCATTGACCCTAGAATGACCTCTGATTTCTTGTAAACATCTAGTGATGACGATTTGGACATTGGAGACGAGTGAAATGGTTTTAAGTGTCCTGCAAGAGTTGCTGTCAGTGCAAGTTGACTAGGAGTTTCCCAAATCCTATATTTTCTCAAATATATAACAATTAAGGTATAATTCCAGTTCAGTACACCACACCATGTAGATGATTTAAAGGGACACTGTGTGAGATTTTTAGTTGTTTATTTCCAGAATTCATGCTGCCCATTCACTGATGTTACCTTTTTCATGAATACTTGCCACCACCATCAAATTCTAAGTATTCATTATGACTGGAAAAGTTGCACTTTTCTTACATGAAAAGGGGGATCTTCTCCATGGTCCGCCATTTTTAATTTCCAAAAACAGCCAATTTTGGCTGCAAAAATGATTCTACTTGGACCATACTAGAAAATACATGTTTATTACTCAGTATCAGTAAACTTTCATGTAAAGATCAACTTTGGCAATAGGCAGCCCAGTTTCAATGAGCAGCATACTTGCAGTACCTTTTTTGACCATTTCCTGCACAGTGTACCTTTAAGGTCATTAATGACCATTTAGGTCATAAATGACAATTTCTAATGTTTGCTGAAGGTGTCTACAGAATGAAGTGCTGATGGAAGAGCTGGGGGCGAAGTCTAGCCTTATCATGGACAAGCCTGAGGTCTCTGAGGACTGCCTGTATCTCAATGTGTACACCCCTGCTAAGCCTGCACAGGAGGCCAAGTTACCCGTGAGTTAAAATTAAATTAAAATGATGATGATGATGATGATTTGTAGTAGTAGTATCAGTGGCAGACAAATTGCACACAGGGCCCCTGGGCAAGACACTGATAGGGCCCCTCATACTGCCTGCCAAGGTCACAATGGGCCCCCCAAAACCATTACAGGAGAGCCCTGGGGCAAATGCCCTGCTTGTCCCACCTATAGCTCCGCCACTGAGTAGTAGTAGTATATTGTTGTTGTTGATGATGATGATGATGTGTATTGGGTACAGTAATGCATGATCCTGTTTCTACCACAGGTTATGGTGTGGATACATGGCGGAGGGTTTTATCTGGGAGGCGCCTCTCCCACCGATGGCTCTGTGTTGGCAGCGTATCAGAATGTGGTCGTGGTGGTAATTCAGTACAGGCTAGGACTGCTGGGATTTTTCAGGTGAGAAAGCTGTTTTGCAGTTAACATGGTCTATTAATACCTCACTGCAGTACAGTAGCCTATGCTCCCTGATGATGTTGACACTGTAATGAAACTGAGCGTTAACATATGGATTCCCCAAGCCAGTCATACAATAACTGCAGCTCCTGTCTCCTGTTGTTGACCTGGTGTCAGCTTTGGCCTGGCCTGGGACAAAGTCACCTGAAAGGCCCCCCAACACAATAGGCTACATACAATGCAATGAGGACTTAATTCTGGGGCCTCGCCCTCTCCCCCTGGGCCCGGTACAACTGTCCCCACCTGTGTCGACTCCCCTGAGCATGACATTACGCCATGCTACCACCGTACAGTAGATGCTGGGCACCACACTTCTGTTCTGCTCCTCTGCTTTCCCTCCAGCACTGGGAATGGTGACGCTCCAGGAAACATGGGCCTTTTGGACCAGGTGGCAGCACTGCAGTGGGTCCAGGAGCACATCGGCAGCTTTGGAGGAGACCCTTCCTCCGTCACCATATTTGGGGAGTCTGCAGGGGGCGTGAGCGTGTCCTTACAAGTGAGGGTCTATGCACCTTATCAGCACACCCACTAACCCTGCCCTGTTCAATGTTTTTTCTCCTGCGTCCACAGGAATTCTGGGTCTGCTAGTTCTGGCTAGGCTGCCCATTGCCTTTCTGAATGAATTAGCATTAGTAATTCAATTCAATTATTCATTCAACAGACACAAGTGCATGGTCCATATCAACATAGAAATACAAAGTACAAAAGTACTGTAAAATAAAGACAGACAAGGATGAAAGAAATTAAAAGACATGTACCACCATCGGACATATAGACATATATGTAGTAACTGTTACTCAAATAATAATGGCGTCACTCTTGTAACTGTGGATAATAAGATTGTTTTCTTTTCTGAATAATTCTGACTGATGTGCAAATGCTCTGTAGAAACAGGCAGTCTGTGTATACAACAAGCAGCTTGTGCTCAAGCCATGTTTTGGGCACACTATGATGAATGTTGTTTGGCTTTTCAATAGGTCCTTTCCCCGCTCAGCACAGGCCTGTTCCACCGCGCCATAGCACAGAGTGGCACAGCAGCCATGTCTTCCATCATGGAAGTCAACCCTATGGCCACAGCTATGGTAAGAATGCGACCATGATATCACCATGATGCTCATAACCATTCACCACACGTTTAATGTGTGTTTCCCAACACCATAGTGTTGAACTGATTAGCCCCTGTTAGATAGCAATGGGGTAAAGTCTTTTTTACTGTGATGTCAGGGAAGTTCCGTTTATGAAGCGAAGCAGGGGAAATAACTAATGGTTTCCATTGAAAAAAGCACAAGTTGGCCCTGCCGTGGCCAAATAGTAGGGCACTCATCTACCATGCGGGGTTAGATTCCCAGCCCTTCTCCATCTCTCTTCCCACTCGCTTCCTGTCACCACCTTCACTGTCCTATCATAAATAAAATCAAAAAGACCAAAAAAAGAAATGTAAAAAAGAAAAAAACACATGTTTATGTTTAAACCACCGTATACAACATTCTAGGTTCAAATGCATTGAATCAAAGTTGTCTGACGTCACATGAAAAATGTTAATTGCATTGGAACCAACACAGTCACTTATGTGGTCAGACTCAGCAACTATCATAGTTTCTGGAAACACACTACAGCAGTGGTCTCCAAATGAAGGCCCGCGGGCCAGATCCGACCCAAACATGGGAAACATTTGGCCCACCATGACGTTGGAACAAACGAAAACATACGAGCGCTATCTGTTGCCATACAGTCGGGTAATTTGCTTGACACCTCATTTGCACTACATCATTTGGCCCTTGGGTAAACATAATTGGAGACCACTGCACTAGTGTCAATCATTCACTTCCTTAATCCTCTTTTTTCTTTACTTCTTTTTTCTATTTTTTCTATTTATTTCTCTAGCGTTTTGCAAATGCAACAAATTGTGAAGGCACCAAGTCGCACCAGATTGTAGACTGTGTGATGCGGATGTCAGCCGAAGATATAATGACGTTTTTACAGGAGGTACGATATAAAGGTTTTCTTTATCACATTTGAGCAGGGACATATTTATGCTATTTCAAAGTGTTTAAAATTAATTTCAAAACAAGCTTTCATGTTCTTTTCACCTTATCCTGTTTTAAAGAACCCACAAGTATCCTTTTTTGTGGTCGTTGATGGACATTTCCTGCCAAAGCCGGCGACAGAACTGTTACAGTCTCAGGAGTTCAGCAAGGTGCCATTAATGAATGGTTTCAACAACCATGAATGCGGCTGGCTAATGCCTTCAGTAAGTAGCTACATGCTATTGGCTTAAAACTGTACACAAATGAAGAGCTACGTTGAAAAATGACGTATATCCATTTTGTAACATTTTTGGAAATTGACACTTTTGTATTGGGCATTGCATTGCAAAATGTATGAAAGGCAAAGGTTCAAAGGTTTCAAAATGTTTTTCAAATACTTGAATGGTGGCCATGGCCTAACGGTAGAGCACTAGGATAGGAAGCCCGCGACCTGGGTTCGATTCTAGCCTGGGTCATTTGCCAATCCTTCCCCATCTCTCTCCCCCCACTCGTTTCCTGTCCCTCTGTCACTGTCCTTTCATACATAAAGCACAAAAAATATTTTTCAAGAATGAAACAAAATTTGAATGGCAAGATGGATGAAAGAATGTCTAAACAGTCATTTCCAACAATAAAATGCAAAAATTTGCAACAAATCTCTTCAAATGTTTGTGAGAAACTGTAGTGCAGTGCTTCTTAACTGGATAGTCTTGTCTTGGGATTTTCCATGGTCATTATGTTGTGACCCATTATTTTGTCGTGCCCTCAGAATCTTCAAATAATAATCAAAGATGTAACCGTGCATTTGATAGCATCATCAGCATTTGCATTGTACCGGTATGCTGACATGCAACATATCTATCAAGTGGAAATGAATAGTAACCATGTTTTACTCCCTCTTTGACATCACAGTCATTTGTAACACATCTTGTTTCAATTCTGTGACTGCAATAAAAGGGTGAATTTATATATTTTTACATTGCAGCTCTGCGACCCACCCAAGACCCTTCCACCAGTTGAGAAACACTGCTGTAGTGTATTTTGGACAGTTCAACATATGTTACTTGTGGCATTGAGATTTATGTGGTTGGTAAAAGTTTGTCTTTGTTTTCAGTTTATGGCACCACCTGACTGGGTGGATGGGATGGATCGTGACACGATCAAAAACATTGTGACTTTTTTTCTGGTAAGCAAATGAGGCCAAAAGCCAGTGGTGTAGTCTATGTAGAACGCAGGTATACGGAGTATACCCACTTCTAAATTTTAGGGGCTTCAGTATACCCACTTAAAATTGATTGATCCATTATTTAGAATGGCATAAACATATACAGTATACCCACTTCAAAAATGCTCTAATATACAGTATACCCACTTTAAAAAAGTAGACTACACCACTGCCAAAAGCATAAGGTAAACGTTATTCAACTTGAAAATCAGAGCCCAAAACATGATTTTTAGTGTCCCTTTTCATGTGGCTTATCAAATCTTTTTTTCCCTACAGCTAAGTGAACTGAGCACGGATCTAATCCTGAATGAGTATATCGGTACCGGAGAGGACCGTGTCAAAAACAGAGACGGTTTCACAGAGTTCTTTGGAGACCATTTTTTCACCCTTCCTGCTATCACTCAATCAAATGCTCACCGAGGTTGGAGACTTTGGCCTATTCAGTAGTAATTGTAGAAGTGTATTTTTTAAATTACATTTATATTCATATTTAAGTTACAGTCATCATAGTTCAAGTTTGAACACAACACTTTTGCATGACGAGGAGAGAAAACAATTTTAATATGTTGACATCCTCAGATTCTGGAGCTGTGGTTTTTGCATACGAATTCCGTCATCCCCCCAGTATTCTGGCACAAAAGCGGCCCAGTTTCGTCGGAGCAGACCACGCAGATGAGCTCGCCTTTATGTTTGGAAGCTGCTTTTCTAACAGCCATGTTAGGCTAAACGGTAAGGTTTCACAATCCCATTGACCATGACGCTGTCTACATTTACCAGGACACAAGCAGACAAAACAATGAGTACTGCCGTTGTAGAACACCGGATACGACCTACTACTACAGCAAGAATACCACCAATTAGGCCTATACAAATGCAAGAATAAAGTGTGAAATTTTTTGTCATACCACCTTCTATGGCTAACAAAATGGTTCTATTATGCTTCACTGTTATGAGCCTTCCTTCCTCTGTTTAACCCCTGTCTAAGGCACTTTCACTGAGGAGGAAGATGACCTGTGCAGAACTATGATGGCATACTGGGGCAACTTTGCACGCACTGGGTAATAATTACGCACGTGTGTGTGTGTGTGTGTGTGTGTGTGTGTGTGTGTGTGTGTGTGTGTGTGTGTGTGTGTGTGTGTGTGTGCGTGTGTGCGTGCGTGCGTACCTACGTGCCTGCATATTTTCATGACCTTGATGAGATGTATACTAGTTGGTTACCCTTTTCACCAATTTAATTACTACATGAGGTGTGTGTGTGTGTGTGTGTGTGTGTGTGTGTGTGTGTGTGTGTGTGTGTGCGTGTGTGTGTGTGTGTGTGCGTGCGTGCGTGCGTGTGTGTGTGTGCGTGCGTGTGTGTGTGTGTGTGTGTGCGTGTGTGCATGCGTGCCTGCGTGCGTGCGTGCGTATATGTGTGTGTGTGTGTGTTTGTTTTTTGTTTCCCCTCCATTCAGATCTCCCAATGGGCTTGGTCTAACTCACTGGCCAGACTATGGCGCTGGTGAGAACTACCTGTGCATTGGGCTGAAGCAGCAGGTTGAGCAGCACCTGAAAGCTGACCGATTCACCTTCATGACCCAGACACTACCAGAGAAAATCCAGCAGCAGCAGCAGAAGCAGCAGCATGGGGATTTGTAAACAGGATGAGTCTTCTCAAAGAGCTATTCTTTTGAAAATAAAATAAATACATTGAAATCTGTAGAGGGACAGTCCTGTCACTGCAACCAAGATGCCCTGCAGAGAACATATCCCATTCCATCCTTTCTGCTCTCCCATGTACAGTAAGCCATCACGACTGGGGGATGAAAAATCACTTTATACTTTGATAAATGTAATAAAATTTGCCACCATCTTATCAAATGTGTGTAATATTATTACCGTTTTTTACCTAACCTCCCACAAGTCACTGACCTCATTACAATTAATTAGAGCTTTGGATAACGTGGTGTGGATGAATGAGAAATTGTCACTTTTTGATCAATGGCGGCTAGGTGGCACTGTTCTAGGCAAAACCAGAATGAATGAAAAGGTGGTCAGGGAAGTACAGATGTCTTGCTCCAATATCTCCAATATCTCCAATGTCCAATATCCAATACATACGTACATTCTGTATCTCCTAGTGTCATTGCTACCCTCTACTGGATCGTCACCAAACTGCAGTGAGCAGGCACTCAAACCAATTGAGAAAACCTACCAACAAAGCACTGCTGGACGGTGACATTTGACCACAGCTATTGATTTAATGGTGTCCCGATGGTTCCTACCCTGACCCTTGAATAAAAAATCGTCAGAGTAAGTGAGGAGTCCCCCCTTTTTGTTAGCATACCTCCCCCACTGAACGGCAACCGCTTGGGGAACAAGTGTTTACATGACATGGAAAACACTGGAGAGAAAAAAACCCCGGGTTGATTGTGCTATGTTTCCACCCGCCTGGGGAGGAGAGGGAAACATGAGCAGCTGTGAGTGGCATTGAGAGACTGATGGCGGTCGATTGGGAGCGCCGGGCAGGGCCGGATTAATGCACAGGATATGGCTGCAGCCTAGGGGCCCCCAACCTGCCAGGGGGGCCCTGATTGTCCATAAGTGAACAATTTCAGAATTGTGACAAGATGCAATATTGAAAAAAAACATCCATTGGGTTGTGTACAGTTACTAGACATGTTATCCTGAATTTCTAGCCTGTAATTATGACACAGTCTATGTACATTTTTTGTGAAATTTGCCTTCTGTTGGGCCCCACAGCAACCTGTAGCCAAGGGGCCCCCCAGGCCATCTTAATACGGCCCGGGCGCCAGGAGGGGGTGCTCGATAGACAGTAGGTCACTGTGGTAACCTTGCGGTGGTGAGCAGGAGGGTGCACCCCTAAGAAGCTTTTCCCAGTCAAATCCCCCAGCAACTGTCACAAGCAGTCAGTCACCTGCACCTGAAGCCATTCAGGCACACTCCGTGGCTGTTTGTGTACTTGTAGCCTACATAAAGCCATTCAGACATTCTGTGTGTGTGTGTGTGTGTGTGTGCGTGTGCGTGCGGGTGTGTGTGTGAGAGAGACTGTGTGTGTGTGTGTGTGTGTGTGTGTGTGTGTGTGTGTGTGTGTGTGTGTGTGTGTGTGTGTGTGTGTGTGTGTGTGTGTGTGTGTGTGTGTGTGTGTCTGTGTGTGTGTGTGTGTGTGTGTGTGTGTGTGTGTGTGTGTGTGTGTGTGTGTGTGTGTGTGTGTGAGAGGTGCATTTCTTAGATGCGATTTCCTGCATTTTAACCAGATTGTGTGGTTTGCATTTCTTAGATGCAGGTTGTGTGGGGTGCATCTCTTAGATGTGATTTCCTGCATTTTAACCAGATTGTGTAGTTTGCCTTTCTTAGATGTGATTTCCTGCATTTTAACCAGATTGTGTAGTTTGCATTTCTTTGATGCGATTTCCTGCATTTTAACCAGTCCTCTTTCAGCACAATACGGAACTGTACTTTTGTTTCTAAATACGGGACGACTCTGTATTTCAAGGGATGGTGGGAAACACTAAATACACAGGATCAGGACCCTGTTTCTATACAGCGCTGTTGCTAACCAGCTGGTCGGGGGCTCATAAGCATTCAGACCCTCTGAAGGGGGGAATGGTGGAAAAACTTTGAGAACCACTGGGCTACAACTTCTCATCCTAGCAGAAATCTGCAGGTCCCACAATGGACTGGGTCAGCTGCAGGACTTAAAACTAACTTCATTTTCACCAGCCAAAATGGCTAGTAGATGCTAATCTTACTAGCCAAACACATAGTCACTAATGGGTCGAAGTGGTTCGTCGTGGGTCTTGTCTATTAGCCAAACAGAATTTTCATCAGCATTTGGCAGGTTGGCTGGTGTTAATTTAGAGTCCACCCAGCTCCCTGGCCCAGGCCACGTGGGTCACGGTCCGGAAGCCACCAGTTACAAATTGCTAACTGAAATGCTATTGTTTTACTCTTAATGGTCAGAGTGTCTTGTTGTTGAGGGGTCAGAGACCGCCCAAACCTGGTGATTTTGAGGAAAATGTTCACCTCGGAGAGAGACCAAAGTTAAAACAGCAGTGGCATTCAGTTTATCAGGAGCAAGCTTATGTTTCCGCTTCTGGCTGATAGAGTTCACACAGAAAATGACATCAGGATCGGAAAAAGTAGGACACACACACACACACACACACACACACACACACACACACACACACACACACACACACACACACACACACACACACACACACACACACACACACACACACACACACACACACACACACACATCCTGCCCATGTGTAACAATGTATAACTCCACAACAAGCAGAAGAATTAAAATGTATAGGCCTAGTCCTATGACCTTTCTTCCTTTTTCACTTAAGTGATTAGAGAACTAACGTCAAAGATCTTAGCGAGCCGCTTTCTTGTGAAAGCAGGAGGCATCATTGATTCGCAGTCCAATTAATTAATTAGCTAATAGGTGTGATAAACAGGTAACAGGATTGGACAGGAGACTGACTGACTGACTGTCAGGCAGACAGTGACGTATTAAGACAACAACAAGAATGAAGACCTTTTCCTAGAAATACATCAGCGTAACGAGGAAACCGTGTGTTTCCTGTCAATGACACCTACTGAACTCAACATGAAATGCACAAAATGGAGATTGCCCACAAACAAACAATACATGGCAAATGGTGGGTTGGAGGGGATGTTGACTGTGATGATCATGTACTTGCAATGTGACATTCTGTGTCCATTGCATTAAATGCTGCCGTATACCATCAGCAAAACTCTCCCTCTCTCTCCCAGATCCTCTCTGACTGCTCTGGCCTTGGCGCTTAGTAACGCAGCTGTATCCAAGGCTGAGCATCACAACGGGACACTCTAAGGGATTTGCGTTGTTTGTCTTCGTATGCAGATGATCTGTTTCCATGCCCAGGACCCTCAGACCTTCCACATTGGTGGTGGTGCTGATACTGGTGATGGGGTGGCCGTGTGGCAAATCATTATTTCCCCCCACTTTGCTCCAGCATACACCGGTTCTCAGACACATAAACACAGGTACAAACCATGGATGCACGCACACACTCACACTGGCATCCTTTTAATTCTCCAATCCTCTTTGTGAAAGTGACGCGCTTCTGTCAGAAACAGTTAAGCTGCAGAGCGAGGGAGAGAGAGAGAGAGAGAGAGAGAGAGAGAGAGAGAGAGAGAGAGAGAGAGAGAGAGAGAGAGAGAGAGAGAGAGAGAGAGAGAGAGAGAGAGCGAGAGAGAAAGAGAGAGAGAGAGAAAGAGAGAGAGAGAAAGAGAGAGAGAGACATCGAAAGAGGCGGGGTAGAAGTGAGGTAAACGTACACACGGTATCAGTATCTCTCTCTCTCTCTCTCTCTCTCTCTCTCTCTCTCTCTCTCTCTCTCTCTCTCTCTTACTTGCTCTCTGTCTTACAGACCTGCTGAGGCTCACTGAGCCTCTTGTCCTCCTAGCCAAACAGGTCGGGTCAGGAAGGTAGAGGCTTCCTATTGGAGTACTCTGGACGACCATGAAGCTGCAGGAAGGGTTTCTACCAGGTGACCTGTTGACTTTTTGCATGCTGCAGCTACTGTTTTAATGAGTTACTTCCAGGCGCATTGCAGCATTGGCTCTGGGATTGAGGATCTGGTCTTGCGGGATCCTCTTCGTCCTCTTCCATTGATGTTTTTGAGAGGGACTTGTTGACAACGTTGGAGGATCAAAACCACCAGCTCAACCCAGACACACACAGACACACAGACACACAGACACAGACACACACACACACACACACACACACGCACGCACGCACGCACGCACGCACGCACGCACGCACGCACGCACGCACGCACGCACGCACGCACGCACACACACACACACACACATACACACGCAAACACAAACTCCCGCCACCGGGTCATTTCCAAGGGAATCACTTGTCAGAAGCAGTTGTCTGACAGGCCACGGGCATAAGTGTGCAGAAGTGCCGAGGCCTCTCCGTCTCTGTGTGAGTGCGGGGGGGAGACAGACGTGCAGGAGTGCTGATAAAACCAGGGAGCTGCCCAAGGGCCAGTCCCCCTGTCCTGGTGGGTCCTTAGAGAGAGGGGGGGGGAGACAGACAGGCAGAGCCAGCCAGGGTGTCAGTCCTGGGGGGCTGGGTGGCCTCAAGGAAAGGCACGGTGGAGGACGACACGCTGGATTTCGAGGAGATGGAGGGGCATGGCTACGACCGCTTTGGCGACAGCGAGCGGGACAGCTACCAGATAGACTACCGCCGCATCGTGGGGGACACGGAGCCGGCGCGGCCCCGGCTCTCCCCCAGGGACGCCCAAGGGGGTAGCAGCGAGCATTTTGCCCAATTGCCCTTCGCCCACGCGGCGCCCCACGGACACGGGCACGAGACTGCTGCCCAGCGCTACAGTGCCACTCGCATACAGGCTGGATATGAACCTGAGAGGTACATTTGTCTGTGTGTGTGTGTGTGTGTGTGTGTGTGTGTGTGTGTGTGTGTGTGTGTGTGTGTGTGTGTGTGTGTGTGTGTGTGTGTGTGTGTGTGTGTGTGTGTGTGTGTGTGTGTGTGTGTGTGTGTGTGTGTTGAAATTCTGTGTTGTCATGAAACATAATGTGGAATGTGCACACACACTCACAGAAGAATATACTAACAGGGGCAAGTGTGCAGACAATGCACTTTAATTTTATATTCATGTCTTTTGTTCAGCATCCACTTTTTTGCACTTCTATAGATTCTATCTCCCTACTCCAGAGCAACGTATGCACGATGAAATGCTCCTAACCTAGGTTCTAGGTCTGAGAATGAGGATCATAAACAAGACACACGGAAAAGGGGGATGAGGAGACTAATATGAAAGTGTTTGCTATTCTTTATTCTTCCTTTTTTTAATCCAAGAACACATTTACTGTAGTGCCTTTTGCCTTAAACCTGCAATGTTTTTAGACTATTTTCCATCAGCAAAGCGATCACTGCACTCTGTATTAATGTCAATTGTCATTAACAGGACATTACCAGGACAAATACCGTATGCTCTAGAGTCTCACTGCCTTTTCAGGAATGAGTTTTTATTTGGGGTAAACAACCTACCCTAATAACATGGCAGATTTAGGCAGTCTTTAATGAAGCATTTTCTAAACAAAATTGCATGGTCCACACCCTGTCATAATATGTTGTAAAGGTTGTAATAATAATGTTGTTTTGGAAACTTAACTAACTAACATTGAGGAGGACAGAATGTTTTGACTTGGAAGTTGTGACGTGCATGCATTTCTTTAAAAAGCGCTGTGATCTCCTGAACCTGGATGTGACGTAACAAAAATCCTCTTTACAGGGGCAGGACCATTCCACCCTACAGGGCACACTGACACCTGATACCTTTAAGCTGCAGACATTATATTGTAATGGCATGCAAGAACATCTCGCAGTACTTCCTGTACAGGTGGTTATCACCCCTTCACCATCATAGCTTGACAACACAGTGTGGGGCATCACTCAGTGCAATATAGGCCTACATGTCTTAAACCATCAGACAAAGATGGAATTAAGGCATGATTAAGTGTGAGACAATATATCTTTGCAGTGTTGGTGTGGACCAATTCAGATGGTTCTTCAGATGGTTTGGGCACAGACAAATTGGAGCGGTGGAAATCTGTGTGTGCTGTGCACATTATTTAATTCATGAGGCAGTCATGGGGCAGTCCCACACATTCATTATTCAAATTAAATGTACATTTATTAGTACATATTTGTATTGGTTTGCATATATTACATCATTATGGTTATTATTAAATAGGGAACATTATTGTTTCACCCCTCTTTTATAAATACCCAATACATGTCTATGGGTAGCCTACGTTCTTAACTAAAGAGCACATTGGTCCCCGACGACCGTTCTGTGTTGACAGATTCATTGCTCTTAACCGTATCACTTTACTGAGAAGCACTCAGAGCGGATGACATGAGGAATGGACCTTTAATGGTGGATTAGTTCGAAAGTAGCTATGCCTGCATATTTAATCCAACATGGATGTAGCGCTCCTGATGAACAGGAACCTTGCGCGCGTTCTATGTTCGGACAATAGCCCGCACAGGTTCCACCGAATAGCCTAAACGAAGTACAGCCCCTAATATGCCACGAGTCTTATGTTTACATCCATTCCATACCACGTGATAAGCATTTCGAGAAAGATGTGACATGTGGTAATGTGTACTCTTTTCGGATGGCGCAATGGTGCTTACAATAGCCATTTTGATACGCAAGCACAGAAAATCGCAGTTAACTGGGCTGCGGTCGAGGTACAAACGGACGGGAATAAAGAAGTGCCTGTGCAACCACACACACTGAGGGACGAGGGGGGAGAGCAAAGTGAGCAGAATATGAGGATATGACGCGCTCATATAGTCCCATCCCTTCCTTCGTTTACCGACGCACGAGACGCGGTGAACGCTGTCTAGCCTGCACTGTTGTGCCGGGTGAGGAGAGAGCGGGTGGCAGAACACATCAATCTCGATGCATCCATAGGATATCCCTTCCGGAGAATTACCAGGACAATACCCCAGCCCTAAACTAGGCTACTGTATTGCATTGGGCGAAGCAGTGAGTAGACTGGTTTACAATGTGTCAGACAGCTTTCATTCTGGCATTTATATTTTCATTTTCGTGGACAGGTTAGACACAGATGTAATCTATATTCATTGGGGAATTCCACTCTCTCTCTCTAAACGGAATATAACAATCCCTTTCAATTCCGTTCACCTTTCATTCGGGAGGCGTGGCGGTAGGCTACCTTCCCCAACAAAAGCAAACAAAAGGGGGTGCACTGTGTAGTATGACGTTTGATTAAATTTGGTAACACGCATATGATTATCATTATTTATCAGAGAAATATAAACGGAATGTGGTAAGATAACAAAAAGTACACTAGAGATGTCTTATAAAACAATGTGTTAACAATGTGTTCATAAGAGATAGGCCCTATTGCTCTCATTCTGCAAAAAAAGTCACATTGCGTTATGGTAGAATTCTTGTGCCACTGACTTTTTCTGAGCGTTATGGGACTATATCATTTATCTGACAGTAGGAAGAAAACTGTGGAATTCAAGAAGTGAGGGGTTGAATGACAGGCTTTCTGTACCACTGCCAATCAAGTTACTAGAAGGTCTTGTTCTGCTTCATAACTCAATGCCATTGTGTGTGTGTGTGTGTGTGTGTGTGTGTGTGTGTGTGTGTGTGTGTGTGTGTGTGCGCATGTGTGCGTGCGTGTGTGTGTGCGTGCGTGCGTGTGTGTGCGTGCATTTGTGTGTGTGTGTGTGTGTGTGTGTGTGCTTGCGTGCGTGTGTGGTTTTGTCAAACAGCATGGCAGACTACTTGATCAGTGGAGGTACAGGCTACGTGCCAGAAGATGGCTTGACCGCCCAGCAACTTTTTGCTATCGGAGATGGTCTCACTTACAAGTAAGTTCATACTTTTCATGGGAACTGAATCACATTAGTGCTACGGGACAAATGTTTTCTCTCTCTTTCTCTCTCACTCTCTCTCTCTCTCTCACTCTCTCTGTTGCTGCTCTCACACTCTCTCACACGCACAAGTGACTTCCGAAAACAACAAACACACTGCACACATCTTCGACAGATCGCTGAAACTTTCAACAAAGCTAATGAAGGCAGACGGACCTCTCCTGAAACATGCTGAACTTGTATAAGAACAAGCCTATGGCCTACAGCTAATATGTGCCGTGTCAGATGACAGTCATGTGGCTGGGACTTGCAAGCAAATTTTCACAGGTTTAGTTCCACACAAAAGGTGAGTGGTCAGAGTGAATCGACTCTGCTCTCGTCCATGGCCCTCCTTAGCCTCTAGGCCCCCAATTTAATTTTAATGTTATGCAGCTTCACATGAAATGTGACATGTTCTGTAATGGAGTCTTAGAAAATACATTAGCAATACAATTCAGTTGTATTCAGGGGACCTAGATAATGTAAGGTCTGTTTTAAAGGTGGCTGCTTTCAATATAGGCCTAAACTGCAGGGGGAAAACCTGGTTTGTGTTCATAGTATGGCTCTCGGAGGACTTTTACGGCCCTTGGATGAATTTGAAGTGGCCCCTCGAATGAAAAATGTTCCTCACCCCTGCTCTAGGCTGTGACTGACTGACAAATGCACTGGCCCCACACACTGCTCCTCGAGTGCCATTGTCATGGCAGCCCTCTCCTCTCATATACGATACAAGTCACTTCCAGTTCTAATTATTATAAGACAATTAAGATTAAAACTGGCATTATACTGTTGTAATAACAACAACAACCACATCAACATTAATAATAATGATACTATCTAAACATATGGAATGTGAAAGCCCACCTGGGAAACTCCCATTGTCATGTAAGCACAGTACTATTCTCAGGGTAGGCTACCTCAGCCATGTAGGAGAATGGGGGAGAGCACTGGTGGATAGGGAATCGTACTAGCAGCCTTTGGGTACCAAACATGACACCTTAACCACGTTAACCACCTTAACCATGACTGCCCCTTATGGCCCATATTTCATGGAAACCAAGGTTGCTTTACAAAAAGGGAATAAGGTTATTGAAAGGGGTAGTATATGTAGAGCATGTAATACAATGTAATGTATTGACTTGACTTGAGTTAAGTGCATTACATATATTACATACATAGGACTTATTTTTTATAGACGTCATTTGCTTGCCTTGACTTTGTGAATACAAACACAAGTTCTCCTGAAACACTCTTAGTCTCATAAGTGCAGTGTCTCTCCCCCAACTTACTTTGGAACACAGTACGTATGTTGCCCATTACAGTGCATGATACCGGCCACAGCGCTAAGGAAGGAGTCTTATTTTCTGTAATCGGAAAACATTATTGGACTATTATTGGACTATTATTATTATACACGACATGACACGTTGGTCCGCACAATTAGAAATCACACTGGTTTTAGAGCAGGATCACAGGTAGATGATAGTAAATACGGAATATAAGGGACAGATTAAAATGCTATAGAGGCTCTCTTCATGGTCAGTCATTTGTTGTCATGTTTCTCCGTCAAGGTGCATGTTATGTAAAAGTGAAGTAAAAAAAAAAGTTGTGGAATTTTGTGCAGTGTAGGCCTACACAGATAGGGACGAGGTGGTGCTAAAGCCCTCCTGGACAAAAAGTGCCCTTTTTGAGTTATGTTTTGTTTTGTTTTTTTCCCCACAACGAATTTCGGTCTTTGTTGACATGATCATCTGGAAATGCTTGACGGTTAAAAGCTGGCGATTACGTCCAGTATAATGCCTCGATATAATCCCTACTGTACGTATATAGCAGTGATTCTCAAAGTGTGGTCCGGGGACCACTAGTGGTCCGTGATAGAGCTCGGATGGTCCGCGAGGGGATTTCTACTTTTCCAAGATAAGCTAGCAGTAGGCTACATTTGTAACATTTTCATGTTTTCAACTCAATAAGAGATATAAAGATAATGTGAATAAAAAGTAAGTGATCTGCATCAAAATTAGCAGTGTCAAATTAGCACCCATAAACTGCCAATTCAGTTGACAGGTGGTCCCTGATCATTTTTGGGGGGGACAAAGTGGTCCTCGGTCTGAAAAAGTTTGAGAAACACTGGTATATAGCCTATAAGGCAGCTAGAAGTTCCACATGCCCCCAAGCACCTGCCCCCCAACATGTCTGTGCACACCAGTGTGTCACAGGATGTGGGGCAGGTCCAGGCTAGTTTGAAAACAGACCTAGGGGGCTAATGTGTAAAAAAATATCAGTCCCATGCCCTACAGGACCTACTGTAAGAGCTTGTATGGTAAATGATCTTACAGAACATCTTTTGATAGATGCAATAGGCCACTGCGTGCATTGTGGTGAAAGCTGCTGTTTCCTCCATATCTCCATATACCATATATCTTCCATACCATCCTTACTGATGAAAGTGTGGCTGCTGTTTTCACTTCTCTGGTAGAGCGGTTTCAGTTCCATAAATAACTACAGCAGTCCAGTATAAGAATGGCTGATCTTTGCAGTACATTTGAGATCAATAGAAAAGTGAAAGTGAAAGCCCACCTGGGAAACTCCCACTCCCATTGTCATTGGGACACATACTACATGCAACAAAATTGCATTAATTCCTCACCCGTGCAAGAGGGCAGCCCCCAATGGCACCCGTAAAGGAGCAATGCGGTGGGACGATACCACGCTCAGGGTGCCTCAGTCATGGAGGAGGATGGGGGAGAGCACTGGTTATACTCCCCCCACCAACCTGGCGGATCATGAGTGGAACTGGCAACCTTTGGGCTACAAGTCTGACACCCTAACCGCGTACCCATGACTGCCCAAACGTTTACCCATGACTGCCCCAAATGGACTTAGTCCTAATGCTTTTCTGGAGGTTACATAGTTTTCTACCAGCTAATATTGCAGATGTTTGGCCTTCAAACAGCTGTAAAAAATAGGTTCATTCCTGATATAATTTTGTCAATTGATCTTTTGATTTTTTTAGGAAGACAAGTGTATGTGCAACATCACTGCACCCCTACGAAAAACTATGTTTCTTGCTTTTGTTCACCAGAATTGAGTAGACTGCCAACTGCACTGATATTTAACTGTTTGTGTAAACCAATTGTGACGTGTGTTAATAAGCATGGGTGTGCACAGATATGGACGAGGTGGTGCTAAAGTTCCTCCTCCTTTGCCCTCCTGGACAAAAAAAGTGCCCTCTCTGAATATTCTATTTTGTTGTTTTTTTGCCTCATTGTATTGTGATCTTTGTTGATATGATAATCTAAATATTTAAAGATTAAGAGCGTGTGATAATAATGGCTCAATACAATCTGTATATATAGCCTAATAAGGCAGCCAGAGGTTCCAAATATCCCCCCAGCACCTGCCCTCCAATATGTCTGTGCACGCCACTGTTAATAAGTAATTATTGCGCTGGAAGAAGACCAAACCATAATATGGTACAGTGAAAAAAGTGCCGTTTAATGTGCGTGGCAAATCAGTAGTACCAGGGTTTCCTCCAGCACTTTAATGTTAAGACACTCACTTTTATAACAAACGCCTAACACCTCGACTAGATCCTCTGTAAAGACAAAGATTTTGTGTTGTGAATCAATTTCCTGAACTCGCTTCACAAAAGTTTATACTTTTATTTATCATATGTCGTATGAAATTGCACAACATGGCCTTTGAAATGAAAATGGTCACATGTCTCTTATACGGGTTAAACACCTTGACTAATACGAGCTAAACACCTTGACTGCAGGAAACACTGATATATACAATAATATAGAAATAGTTCATCATCACTTCCTGTCACATGCAACAAACAAAGTATACCATTCCCACAATATATGAAAAGAAAAAAGGTCTGACAATGATGTCCATATCAGCCATAAAATATAATGTCCATGTCAATATACATGAAAATGCAATATCAGGGATTACTGAAGTTGTTATGCTGCTTTTGACCGACACTGAGGATAAAGTATAGGCTACTGACTAAGACAGACGTGACTGAGAATCCTTAATGAAATATACATCAACAAACTGCGTTAAAAAAGGAAATGGATGTATGTGATTTTAGATTATGTCATGGAGTACTTTCTATGGAGTACCGGTTTATGTAACTAGTAATAAACTGAATGCTCCATTAGTGGTGAAGGAAGGGATTTTGCCTGGTTAATACACAGACACAGACAAGCACGCACGCACGCACGCACGCACGCACGCACACACGCACACATGCACGCACGCACTCACGCGCACACACAGAGCTCACAGGCACAAAGTGGACATCTGTTGATGAGATCGCTCTCTCCACAGAAACCTTCTGACATGGTATCCATAGCAACAGTATGCTTAACAGGCCCCTCCTCCTCCTCGTCCTCCTCCACCTGCTCCTCCTCCTCCTCCTCCTCCTTAGTGCTCGTGGTGGAGGCTGGCAGACAGACTGCCCTGCCCTGTCCCTCCCCCTTTATACACCCCCCTTTCCCTTACTAATTATAGCACATTCTCAGCAGAGGGTGTATGGGAGGAAATGATGGTTACTATGGTTACAGCAGAGCCTGTCAGTGTCAGCCATCTTTTTTTACCAGTTGTAATATGAATGACAATATATGCAGTTTATTAGATTTCTTCATGGCTAACATCATTGATGCATAACATGGCTAATATCATTGATGTTCTTTTTTGCCTTTATTAATAATAGGACAGTAAAATAATGGACGGGAAGAGTGCTAGGAAGTGGCTAGGAACCTGGGTCCCCATGGGCACTATGCCTGTTTTTGGTATTGTGCAGTTAGTGCAGTGTGCCACAGCAGGCACAGCCTTATTTTTAAGCTTGGGATTTAATTTGGGAAATCGCTGACATTCAGTACAGTATGTTTTAGATTAAATCTGTGTTGGCACATCTTATCCCAGCAAAAGCACTTACGTGTAAGTGTAGGTCTATCGGCAGGGCCTGGTTGGTTGGGCCCGGGTAGCATCCATTAGCAGTCTGTCCGTGTGAACTGGCTGCTATTAGCTAGCTGGCGTTAAGCAGTCGGTGGTCCCTGGCTCACAGTCTATTTCTGGCAGCAGAAGGCACAGTGTTTAATCTGGAATAATGGAGGGTTTATCTGCAAGAGATGTCATGGAGGAGAGGAGGCAGGGAGTTCACAGCTGGGACACAACAACAACACAAGCTTGGTTTTCTTTTTTGACATAGTATGCTGTATGTTTATTGATTTCACATAGGCCTATAACTAGAAATGCACTCACAGAGTGCAGACCTCTGCCAAGAAAGCTGTTTGACTATGTTACACCAAGTCCTTCTGCCTTATTTTTGTGGAGGCAGAAACTGGAATGTTAAAATTTGCGGTATCCTGCAATAGTGAAGAATCATTGAAAAGGTTCCTGGATCGATCACCACCAAAATTTAATTACTTGTTCCTTTTGTCATTTCCAACAACAAATTTCATTGAAATCCGTGCATAACTTTTTGAGTTATCCTGCTGAAAGACAGACAAACAAACAGACAGACAAACAGGCAAACAAACTAACATGACTGGAAACATAACCTCCCTGGTGGAGGTAACTGTAACATTTGCAATTGTTTCCCATTTTCAGACGATTGGTTTTCAAAGTGACTGGTGACTACTGCTTGCCATGGTGCTGTTTCTTCAAGTACCAGGCAGTTGACTCTTCATTCGGGGACTTTGAGTTGCTGGACTAGCTCAAGTGGATGCTTTTTCACTCCCCTCTGTGAGAGGTGGTGTGCGTGTGTGTTCCACTTAGAAATACAGTATGTAGGATTGTGGCCAGAGTAGGTATTGCAACTATGCCACTCATTGCAACAGTTCTGACTTTCCCCAAATTTGATCTTTTCAGCGATATTTACTAAGTAATAGTCAATTTATTTCTTTTATTTATACAGCAATTTAAAGTACAACAGAGGTATCTGTCCAAAGCGCTGGACAAGTAAGAGGACTTGAAAGAATCTTTCAACCTTAGAACACACAGACAGACAGACACAGGACAAATACAAAGACCACTTGACAAAAAAAGAGAAAATAGTCACAATCTAAGATCTAAAAACTGAGCATCATGTAGAAAAAAGGGGGATAGGTTAGCTAGGGCAGAGCATAAAAGGACAGTTTCATAAAGACACATTTTAAAAAGCTAAGGGGCTGATCAACATTTAGAAAGAAGAAATAAAAAAATAAAAATAGAAATAAATAAATAACTATAAATAAATAACTAACTAGGTACATATTTAGAAATCATACAGTGTTAAAAGCTAATGCATAAAAGTGAGTTTTAAAGTGAGTTTTAAAGGCAGCTAAGGAGGGGGACAGGTGGATATGGAGTGGCAGGTCATTCCAGAGTTTGGGGCCCATTACTGCAAAAGCTCTGTCTCCTCTGGTTTTCAGCCTAGAGCGTGGCACAATGAGGAGCGATTGTTCTAATGACCTTAGGGACCTGGGGGCGGTGTTTACTTTTAGTAGGTCAGATAAATAACAGGGTGCCAGGCAATTAAGAGCTTAAAAAACAAATAAAAGAATCTTAAAATCTACTCTGTAGCGTATGGGAAGCCAGGGAAGAGTGGCAAGTACAGGCGTAATATGCTCCCGCCTTCGAGATTTGGTAAGGAGGCGGGCAGCAGCATTTTGCACCAGTTGCAGGCGAGAGAGGGAGGAAGACCTAAGGACAGCATACAAGGCATTGCAGTAGTCGAGGCGTGACAAAATAAAAGTAATAAAAGTAATAAACTTATATTTACTAGTTTGACCAAAAGTACAGTACATTTTGCCATGTTATTGTGACGCCACGGATGTCATTTTGTCTATTCTTCGCAGGCGACAGTTAGCAGACAGTGAGATATTTTTTGAGGAAGTGGTTTTAAGGGGGGCTGTCTGCTTCTTGGTGTTGTCTGTATAAATAAGTACAAGGCCTATAGGGCTGGGATGTCAAAATAACATGTGAATATGAATTACATTGAATCTGCCTTTTAAAGTTGGTGAAGTTCAAAGGGTGTGTGAAACTCACTGTGTTTATATGGAGGCCAGCAGTCTCAGTCTAAGAACATTAAGCGTCCTGCAGCAGACATAAGTAGATTACATAATCCCTCATTACACCATAAGGTACTACAGGGCACTTACAGGAGACGTGGAGCATGGGCGCTCACACAAACACACAAGGAACACTGCAATATGCAATATACGACGTGCGAACACTCACTCAGAGTTAAACCAAACAGACACACGCATGTGCACACACACGTACATGCCTGCGCACGCACGCACACACGCACGCACGCACGCACGCACGCACACACACAAACACACACACACACACACACACACACACACACACACACACACACACACAAACTAAAGTTTTTATTTAGGTAGGTGGTTAGCCTGTTATAGGCTAGGATCATGACAAATGTTGCACATTTTACACTAGGGCACACACCAGGGGTGGAAATAAGCACCCTCCACCTGCCAATGACAGGTGAATTTGGCCTTTGGCAGGTGAAATATGCCAACCCAATTTTTTCTACAGGCGCCCGGGTTAATGCTGAATTATATGCAGCATCCAACATCAAGGAAATTGGTAATGGAAAGAGTTACTGTATTGGCATCACAATAACTGAATTTATGACCTCTGAAACAAAAGTATTGATCAGAAAATGACTTGACATGACAATGTTTGGAACGGTTGAATATGAACTGGTAAAAACAGTGACTGGTAAAAATTGTGAGTGTCTGGTAGATTTTAGAATCTACCTGCCACACTGACTGGTGGGGAAAATGTTTAGGTTCCTCCCCTGGCACACACACACAAATTGTTAACACACATGCATAGATGAACTGCTCGCAATTCTCTCAGTACCCCATTCTATTCTCTGTGTAGTTCTGCATAGATAGACAACTGCATAGATGTGTGAAACTTTGGTTATCTCAATATTTGAATGGCCAGATTCAATTTGATTGCACTATCTCAATCACACACACACACACACACACATACATACACAGCTTCATGAGTAGACCATGGTAGCATTGACGTTGATTGCAGCTGGACTAAGAGACAAGCATATTCTCAGCCCCTGCAGTCTTTTGATTACGCACGCAGGCACGCGCACGCAGGCACGCAGGCACGCAGGCACGCAGGCACGCACGCACGCACGCACGCACGCACACACACACACACACACACACACACACACACACACAGTATTTATGAGAGCCAAGCACCAAGACTGGAGTTGGTATATGTCTGCCTTCTGTGTACTCTTGCGTGCGTACGTGTGTGTGTGTGTGTGTGTGTGTGTGTGTGTGTGTGTGTGTGTGTGTGTGTGTGTGTGTGTGTGTGTGTGTGTGTGTGTGTGTGTGTGTGTGTGTGTGTGTGTGCGTGTGTGAGTGCAGCCCTGCTGAATCTCCCGTAAAGGTGCACTGAGTCCACCATGGTCTACCAATAAATATGGCTGTGTGTGTGTGTGTTTCTTCCAAATTGTTTCTCTAAGACTTTTTTATTCATTTTCTTGCAGTGATTTTCTCATCCTTCCTGGCTTCATTGACTTCACCTCAGATGAAGTGGTACGTATAAATTGTTTGTTGCCCATACACACACAGACACAGACACGCACACACACACACACACACACACACACACACACACACACACACACACACACACACACACACACACACACACACACACACACACACAGTATCTTTGTTTAGCTGATTATTATTTCACCTATAATTTATTTATCGCCTTACTCTGTTGCAATGGTTCTCGAAGCACACCCACACACCCACACACACATCCGCCACCACAAGGGACTCATGTTCATTTTGCATCTGCCTCCAGTGTAGTGCCATCAGCAAGCCCTAATCAGGGCCGTAACCAGACATTTTCAAACACTGCGGTCAAATACTGCGTGCTGTACTGCATACTGTACATTTAGAATGCTTCAAACTCTTCAGTCAAACTCTTAAATTGTTTTCATTTGTCACTGTCTTTAGGATAAATGGGAGTGGCATATACAGACTGAATTTATCATTATTGACCACCATAGATCAATTTTCATCATAGATGAATAAATAAACATTTCTGAAAAAAAAATACTGAGGACATGACCTCTGCGTCCTCAATGGTAGTTATGGCCATGGCCCTTATGTAAAGCTGGAGCTGTTGTTTTTGTTGTTAGTGAAAAGGAAAATGGCTGGCAGGCAGAATACAGGGCGATGTTATTGCCCCCCCACCTGGTCTCTGGTGACTTGGGGCATGTTGACACTCGCACATTCAGCCTGCTTACTGTATATGTGTCCTTGGGGATGAGGCTTGCTTGCTGTGCACAGGCTGACAAAACTGTGAACTCATTAACCGCTGCTGTTACTAAGGTGGTACTACAACCTGTGAAAGCAAACAACTCTACAGTACATGTAGGATACTAGCTAGGAGTTCTCAAAGCAGGACAACCAGCAAAGATAGTTGACTTCACAACTTCATGCCACCCGTGTGATCCCTACGGGCGGTGGTAGCTCAGGTGGTAGAGGAGCTGTTCGGTAACCCAAACCGGTAACTCCATCGTTGTGTCCTTGAGCAAGATACTTAACCCCAAGTTGCTCCTGGTGGCAGGGTGGTACCCTGCGTGGCAGCCACGGCCACCGGTGTGTGAATGTGAGTGTGAATGGGTGAATGTGAGGCATACAATGTAAAGCGCTTTGAGTGCTCGAAGGAGTGGAAATTCACATATAAATGCTCTCCATTTACCGTTTACCATTTATCCCTAGGCCTAGACATCCCTTGTCCCTACTGGACCTCGGAAATCCTTGTTGTCCATCGTACAGTTCTACTTTGACGTGCCAAAATAATATCTGTGTTGGTCCTGTGACCCAAATTTATTTTTGGATTGCTCATGCTCAAATTTAAAGTCACATTCCAACCATTATGTTGCAGTATGGATGTAGGTTTTGGGTTGCAACGTTTAGCTTGGCTATTGGGGCACTCCTGGTAGGCTGTAGGCTCAGTTTCAGGGGCGCGTTTCCTAAAAGCATAATTTCTAACCACTTAGCAACTTAGTTGGTTGCCAATGGCCAATTGTACTGCAACCAAGTAAATTGCTAATGTGACACTGTCGACAAATGTATCCCTTATTTGTCATGCCGTCTCGTAGGACTTGACGTCGGCCCTGACCAGAAAAATCACGCTCAAGACTCCCCTCATCTCCTCCCCCATGGATACGGTCACAGAGTCCTCAATGGCCATCGCCATGGCAGTGAGTACAGCATCTTTTTTTTCGAAAGCAACACTAGAGCACTTTTACTCTTTGATTCCCCCATAATAAGTAAGGGATAACGGCCTTCGAGGTTGACCGGTTATACGAGGTAAATTACTTGGTGGAGGCAACTCTGTGTCCGTGCTGCGCACCTTCGCTAGAGTTCTGAGCCGCCGCCACGCCATTAACCTTGTGTAACCAGTGATCTCGTCACCCATTATCCCTTACTTATTATGCGTCATCTTCGGAACTATGGTAGAGATGTGCTTCATGGGTTCTTGCTTGGCTTTTCCATGTCCACAAGGCTGCAACAACACCAACAGTAGAAATACGCCATGTGCTGTAGAATCCGCATTTGGTGCGATCGTGGCCTTATACAAAGAAAAGCAGGCCACCAGTTTTCACATCAGTCTTCTCTGCAGACAGCTGAGCAAATAGAGAATTCCAGAAATTCTGGACCTCTCTCATGACAGAAATAAGGTCAAACCAGTTAGCTAAACAAACAAATGAGTTTGAGTATGTATCTTTGTCTAAGGGTGGCTAGCTTGCTTTGTGGACCACTTCTAGTTTAATCATACAATCTGCTGTAAAAAGTTAGACAGACTAAACAGGGCTGTCTTCAGAAAACAGTGATCAGTAGTCACTGTGTTGTGGTATTTTTTTTGCTAGTTTGCGTAGGCCTGCTGTATTTTCTGAAGGGCTGAAACTCATCTTGCGGCCATTTTAGACATCAGTTGTGTTTGTGATTGGATGGGTAAATTATTGATTGTTCTCTTGACCTATAGCTCATGGGGGGAATTGGCATCATCCATCATAACTGCACGCCCGAGTTCCAGGCAAATGAGGTTCGGAGAGTGAAGGTATGAATGATTTCTGTGCTTCGTTTGCCCACATTATTGTCACATTTGTCCTGTTTGTGTGTGTGTGTGTGTGTGTGTGTGTGTGTGTGTGTGTGTGTGTGTGTGTGTGTGTGTGTGTGTGTGTGTGTGTGTGTGTGTGTGCATGTCTGTGTGTTACCCTGTTTTAAAAATGCATGACCCATTCCGAAATAGCATACAGAGGAAATAACAGACAGGAAGATAGGCAGACACGCACACATAAGCAGTTTTCTCTGCCCATCTTGAAGAATCATATTCATATAATATCATAGTCATAGTCAATCATAGTGTGTGGAGTTGTGTGGTCTTACCTACAAAATGTATCAATGAATGACCACTATGTATAGTATCAGGAAGAAAATTAAAATAGCAGCATACATAAATGCACAATCCACAAGACATCACATTATACACATTATTGCACAACATATTAAAAATATACAGTACATAGTACATGCTTACATACATTTAGCCATTGACAGATCCTCCATGTCAATATGGTGACAAATTAATAATTATACGTATAAATATAATTTTGCTGATGTTCGACTTAGTAAATAAGAATGGCTCATCATCACATGTGTCATAGCTGAGCAGTACAGAGCGTAGAGCAGCCAAAGAGTCCAGAAAGTGAAGTCCGCCATGCATGGTCCAGAGAAAAAGACAGTGACAATAAGATAAAAAAAAAGAATCCAAATGAGCAATACAAGCACACTGCGTTTGTATGTCCCCTGTAGAAATTTGAGCAGGGCTTCATCACAGACCCGGTGGTGATGAGCCCCAGGCACACAGTGGGCGACGTGTTTGAGGCCAAGGTGCGCCACGGCTTCTCTGGCATCCCCATCACCGAGACGGGCAAGATGGGCAGCAAGCTCATGGGCATCGTCACCTCGCGAGACATCGACTTCCTCTCTGAGAAAGACCATGACAGACCTCTGGAGGAGGTACAGTACATGGCATTGTGTACAGTGTCATGTATATTCTGTGTGTGTGTGTGTGTGTGTGTGTGTGTGTGTGTGTGTATGTGTGTGTGTGTGTGTGTGTGTGTGTGTGTGTGTGTGTGTGTGTGTGTGTGTGTGTTTGTGTGTGTGTGTGTGTGTGTGTGTGTGTGTGTGTGTGTGTGTGTGTGTGTGTGTGCCTGCGTGCGTGTGTGCGTGCGTGTGTATGACCCTGCTTGTGTGTGTGTGCATGTGTGCTTGAATTGTTTGTATTCTGCATTCTGCAACATTATTGCACAATTTGTCTTTCATTCAACATTTTGGTCATCATCATTTGGTGCTCTCTCTCTCTCTCTCTCTCTCTCTCTCTCTCTCTCTCTCTCTCTCTCTCACTGCTTGTCTTTGGGAGAGAAGTTTTGACAGTGTGTATCTTTCAGGTCATGACAAAGAGAGATGACTTGGTAGTTGCGCCTGCAGGCGTGACCCTGAAAGAGGCCAATGACATTCTGCAGCGCAGCAAGAAAGGTGAGAGCTGTGGCTTTTAAAAAATAAGACTTATTCTGGGTTTCAGACATGATACAGGCGATGTTGATAAAGATTGCCTAAAGCTAGGCTCAAACTACATGACTATCGGCCCGATTCGCGGCTGAAAACCCCCCTTACGACAATCGGTGGAACGTTACCCCCCAGAACTATCACAAGCAATTGTCGGGCAAGATTTCCTCGTCGTGTGCGACGTTCTAGGATAGAATTTTGGCAGCTCAAAGACTCGCAGATCGCAAATCGTAGAAATCACACACTGTTTGATATTTGTGACTGGAAATAGAAAGTCAGGCTTTGTCTCTGTGTTTGCGATCAGCGATAAGATTGACAGCTGTGATTCTCCTCTAGTGTGCGGTGCACCCCGACGTCAAATTCGTACATAAAATCGTGAGTCGAGTAGTTTGAGCCCGGCTTAAGATTCTGTGATCATGTTTTCGTCAGTAGATATCACAGCATTCAGCTGCTATGGTATGTGGATGCATGTGTAAGTGTAGGATGTCTCAAAACATTTGAGCGTGAACGGGAGTGCTTTTCAACCCTTACATCGGAAAGTCAGGTTTAGACATCAAATACTGCTAGTACATTTTATCTGTCCCTTCCTCTCCTGTGTCTGTCAGGCATGCACTATATGCATTGACAGTAAATAGAATGGACGCCAAATCAACGCTATTTGCCATTCAACGCTTTGAAGCCAGATTTGGGAACATTCCAACTTACATTCCACCTTAGCAACGCCAAACGCAGGTGCTGATTGGACAACAACAAGACTTCTAACGGTCAATCAAACCATGTTCTGATGCTCATTGGTCAATTTAACTTTTAATATCTCTCTAAAATAAAACATCACCACAAAAAATCACCACCCTGGTAAGTTGGAGAGCAAGGGGACCTACTAGTTGAGCGAAAAATGATCCCCCTGGAGTGGCATTTAAGGGAGATACAGGGTTTTATGTCTCTCATAGGAATGAATGGGATTTGGCCATTTTTTGGTCTTTTTGGGTCCAACCTTGGCTCCAACTTGGCTTCAACAATGAAATAGAATTTTGGCCTCCATTCTATTTACTCTCAATGACTATATGTGATATTTGTGCCATACTTGAGGTGTCCATGTGCAAGCAAATTGCCCACATCAGACGATCAGAAAACTTGACATGTTGTTATTGACACATTATGTTATACACAGCCTGGCCAAAAAAGAAAGCCACACACACTAATGTGTTGTTGGACAATCGCTTTGATCAAGGCGCACATTTGGTGTTGCGTTGTGTGGTGTTCAACACATACTGTATTAGTGTGTATATGTGCCTTTTTTTGGTGGTACATTTTTTTGGCCACAGCGTGTATATCCCACTTTCTGAGACATGGCAGGTTCCCAATGAGTTTATTTCACTCAATGAAGCTGTGCCTGCTGGTTGATAAGCCGGGGCTGTCAGGGCGGGGGTAGGGAGGTCTAGCTGTGCTACATCACTCCTGCTTTAAGCTGGTGAATGTGATGCTCCAGGATTTGATATCTTTTGAAAACATTTCCCTTGGTTTTGATGGTAGTCAACCACTACTGATTTTACATACAGTATAGGCCTCCCAAAGCATTGTCTGTTGTTATTTCTGAATTTACTGATCTGCTCTCTCTTCTGTCAGCCCAAAATACTCTTCCATCTTAGTTTTAGAGGATTTAATATGCACATGGATTCTAGCCACTGTAATCTTTCAAGCCAGTTCTTGCGTGTTTTACAGTTTTTCTCGATTGCTTACACACAATTTTCGGAATCAGTTCTCGAATTCTCAAAACTCTACACACAAATCTCCAAACCTCACACGCAACGGGCAGAACTCTTCACTTCCCCTGAAAAATGCACGTCTTGTCTCAAAACAGTGTACTCTCTTCTAAAAACCTCATTTTGTTCTCAAATGACACACACAAGCAGTCATTTCAATACACTCGTATGTGAACCATTGAACACTAATATGCACAAGGTAAAACTCTATACTCAACTTAACACACAGCAGAAACTTATTTTCTTCACTGTTCTACTTGCTAAAGAGGGTATTTTTCTGTAGTAAAATACTGAAATATTGTTTTAGACTCGGAGTACACAGATGTGTGGCAAAAATATATTTCACATATTTTTTCTGACATTTTTAAAAAATATACTAATTTATTGTAAAATATTGGGTAACCACATGAAAGTCATCTCTTGTATAACAGATTTTGGAGTTCAAAAACTGAACAAATGTGTTTTCTCACTGCATCCACTCATGTTTTCATCAATATCACATGCAATGTGTGTCCTTATGGGGTGATGATTTCAGATTGTAAACCGGTATGAAGAGAGTTTCCCCATGTGATGAGGAAGTGAGCATAGTATGGCAGTTGATTTTAGTGTTTTGAATGACAGTGTGTTCAATGCGACCACCAGGATTTTTCTTCATGAAAACTGTGTGTAATCCAGAGAATTGTGTATAGTGGTTTGAAAAGAGTGTGTTTTAAAACTGAAATGTGAGTGTAAAGAAGGAATTGTGTTTAGTGTTCAGTGACATTGGTTAGGGGAGTTGGGAAATGGGTGAGATGTTCCGAGAATTGTGTGTGAAGTACCAGAACTTGTGTGGAGGCAATCGA
>NC_085860.1:36134018-36176518 GCF_034702125.1 Engraulis encrasicolus | reverse complement strand
AACAGCAGCAGCCAGAAGCGCTACTTCAGGTTAGGGCCGCTCGATTATTAGAAAAATCAATATCGCGATTATTTCAGTCAATATTGATATCACGATTTTGTAGACGATATGTCTTTCAAAGACAAATAATTGCGCTCAACAATACCCTACACAATCTTCCCTCCCTTCATGGAACCCATGGCCTATGGATGTGCTTATTTGTTCATGTACTGTATTTTGATTTTTGTTTTACCTGTCCAGGGACTGCAGATGGAAATTAGCTATATAGCTATAATCTGGCACAAGCCATCTTTTTACTTCTGTAAACAATGTCTATTGTGCATGGTCCCTGCTGAACTAAACTAAATAAACTAAACTAAACATATTGCATACAACGTAACTTTATTGATCACCAAGACCTGGGGCCTATACTAAGAAGCTGGTTCCGGAGTAAACCAGGTTTAGTCAAGACATAAATCAGGTAATAAAAAGGCTCTTCTATTAGATGATTTACAGTGCATCCTAACCTGGTTTACTCCCGAACCAGCTTGTTAGTATACCCCTCTGGTCCTTGATAACTCACTGATGCGTATGTGCTGCACGTCTTGTTTTTCACCAGTGAGGGGGATAAGGTGAAAGTGGCTCAGGGTGTGTCTGGGTCAGTGCAGGACAAAGGCTCCATCCACAAGTTCGTGCCCTACCTCATCGCGGGCATCCAACATGGCTGCCAGGACATCGGGGCTAAGAGCCTGTCCATCTTACGGTAAGCCACTGCTCTGCTATACCCAGTAGCAGAGCACACACACGCACACAGACACAGACACGCACGAACACGTGCACACGCACGCACACACACACACACACACACACACACACACACACACACACACACACACACACACACACACACACACACACACACACACACACACACACACACATACACACACACACACTTGAAGGAATTTCACACAAGTGCTTAGGTCTCTGATTTTCTCAGGTCTCTCTGTCTGTCGTAATATAGTAGCTGTCGCCGTCTCTTCTCTTCCAATCCCTTAATCTCTCTCTTTATCTCTCTCTATCTCTCTCTCTCTCTCTCTCTCTCTCTCTCTCTCTCTCTCTCTCTCTCTCTCTCTCTCTCTCTCTCTCTCTCTCTCTCTCTCTCTCTCTCTCTCTCTCTCTTTCTCTCACACACACACACACACACGCACCCTACACATAGACAGACACACACAGAGACACACACGCAGGCCCAGACACACATATACCTGACAGTGACACAGCATGTCTTGGCAAGGAGCCAATGCTGCCACAGGTCCAGGTGATGATGTAACCCAGCTTACAGTAGGACATTCATGAAGCCTCCATTGAAAAGGTCACACGTAGTGCTGAAAACAGTATGTGTTAGAGGTGTAAATAATAATCTATTTGAATCGATGCATCGATCCCACAGCCCACAATTTAATTAATCGATTCCTCAATAAGAGAATCTGCTGTCATGAAACAGTTTTGTACAGTATGATACACGTACTATCCCTCTGTGTTAGTTTTCAAAGGCCTACAGTTTGTTGCAACATTTATGCAGAGTAATATAGCGCAGGGTGAATGGACTGGACATACAGTTAGGGCCATAAATATTTGGACATCTGCACAATTTTCATCTTTTTGGCGCTGTACACCATCTCAATGGATTTAAGATTAAACAAATGAGATTTACATTAACAGCAGACTTTCAGCTTTAATATGAGGGTGTTTGCGTCCAAATCGGGTGAACTGTGAGGGAATTATGACATTTTCTATCAGTGCCTCCCAATTTTTAAGGGACCAAAAGTAATTGGACAGTCTAGTATTTATACATCAAACGTTCAATTTTTAATTATTTGGTTGCAAATACTTTCCAGTCAGTTACAGCCTGTAATTTGCAATCCATAGACATCAATAGACACTGGGTTTTATCCCTGGCGATGCTATAGTGAGCTCTCTATTACAACAGGCTTCAGTTCCTGCTTATTCTTAGGGTATTTTCCTTCAGTTTTGCCTCCAGCAAGTGAAATGCTTGCTCAATGGTACTCAGGTGAGGTGATTGACTGAGTCATTGCATAATATTCCACTTTTTTGGGGTAGAAATGGCTTAGTGGCTTTCCCATGAAGCTTTGGGTCATTGTCCATCTGCACTGTGAAGCATTGTCCAATGAGGTCAGAACCATTAGGTTTAATATGACATGATAATATAGCCTGAAAATCTTCAGAATTCATCCTGTGGCTTTTGTCGGTAGTCATCATCATCAATAAATACAAGGGGAAAATAGTATTGACAGATATGCATGCCCATACCATGATACGGCCACCACCATGATTCACTGATTGGGTTCTATGCTTTGAATCATGAGCAGTTCCTATCCTTCTCTATACTCTTCTCTTCCCATTACTCTTGTACACAATTATTTTTGTCTCCTCTGTCCAAAGGATGTAGCTCAAGACCTATAAAGTCTTTTTTAGACGTTGTTTGGCAAAGCCGAATCTGGTATTGCTATTTCTGATGCAATCAATTATTTACATCTTTTAGTGAACCCTCTGTATTTCCTATGGTGAAGTGTTCCTGAATGTTCTTGATCTTTTTCTTGATTGTTGCCTTGGACATGTATCCACCGTCCTCTTGGACACTGTTCTACATCTGGCCAACTGCTGGGAGATGGGTTTTTGTTCACCACATACAGAATAATGTCTGTCATTCACAGCATTTGCTTTCCATGTCTGCCAGGTAATTTGGTGTTGCTCTGAAATTTCTTTTTTCCAATATTCTGAACTCTTGAATTGATCACATTCAATGTTTCCCCATCTCTCAAATGGGTTTCTTTTGATTTTTTTCAACCTTATGATGGCTTGCATCACTGATAGTGACAGGTGGACTTAGGATCTCATGGAGATTCTGTAAAAATATATGGAAATGCAAATGAAACACTTTAAATTAACTCTAGGACCTTTTGTTGACATCTTGGTGATGGTGTAGTAAGGGAATAACACACATCTGACTGGAGAATATCTGAGCAGCCTACTGTCCAATTACTTTTGATCCCTTGAAAAGTGGGCACCACACACAAAACATGTTGCTATTTCTTTCCTGTTCACACAATTTGGATTTTAACACCCTCACATTAACGCTAAGAGTCTACAGTTAATGCACATCTTGTTTGTTTTATTTCAAATTCATTGTGGTGGGGTATAGGGTGGAAAAGGATGAGAATTGTGTTGCTGTCCAAATATTTCTGGCCCTAACTGTAACAGCAATTACAGTGTATGGTGTTTTCAATTGCTCAAAAGCGTTAACGTCAGAACTACATATTTAGGATGTAGGTCGTCCTTCATACCTTACTTACAGGACCTGTTTTCGTTACTGTGTGTGTGTGTGTGTGTGTGTGTGTGTGTGTGTGTGTGTGTGTGTGTGTGTGTGTGTGTGTGTGTGTGTGTGTGTGTGTGTGTGTGCGTGCGTGCGTGCGCGCGTGCGTGTGTGTGTGTGTGTGTGTGTGTGTGTGTGTGTGACAGAATCTTTTTCCACATGTCCCATCATTCACCTTTTTCACAGTGAACACATGTGCAGTGCGTAGTTTGTATGCACATGCATGCAATGTTTGGGATTTCACTATGGTAAGCTAATTGGACACCTGTATTCTACTCTACTCTACTCTTCTTTACTCTACTCTACTCTACTCTACTCTACTCTACTCTACTCTACTCTGCTCTATTCTCTGCTCTACTCAACTCTACCCCATTCTATTCTATTCTGTTATTTTCTACCCTACTCTACTCTACTCTACCCTACTCTACTCTACTCTTCTCTACTGTACTCTATTCTACTCTATATCTGTACTCTATTCTCTATTCTCTGCTCTACTCAACTTGACTCCATTCTATTCTATTCTATTCTATTCTATTCTATTCTATTCTATTCTATTCTATTCTATTCTATTCTATTCTATTCTATTCTACTCTACCTCACTCTACTCCTCTCTACTCTACTCTACTCTACTCTACTCTACTCTACTCTACTCTACTCTACTCTACTCTACTCTACTCTACTGTACTCCAAGGTCCATGATGTACTCTGGAGAGTTGAAGTTTGAGAAGAGGACCATGTCAGCTCAGGTGGAAGGGGGGGTGCATGGCCTTCACTCGTAAGCAGTCCTCCTCCTCTTTCCTCCTCTCTTCACTTGCCATGCATCATACCTCTCCCTGCAGCACAGTTCAAACTACATTTTGCAGTGTTAATTCAACACTTAGAGAGTCACATTTCACACTGTTCTAGTTGGCCCTCTGTAAGTGGCAACATTTCCTGGGAATCTAATACACTGTACCCCATTTTTTGTCCTTTTATTTTTTTTTAAAAAGACCTCGCTCTACAGCCTCTCAGCCTGTGAAGAGGGCCATAATCAAACAAAAAATTCACCCTGGTGCCATCACAATTTAGTAGTTTTGAGATTTTTTGTCACCTTCCTTCTCAGCCTTTTTTCAATCACTATTACTATATTAGCAGTTAGAGATGAAAAAAATTTCTTCTTTCTCTCCTCCTCCCTGTTTCTTTTCTTTCTTTCTCACTCATGCACGTCATAGATATTCTTTTGTGCCATGTAAGTACTGTACACGCTAGCCTGTGCTTGTAACCCCAGTTGCCCCATGGCTGTATCTGTGCTGTTGGTGGATGGGCTCCGTAGGCGACAGTAGTAGTGTAGCTCCTTCTGTGGACACTAGGGGGAGACTCTTTACTACCTCATCTGTGGCTGGGTCCCAACTGCTTAACACTCTCCTTTCCCTTCTTATCTGATTTCTCATTTTTTATCTCTACAATCTTTCTTTGTCTGCATCTCACCTTCTTACCCCACTTTGTTTTTTTCTTCTTTCTTTCTTTCTTTCTTTCTTTCTTTCTTTCTTTCTTTCTTTCTTTCTTTCTTTCTTTCTTTCTTTCTTTCTTTCTTTCTTTCTTTCTCTCGCTCTAACTTTCTTTCTTCATCTCTACTCAGTGACTGTAAAAAATTAGCTACTGTCTGCCTCTTTTTTACATCTCTCTCTCTCTCTCTCTCTCTCTCTCTCTCTCTCTCTCTCTCTCACTCTCTCCTTCTTTCGCTCACTCTCTCTCATTTCATATCCCTATCTTTTTAGTGCCTCTCCCAGTCCTCCAACAACTAGATCTAAAAAGCTTTTAAAAACTGTCTCCATTGGGAAGAGCTCAGACTGATTGATATTTTTATGAACCCTTTTGAAACCAAATGTGTAACTTTCAGCACTATACAAAAGTAACCATGGACTAGAGGATTATCAGTGTTTGTCATTGTCTTTGTGTTGTGTCTTTATGTTCTGTGTGTGTCTTTATGTGTGTGTGTGTGCGTGCGTGCGTGCATGCGTTTGTGTGTCTGTGTGTCTATGTCTGTGTCTGTGTGTCTGTGAGAAAGAGATAGAGTGAGAGAGAGAGAGAGAGAAATAAGGAGATCAAGAGTGAGAGCAAAGAGAGAGTGTGCAAAGCGTCAGTGTAAAACCCTGATCGTGTGTCTCTTGTGGCCGCAGTTATGAGAAGCGACTTTACTGACGGAGGCGGCCATGGAGGACTTCGAGGAGGAGGAGGAGGAGGAGGTCACATGCGGGGAGCTCCCAACGTGCCCACGCCAGCCTCACTCAAACACAACGGCTACCTGTGACCAACCTGACCATAACACACCACCCAGCCTAGCAGCAGGACCTAAACACTGTACTGTTCTACGCACGCACTGCCCTCCTCAGCCGATCCAGTCTAGTTAGTAGATCATGGCTCTCCAACCCCCCGGACCCATGTAGACCAGTGATGATGATGGGTCTAGAAGGGGCCCAAGCCTGCAAAACAGGCTACCGGACCGAAAGTAGGACCACAGGGTATTGGAGGATGGATCCGTGGCTTGGTCCACAATTGCAACTTCTTCAAAGCACTCACCGGATCTACACAGACACACTCACGCTTGCCACCCTACGCTCATTTTAGCACACACCCAGGGGCGGTTGTACAATAGATTGGCCTTGGGCCTCTCCAACTTCCCCGGACTTCAGGGGCCCCCAGACCAGCTGTCCCCTCCCCATTCCTTGCTAACAATCAGTGATTTGAAAGGACCCCTAGCTAATTTTGCCTTGGGCCCCCAAATTGCTAAATACGCTACACATCATAATTCATCACCAACAATGACAGCGCAATGGACAAGAGACATATGACTCTCAGAGAGAATGGACTACTGTTCTGAGTTGCTGTGTACATTTGTGTAGCATTTTGCTCTTTCCCACTTTGGTCTCACTATCGGCACACTAGTATCCAGCCTCATTGTTTCTGTACCGTGTGTGTGTGTGTGTGTGTCTGATATTTAGCATAGCTGTGCAATGGAACACTTTGACTTGTAGCAGAACACACACACACACACACACACACACACACACACACACACACACACACACACACACACACACACACACACACACACACACACACACACACACACACACACACACACACACACACACACACACACACACACACACACACACACACACACTTGAGGGACGAGTGTTTAGGTCTCTGTTTTTCTACAGCGAATATAATAGGATCCCTTTGCCCATGCAAAGCCACAAAAAGACTCTAACAGACCAAAGAGGAGCAGGAAGTTAGCAGGCTGTTAGTAGGCCTATGTACCACTCACTCTCTTACATTATCCAGAGCTTCTATGTGTTGTCCATACTCGTTTACTTATCAGATGAATGTCAAATGCCCTCTTGAACAAACCGTGAAAGATTGGTTTCATGACAGGTTACATAATATGACAACATCCATTAGGCCTACATGTGAACTAGCATTAGCTTGTGGAGCTTGTGTGCTAGCCTACTTCCGGTATTTATTTTCCCTCCCATCATGCCTTTCGGTGAGCTGGGCTGCGTGGAAGGTATAGGGGAAAGGCTATCGATATTGAACACTAGATGTTGCGTTGACTACCCCTGTGTGTCCACCTGATTATCCATGGTTACAAAGGCAGTTCCATTTCTGTTTTTCAGTTTCTGGTCGCTAGTGCTAAATCATTCTTGACTGTGGGAGAAGTCTAACTGGGACTAGCAGACCAGAAATTCTGAGTACGACAATGTCAAATAAGGTGGACTGGAACGAATGGCTTACTTTGATGGCTGCCGTCTTTACCGAGTGATAATGCTGTTTGAATGAACATCAAGGAAATACACAAATTATCCTGCAGGTGGCGATAAAATAAGATCTTTGGTGACAGTGTGAAAAACTATAGGCCATAGTATTGTATGTTCCAAGATCGCAGTGCCCAAGGCTTAACCATGCTCAGGGAAGCTGACAGAGACAAAGGGGTCAGTTGCCCCGGGCCCAGGGAGAGGAGGGACCCAGAATTGTGTCCTCATTACATTGAAGCCTGACGGAGGGGCCTCATAACAGGATTTTGTGCCGGGCCCAATCAAGGCTATCAGTGGCCCTGACAATACTGGATACAGTCTATGGGTCAAACGCAACATCTAGTGCTCTGTATACCCATGACCAGAGGCTTGTAACTTGTTAAGCTTGACTGACTTTCAGGGATTTGTTCTGCCTGAACGCCTTACAAAATAGACATTCTCGAGAGACTGTGTAATTTGCACCACAGCTTTAGGTTGATGTCCCACCACCATGTTGTTGATGATGCATAACTGTAAAAAGCTATGTCAATAAATCGTTTCATAGTAATATGAAATCATGCTCTCTGTTTGTAAATGATTTTTTTTCTGCATAGGTAGTTTCAAATTATTATTCTTCAGAGTGTATGGTGTGGAACACTTAGCAATTTTTACTTATTCGTGGAGTTACAGCATACTCAATAGTCAACAGAAAGCAATTCATCTGACAATTTTCAGACCTGCTATGGTTCACTGAGATGTGGACAAAACCCCCCTCTTTCAATGTAGTTCTAGCTAGCCCATGCCAGTTTCAGGATTTTAGATTTGGAAATCAATATTTAATTTGCAATTATTTATAGATGTGATCGTCTATTTTGAAATAGACATTTGCTACATCCCTTTTTGTCGGTTGCAGACAACTTAACTCGTTTTAAAGTCAATGTGGCATCTTAAACATATGGGGTGATTGTATAGACAGGGCTGGTTTCACTTTGTGTGTGTGTGTGCGTGTGTGCGTGTGTGTGTGTGTGTGTGTGTGTGTGTGTGTGTGTGTGTGTGTGTGTGTGTGTGTGTGTGTGTGTGTGTGTGTGTGTGTGTGTGTGTACGCGCACGCTCGTCTGTGACTGTATTTAAGTGGAAGAGACAGCTAACCGAATGCAGCAAAGATTACCTTAGATGTCATCAGTTTTCTTGTGCAATTGTTTGTGCAGTAGGCAGATGTCTTTTCAGGGGGAGGGAGGGTATTTGTCCTCGACTGGAGAATTGTTTCATGTCTGGATCCTCATCTGACCTTGTGGAAATTAAATCGATGTCTGTAGGGCCGGATGCAGATGGCCTGGGGCACCTAGGCTACAGGTTGCTGTGGGGCCCCTGGGAGAACACATTTTGTGTCAAATTTACATAGACAGTGTCATAATTACAAGCTAGGAATTAAGGATAATACAGTATGTATACCAACTTTACTCAACACCATAGATCAAGTTTTCAATATTCCCTCTTGTCATAATTCTGCAATTTTTCACTTGTGTCCAATCAGGGGGCCCTGACAGGTGGGGCCCCCTAGGCTGCAGCCAGATCTAGCCTGTGCAATCTGAATGTCTGAGCAGTGGGCAAGTCACAACTCCGATGACACCCACTAACATCGGTGATGCTTTGTTGTAAAAGCTGTCTGTCTGCATGTCACTGGTGGCAAAAACATGTCCCACCTATTGGCAAAAACATGTCCCACCTATAAAAGTCACAATTACTTTTTCATGAACAATAATAAGCCTGTGTAGTGATCAAGGGGTCTGTTACACAAATGTACAGTTGTTTGAAAGTTTTAATTGTAGTTTTAATAGTTGTCATTGTTGTAAACCTGCCCACACCGTGTAAAACCTGCTGTCCTAAGACCTCATTTGAATAATATCACAATGACGTGGAAGAACATATATGTTCTACAGAACTGCAAATTGTGAGCTTCAAACAATATTTACTATGAGAGTTTTAGGTGTTTTACATGTTTTAAATTATTTTCTTTTTTACATCCTGTAGAATTATTAATTACAAATCTGCATTTTAAAACAAAAAACATATATATTTTTTTGTTTTAGTTGTGTGTGGTGCTGACAAAAACAAAGTAAGAGGCATGGAAAACCCCTATTTTATGGAAAAAGTAATACATTGCTTCACAGTCAAGACCTTCATCTGCCAAAATAGACTTCTATATTTCTTATTTGAGCTACTTTTTCTCTCAAAATTAAAACCTGTTTTTGCCACATTCTCAAGAATCAGTGATGCCCATTACTTTTTCTTTGTCTCTCTCCCCCTTCATCCTTTCATCTCTCTCTCTCTCTCTCTCTCTCGCTCTCTCTCTGTCTCTCTCTCTCTCTCTCTCTGCCGGTTCTAGTCAACACTAGGGAGCAGCATAGGCACAAACTATTAAGCCAGTCAGTCAGCCAGTAGAAGGTGTTGAGGCGTACTGACCCACTTGTACAATGTCACATTGATTTGGGAGAGAGTGTAAGCTGCCAAATATGCTATTTCAGGCAAAAAGCCCTCAGCATGTTTTAGCGCCTAACTCCACTAATTCCCATGTGAACTTGGAACTGAAAAGCTTAAGAGGGTGACGAATTAAGTTAACAACGCTTGGCTATGTTTATTTCTGGATCTTTATTTTGGCATTTTCCACTCACCTAATATATGGCAATATCATTTCTTGCATAGGTGTCTATGTTGTACATGAAAAACAGTACATAAACTATTACCATATAGCTTCATCACAGTTTCCTTAAGCAAGTAAGCATTAAGCAGCACAGCATGGTGAAAAAGATTCTTTGGGATGAAATGAATGCAACACTTGGGCGTTCAGATTAAGGGTGTGCAAAGCTCGGCACAGCTACACAGAGATCCACATTGTTCACAGCTCATTTGACACCGCAGTCTCATCTGAGAGAGAAAAATAAAATAAATTGGACTGTGGCTTGGTCTTAATGAGGAGTTTCCTCAAGCCAAAGAACGTGCATTATCCTCAATGACCTTATTTTTTCCTTAATCTACATGTGCCTATCATCAGTAACCCTTACTGTATATTGCATCATTATTGCTAAAAACCAAATATACATACTTGTAAATTTTATCCTCTTATATAAACATTACATCTATTTTATAAGTTAATAAAAATCTGAAATTGTAGAACAGCTTTGAATCTGACATTTCATAACCTGCATTTTTTCTTCTGGTTGCCAGGTAGCTGCATTTTCATAAAATGAGCACAAGGTGGCGCATGAAACTTGTTCAGAGTTCTGGGGAAGCTTCAAAAAATCCATTGAATTCCATTTACAATCCATGGACGCTAGTCCCTCTCTCTTTCCAACGTATCCACTGTGTGTACACCTCCGGGCAGCATTAAAACAAGATGATAAAATCCATACGAGTTAGTCCAGCTCTTGTCCAATGGGTCCACTGAGTGTAATTGGAAGTGCACCTCCAAACAGACATGCAGCCTCTACAGCGAATCATAATAGTATTCCTTTGCCTTGCGCAAAGCTACAAAAAGACTCGTACAGACCAAAGAGGAGCAGACATCTGTAGTATGCACGAGCTGGTGCGGCCTACAGCTCGATGGTGTCACTGCTGATGCTGAGAGCGTCAATCTGCCGGCACACATGGACAAACTCGGCCTGCACGGCATCCTCGTCCACGTGTTCCCGGCCCGGCTTCGGGTCACACAGGCTCTCTCTGGAAGATGTCGAGCCCATCGTCGGGTACCTCCGGTGGGATGGATGCCTGACCGCCGCCCCCTGTGCTCCCTGGGTCCCGTGGGTCTCCTGGACCGGGACGTTCCCACAGCACACCGACAGGGGCAATCCACCACCAGTACCAGCAGCGGCAGCAGCACTGTGGGCCGCATGGCCTCCACAGTGGCCCCCGCAGAGCGAGGCCGAGCTGCTTCCCCTCCACGCACCTCCACCTCTCTGGGAATGGAGGCTCCGCTGGGCGGGCCTGGAGGGGTCGGCAGTCGCGGGAAGGTCCACGTCCCCACAGGAGGAGGTGCGGTAGAGGGCAGGCTCGGCGGAGACGGCGGGGCCCCTGCAGGGCTGTCCGTCCGGGGGGCTCCTGGTGCTGAGCGAGAGTCTGGAGGAGGAGAAGAGGCTGCGGGAGAACATGGAGTCGCTGAAGAGCGCCTCGTCGATGCTCCGCCGGAGGTCTATGGGAGATGGGGGCCGCAGGTCCACAGTAGAGTCGGTGTAGTACACTCCACCGTCCAGGCTGCCGAAGGAGGACGTGGCGGTGGTGGAGATGGTCTTCACCACCTTGGCGTGCTGGACCTGCTCCTGTTTTTTGGAGCTCGGATCCGCCGTGGGGGTGCCGGGATAGTGGAGGTCCAAGCCGTCGGCCTCCGTCAGGCGCTGGTCGGCGAGCGTGTACAGGGGCACGCTCTCGCTCTCCTTGCGGGTCAGGCTCGGGCCCATCTTCTTGTCGCTGGAGCGCAGGGACCAGCCGAGGGACGGCTTGGCCGAGCTGCTGATGTCGCCGCCCCCTGACCTCCAGGAGAAGCCGGGCCAACAGGGCAGTTTGGGCATATCACCACTGCCTCCCGACTTGCCCCCACAGCACAGCAGGGGATGCGTGATGATCAGGGCAAGGGTGAGACAAACCCCGGCCTCGCAGACCCGCATGCTGAACTGCAGCCCCCACCAGGGCCAGGGTGGGAGGCCCACCGCCCCTTCCCCAGCCACCCCGGTAGCAAGCAGCATGGCGTAGAGCCTCAGCGCCCCACACGCCAGCAGGAAGAGGGCGGCAAAAACCCCGGTGCCCGCGGCTCGCTCCCACACCCCTGCCTCTGAGAAGGGACACTTGCTGGACCGTGGCAAGGCGTCCCGGTCCGGCGACGCCTCGCTCAGCCGGTAAATGTGCTTGGCGTCCGCGCGGGCGTAGCAGTAGAACAGCAGGTAGACCACGGACAGCAGCAGGGCCAGGGCCACGAACGCCCCGGGCGGCACCAGGGCAAGGCGGGGCACGTTGGGCAGGAGCACCCCCAGCCCCACGGAGCCCAGCGCCAGGCCCACGTGCGCCAGCAGCAGGCAGGCCAGGGCGCAGGACGAGCGCTGGAGCAGGGCCAGCGGCAGGAGCTGGGTGCGGGAGCGCGCAGAGAGCAGCAGCAGCACGGCGCCAAACGCTGACGTCAGGCAGGGGAAGGCCGTCTCGTGCAGCAGGGCCGAGACGGCGGCGGGTAGACGCTCCCGCTGCCCGTACGGGTCATAGAAGAGCAGGAAGGAGCGCCCGCCGCCGGCCAGCAGCTGCAGGAAGTGGGCGATGGCGAACAGGGCGCAGCCGGACGGCCAGCGAAGGGGCAGGCACAGCAGGCACACGGCCGACACAAAGGCCACCAACGCGAAGACGCAGCCCAGGCCGTAGACGTGGCCCTCCCAGGCCAGGCCCCACGCCGCCAGAGCCCTGGTCCAGTCGCAGCGCAGGGGCACCAGGAGGAGGGAGAAGGAGGATGGAGTGCTGGCCAGTGGGGGGAAGGGAGCGGAGGATAGGTCTTCTTCGCCTGTGGGCTTGGCTCCTGATGTAGGTGTAGAAGGTGGGGGAGGAGGAGGGGCTGACAGAGGGCTCTCCACTGACACGTTGCAGATCCCCGTGCTGACAGCGTTGCAGTCGGGGAGCAAGGAGGACTCTGACAGAGTGTCTGTTTCTGACCAGGAATCATCTTGAATCACGCCTAAGAGAGAGAGAGAGGAGAGAGAAGAGAGAGAAGAGAAAGGGTATGAGAGGAGAAGATAAGAGGATGGTGAGACAGAGATAGATAGATAGATAGATAGATAGATAGAGAGAGAGAGAGAGAGAGAGAGAGAGAGAGAGAGAGAGAGAGAGAGAGAGAGAGAGAGAGAGAGAGAGAGGATGGAGACCAAGAGAAGGAGAGAGAGTGATTCACTTCTTTTATACATTTTAACCATAATAATCATTTAACCAAGTGGTTCACAAACACAAACTATCATATTGTTTCATAATTACTGCTTCATTAACAAAATGGGAACAGGTATCGTATTTAACGTAATAACAGGCTACAATTAGTTGTAGTGTTTAAGTTTATTTTCTGACTTGTGTTATATAAAATTATGTCCCTCCTTTCAACATTAAAAATATATGGTAATTGTGTAACACTATCTGCAAAACAGGAAACCAGAGATTTAATGCATACGTCAAATAATCAGCATAACAATATCAAGGGGACCGCATCTACAGTAGTTTTGTTCTTTGCAAGACTGATATTCAGATATTTTTAGGTGCGGGGCTAGAGGCTAGATGGAACAGATTGGTCAGTCGCTCCCTAAGCAATCACACGACTTCCGCAACACATGCACCAGCCACCACAGTGCAGCCCACAGTATCAATCACGTATACACACATACAAACTGTAATGGCTACCACAGATGTCCATATGGTACACACTAGGCTACTTTTAGTAGCTACTGATTTGTGTGTAAATACTTTCTTTCTTTAATTCCTCAGTGATTAAAAGTTTGAAACAGAAACAGCCTCAAGGGAAAAGGCCTTCAGATGGATTGGTGGCTGGGAAATAAATGGAGAAATTGAAAGCATGCAAACATTGTTAAAGGGGAAATGTGCTGTCTAAAGTCGACTAATTGGTTGCTCTCTCTACAGGGAAAGTGGTGGAAGTAGGCTAAAGAAAATGGGTCAGGGAGGGAGGGAGGGAGAGCGAGAGAGCGAGAGAGAGAGAGAGAGAGAGAGAGAGAGAGAGAGAGAGAGAGAGAGAGAGAGAGAGAGAGAGAGAGAGAGAGAGAGAGAGAGAGAGAGAGAGAGATTAGGGAGGTGCCGACCTTTCTATCAGTTGCTCTCATTTGTGGAACTATTTAAAAACACAGCCCGGCCTGATTCTACCTCTAATGCTTAGAATAGCCTCCACTGCATCTCCTCACTGGTCATTCACAACATTACAGCATTATTCACAACATTGCAACATTACCATTACGGCTCTAATTATGAAATTATGAGGGAAAAAGTCCTATGCAGTGATTATATTGCTGTGATTGCACTGTATTGCGCAACATGAACAATTAACACGAACAATGTCATTGGGATATAGTGTAGGTGATATTCAGTAATGTGCCACCCCACAATGTAGCTTCCTAAGACACTGTACCCACAAACAGGTTAAGGTGCACTGTATAATATTTTTAGTAGTTTATTTCCAGAATTCATACAAATGTTATCTTACTTATTACCAACATCAAATTAGGTGTTCATTATGACTGAGAAAATTGCACTTTTCATACATGAAAAGTGGGGTCTGCCATTTTTAGCTGCAAAATGTACTGTACTTTGGTCATACTAGTCAATATTAGTGTATCACTTAGTAAATATTTTGGCAATAGGCAGCACAGTTTCAATGAGCAGTATAGTTGCAGTACCTACTGTGACCACCATCCTACACAGTGCACCTTTAAAGACGTTATTTCCACCTTGATTAGTTGCCACTAGCGTCAATTAAACACTGATTAGATTCCATTTTGCTATACAGACCATGTAATCATGCACGAGAGACAGGCAAAGATTTTTTCACTGTACCAACATCAAGATGACAACAAATAGATTTCATTAAAGATGTTCCTATTTTAAGTTGTAATTGACATAAATTAAACACTGACCCAATTGCATTTAGCTACCGCCAACACAGGCTATGTTGGCAGGACATGCAAGACAGACAGTCCAAGGTACTGGGCAAGCTGTCAAATGACTATTTGGCCAGATTTTCTTGTTACAATTGTGGCACCGTGACCACTGACCACTGAGTGTTTGATCCACTGGTCCAGCCACCTTCTCCTTGACACCATAAGCTCCACATGGCCGTGTGTGACTTCCTGGTACCTGACTGACTCCCTGCCTCACAAGGCATGGCTGGACTGGTAATCTGGCATACAGGGCTAGCCAACTGGCCAAATGCGGGTGAAATTTCAGTTTGTCTGGTTGAAAAAACAATTTACTAGCCGCTTTGACCCATTAGTGAGTGTGCTTGGCTAGTAAGATTAACATCTACAAACCATTTTGGCTGTTGATGAAACAAGTTTATTTAGAGCCCTGCATACAGCACGGCATTTTCCCAGTGGACTGGCAGTCTTCAGGAGCTGGTGGTGACATTGCTATTGTGCTTGTTTCATTGTTTTTTCTTTGTGTGTTTATTTGCTTGTTTTCTGTTTTTGTTTTTTTTTCCCCTTAGAGACAGGCCCACCATTTGGGTTAGCGGTGTAGTCTACTTTTTTGAAGTGGGTATACTGTATATTCGAGCATTTTTTGAAGTGGGTATACTGTTATATTTATGCTATTCTAAACAATGGATCAATACATTTTAAGTGGGTATACTGAAGTCCCTAAAATTTAGAAGTGGGTATACTCCGTATACCTGCGTTCTATGTAGACTACACCACTGGTGTGGCGGCCCATAGAGCAAACTTAAACATAGACAATAAACTCAGCAAATCATAATACTGTATCATAGAAAAACAGGGGCTGTCTGGGAGGCTGGTCTACGCCAAGAACTGACTTGTATGCATGGTCCCTGTCAAATAAGCTAATAAACCAAACGAAACTAAACTAAGCCAGACCCAGTCTTCTTGAACCTGAAACCTTACAACAACGACTGCGGGAGGCAGACTGGCCTATTACCTCAGTCAGTAGAGTAGTGTATCCTTTCTGAGGTGTCGGGTCGGGAGGGATGTTTACGCACATTCTCTGTTGAGCTGTGCGGCCTGCATGCCATCCATTACGTAAGGCTACAGTGCGTTCACAAAAGTCTGCTTCAGAGACGATTTCCTGTCCACACACACAGTACGTACACCTTCGCTAGAGCACATAATCTTTTTTTTCCCCACACACATGGCACCAGAGCCAGGATGTCTTCAGCAGTGCAATTTCTGGTGACTAAATTGGAAACATTCCATATCTCATTTTCAGTTCCCAACATAACACCACCACACACCCACCGTTCTCCAACAAGTCTAAACTGCAAGGGGTATACCTTGGCAATCTGTGTCATCGTGTGTTTGTTTGTGCACAGACTTGAGATAAACAAACAGTGAGATTGAGACAGAGAAAGAGAAAGACTGAAAGACAGAACAGAGGACACAAAGAAAGAAATCATGAAAGAAAGAAAGAAAGAAAGGAAAACACACAATAGGTAGAGTGGTAGAATGGAGGGTATAATCTCATGCATGCTGAATACTGATCTTGTGCTGCAGAGTGCAGTTGTTACCAGTGTGTGCTGCTGTTGCTCCTATGTGCTGTCCTACGTATGGTCAGCACACAAAAACATAACTGGCCATGACAGGATAGATTGCAAAAATAAACTACCCACCATCTATCAACCACCTGAAGATGAATCTCTGCAGGAGGAGCCCTATCTCACGCCTTTCGTAAACTCTTCACAAAAAGAATAGCCTATGTTAATTTTCGTGGTGCATTCACGTTATTTCCCGCCTTTCGTAAAGTCTTCACGAAAATAATAGATTCATTTTCACGCTGCCTATTCACTTGAATTGGTGCTGACAGAACACTGCTGATACACTCGGGACTCACTAATTCGACGCCCTTTCGGTACTTAAGCCTTATGTCCCCTAAACCTAAACCTAAACCTAAACCTAAACCTAAACCTAACCCTAACCCTAACCTTAACCCTACTTAACCCTAAACCTAACCCTAACCTTACCATGTGACGGTAGGCTACCGAAAGGGCATCAAACTAGTGGGTCGCTAGGCAACAGTCGGGCAATTCAAGTGAATAGGCAGCGTGAAAATTAATCTATTATTTTCGTGAAGACTTTACGAAAGGCGGGAAATAACGTGAATGCACCACGAAAATTAAGCTATTTTTTTCGTGAATACTTCACGAAATGAGTGAGATAGGGCTCCTTCTGCAGAGATTCAACACCTTCAGGTGGTTGATAGATGGTGGGTAGTTTATTTTTGCAATCTATCCTGTCATGGCCGGTTGGCAGGAGATAAAGAGGTACCACATTCATTTTCAGCAATGACCTAAAAAGTACCACCTATTATCAGGCCTTCTCAGGGGGAGTGAAAAAATGGATATGAAAGAAACGAGTCTTGTCAACATTAATGATATATTCAAATCAACATATGAGTAATAACTATATGCTATTTTCAAGTGTGTGTGTGTGTGTGTGTGTGTGTGTGTGTGTGTGTGTGTGTGTGTGTGTGTGGGGGGGGGTGGGCACCTATTAGGCCTGTTCTTATGTATATGTGTAGGCCTATATACTGGATTTTTATTTTGTTTTACCTGTCCAAGGACTGCAGATGGAAATGAGCAATATAGCTATAATCTGGCACAAGTCATCTCTTTACTTCTGTAACAATGTGTTTTGTGCATGGTCCCTGCTGAACTAAACCAAATAAACGAAACTAAACTAAACTAAGCAATGGTGATTTTTTGTGGCCTTATATACTGCAGATGGGGTCGCTGGCAGGCATATTCACCATTTCTGAAAATATTAAAATCATAATACAATAAAATAAAATAATTGCTCTGACAGTACCGAGAGCCTTAAGTAACAGATTAAGACATAGCCATTATAATTTTGGTGACAGTAAGGTTTCAAGGCTCTGCGCTAAGGGGTTAAGCAAGAGATAGTGTGGTAGTCACTCTAAAGTCTATTCGAATCAGACCGAAACATTAGTCCAACAGGGCATGGTCAGCTACTTCCTGATCCTAACAGCCCCTTAGCTCTTCAATCGTCATAAGAATAACAGTGTACAGTGCCTCTTCCGTAGGTCCTCTCTTACTTAATTGCCTGTGTGGTTGAGCTGCAGAACTCTGCATGAATTCTATGCCTCGTGACTGAGAGCTAATGCCCCATTCAAAGTGGAACAGGTCTATCCAGACACATTTCCTATAGGAGGAAAGGGATGGGAAACCACCTATGGTCATCAAGTCAGCGTTCTTTGTAGACAGAGCATACCTTTGCGAGGCTCTGTCTTCTTCGTTGGCGTTAATCCCAGACTCCCCCCATCAACCGCTGTGGTCCTGACCTCTGCCTCCTCCCCTTGTGTGGTGGCATCGATGTCTGAGCCGCCGGCCTTCGTAACTTCCCTGGCTGTGGGCCTTGTGCTGTTTGACTGACGTGTGGAGGAGGAGGCAGATATCGACGTGCCCAGGTCAGATGTGCCTGAGGACCTTGCTGGCGCCACTGTGCCCTTATCCACAGAGTCGATGAGGCTCCGCTCCTCAGACTCAGTGGAAGACGGCACCGGCACTGGCTGTACCGATGGGGGAGAGGTTACATCAGCAGGTGAGTCCCCTTCAGCCGTCTGCACAAAGTGGAGGTCAGGCATACGCTCCTCGTCTGCCCAGTCTAATTGACTCTTAAACGGTCGAGCTGCTGTGCCATCTTGGAAAGACTGACTATCCAGGTCGGAGAGATGAAAGGGCCGCTCTGGCTCTTCCTTTGCGCTCTGTGCTGGGTGGGATTCACTGGAAGGCTGAGCAATGGCGTCCCCGGGATCTGCATTGAGGGGGGCAGTTTCCTCAGCGCTCACTGATGACAGTGGCATCCAGAGATCAAACGGAGAGGACGTGGCGTCCATCTTGGCTCCGCCGGCTCTGGATGTCCACAGTGGCAAGTCCGATGACAGCCCGATGCGATCAGTTGATACTTGGCTGACTGCTGCTGCTGCTGCCGCGTCCACCTGGGACCAGGCCTTGGTTGTGGGCGTGTTTCTGTTCAGTGCCATGGCTTGACAGCTTCCAAAGAGTGATGAGCAGAGGAGCACGGCGAGGACTCCATGGGGGGTTGCCATGATCCCCCCCCACTCCCACTCCTTCCCTTGAGTGTGTGGTTAGGGTACCGCTCCGTCTGTTCAGTCACAGTCTCTCCACCATCCCGCTCTCGCTCCCGTCAAGCCCGACAAGGCACCACCAACCGGTTTCAGCACTGGAGGAACAGAAAAAGACAAGTCCACAGGAAAAGTAGTACAGTTAAGAGGAGAGGCTATTTTTAGCATTGAGGCAACTAGAAAGACTTTGAAAAGCAAACACAAAATGGCAGCTCATAGAGAAATTAAAATCACATATGCCTCTTTTCCACTGCCGGTTTTGTAGGCCTACAGCTCGTCACAGTGCGACTCAGCTGTCACTTTTTGCTTTACAATTGAGCTGCGTCGTGCCTATTCGAAAAGCAAAAAGTGGCAGCCGAGTCACGCTGTGTGGAGCTACTACCAGAAAACTGGCAGTGGAAAAGAGACAATAGTAAACTTACGAGATGCTTTTCAAATTCTCAGTGTGAAACAGGATGCAAAGGTGTGACTGTCATTGCATGGACTCAGGTGAACCAGATTAGCAACAAGAAGCCACTAATTCCAATCAATTAATTACTTAAATTAGACACTTTCAAGTTGAAGAGACGTGCCACCAGTCTCTAGCTGTAGACACTTTGAAAAAGAAAGTGAACAACGCTGGTATCACATTGAAGCAAACAGGAAAACAGGAAAAACCTGAGTAGCAACTGTGACTAAAGTCATCAAGCACAACCACAGAACATTTGTACGGTTAGCCAAACTATGTCTGCTTGTCTATACTTGACTGAAAGATGCTTAAAAAAGAAACGTTGAGAGCCATGCAACTGATGCCATTTCTGTCCGTCTCTATAACTCAATTTATTTAAATTTTCACGCACTGGCCACAGAAGACCTTCCCATGTGATTTCTGGTCAAGTCCTGACTGACATAATGTATGTGATCTGTAACCCTTCTCCGCACGCACACGCACACACACGCACGCACGCACACACACACACATAGTGTACAGACACTTACACACAGACACACACAGACAGGCACACAGACAGACAGACACACACGCACACACATACACAGACACACACACACACACACACACACACACACACACACACACACACACACACACACACACACACACACACACACACACACACACACACACACACACGCACATGAGTACACAGACATACGCAGACATACACTATACCAACATAGACAGATATATACAGACCCCTACACAAGCATATACAGACCTTTAGGCAGACATGCACAAACATTTATTCTATACATACCCCTCTTTCCTACTTGCCTATGACGGAATAGTGAGGGTGGTCGTGTTCCGCTATTCTGAACAGATCTGAGTACATCTGCTCCCTTCTGGGTGCCTATCCTGATTGCATTGAGGCACATCAACGAGAGTTTCTCTCTCTGCTCTGCCCTGGTTCTCTACCCCCCTTCAGGTCTGATTATTTTAGAATGCAAGCTCTACAAGGGTGCAGGGAAGAAATATGGGAAGAGAGAGAGAGAGAGAGAGAGAGAGAGAGAGGGAGAGAGAGAAAGAGAAAGAGAGAGAGAGAGAACAGAAGACAGAACCTGCTCCACATTTCCATTCAGACAAGTCACAGAAATATATACCCTGCTTCAAGCGTACTGCTGTAGCGCTCCAATTCATAGAGGGGTTCGCTGCATGCTCTCTCCTGCCTCATAAACAATTCTGAGTCTGACAGCTTTGTCTATCTCACTCTCACTCGGGCTGCAGAAGTTACTCACCCAGGCAGACGCACGTCGCACATGTGAGGGGCAGGAAGCGAGAGGATGGAGTCATTCCTCTGATGCGCGCGATGCGGCACTGCTCTGAAGGATCTGTCTCTGTCTGCCTATGTGTGCTTGTGTGTGTGGTGTGTGCGCGTGCGATCCTGTGTTTGTGTGGGTGACATAGTTCTCTCCTCCCCTTTTCTCTCCTGTCTCTCTCTCTCTCTCTCTCTCTCTCTCTCTCTCTCTCTCTCTCTCTCTCTCTCTCTCACACACACACACACAAACACACGCTGCCTCTCTCCCTCTCTCTTCCTCTCTCTCTCTCTCTCTCTATCTGTATCTCTATCTGTATCTCTCCCTCTCTCTTCCTCTCTCTCTCTCTCTCTCTATCTGTATCTCTATCTGTATCTCTCTCTCTATCTCAAACACACACACTCTCTCACCAAAACATGCATCGCCCTGCCCCACTCGTTCACGTGCCATTCAGAATCCCATCCCTCTCTCTTCCTCCCTTTTCATGTGCCCGCTCAGAGCCCTCTGGCCTCTCCATCTCATTACCTATTCCCGCGAGGGTGTGAAATGATTATCTGATTATAGACGTGCTGCCTGGCTCTCTGCCTGCCTGTCGTCCTCTCTCCTCCATACATGTGAACACACACACAGACAGAGAGAGACACACGCAGAGAGAGAGAGAAAAAGCAATCCTCAGTGTTCAGCCAAGCATGAAACGGGAATGTAAAATGTCTGAATCCATACATCTTCCTCCCAATCATTATAATTTATTGTGTCTAATACATGATGTGGCAGCTCGTGCACACATGAGGGCAGGGAATGGTGGATGCTGTGGAACCAACCGTTAGAGGTTCCGGAAATGGAGGGGGGTGCACAGAAAGTACTTCTCCAGGGTCTCTCCCCCACCACCCCCCACCCCCGTTAACCCTCCCTGGAGCACACAGCATGTTATTATGGCAATTAAAGAGCCATCACAATCACCGCAGCAGCAGTTAGCGCCTCACAGCCATCCGCCCTGGGGCTGGAAAAATTGCTACAAAAAGTGGCCCTCGCCTCGCCTCCGGGCTCTGGAGACTATGTCCGACCGACCGACTGAGCGAGGGGCCCTAGTAGCTCTCTCTCTCCAAGTGAATGTGATGTTCCAGCATAATTATGGAGCACCGGCCCCTCATAATGTCTCACATGACCCCGCCGACAACACTGACGTAAGTGCTCCGACTGAGGTTTTCGGTTTAAACTTACTTAAGCCACCGCAGTTACTCCCCCATCTTTGATGATCTGTTGTTGGGCATGGGGAAAAAAGACAGGAAATGAACTGGGCAAGGGCAACATTTTTTTTTGGACCAATACTGCTTGATAAAGTTCCCTTTGCGAAAGATCACAAAGGGGCTGGAACCGCTCGGGAGAAAAAATAACACTTGCCTCACTGACTTGAAAGGAGACATACCTTAGCAGGGCTCAGTTTTTGACTGGAGCCAGGACGTGGCTAAGGCCAGTGTTGTTGATTCTTCTTGATCCCGGATCAGTCGCCCAGTAATCACCTTATAGGTACATGCCAAGACCGCTACTGAATGTGCCCAGATGAGATCAAGACATGGGCCAGGGGAGGAGGAGGAGGAGCAGGAGGAAGAGAAGGAGAAGGAGGAAGAAGATAAGGAGGAGGAGAAGGGGGAGGAGAAGAAGGAGGAGGAGGGTGATGAAGAGCACAAGAGAGAAGGAGAAGGAGGAGTAGTGGAGGAGGAGGAGAAGGAGGAGGAGGGTGATGAAGAGCACAAGAGAGAAGGAGAAGGAGGAGTAGTGGAGGAGGAGGAGAAGGTTGAGGAGGAGGAGGAAGAAGGGGAGGCTGTTACCCTCTCTCCCCAACCCCTGCACCTGGATACTCCATAAACACACAGAAGCATGGTCAATCATTCAGGCATTGCCATTTCACTGCAATGCAATAATAAAAACAGCCAGGCCTGTTATCAGTGGACTGCGGTGAGATTACGTTTTCCAGTTGAGTCATGAGCAGAGAGAGAGTGAGAGAGAGAGAGAGAGAGAGAGAGAGAGAGAGAGAGAGCTGTTAAAAACAAGATCGGTGGTTCTCTCTTTATGGGTAATTTCAACCGTGACCACCAGTGATTATTAGGATTAGGGGTTGGGGCTTCAGAGGTGATTTGTTGCTGGTTTTACAATATCAAGTGACTAGATTATCACATGTCAAGATTTTGTTTATGGTTACATAAATCATGGCTGCAGTATCTACCTCCTTCTATTGCAGAATTGCTTTATTGTTTTGATGGAATCGAACCAAGCATCAGCCATTTTGTTGTAATAGACCCAGTCAAAGTGGATTGTGTGTGTGTGTGTGTGTATGTATGTGTGTGTGTGTGTGTGTGTGTGTGTGTGTGCGTGCGTGCGTGCGTGCGTGCGTGCGTGCGTGCGTACATGCCTGCATGTGTGTGTGTGGCCAGTCATTGGGGAGGCAGGCACAGCAAGCATGTAGATCAATGTCTATTTAAACAGAGCCGGAGGGGGGATCCTGACTGAAGTAGGACACCAGCAGCAGACCATTCCCTCACAAAATCTCATTCCATTTACCGAGGAGGAGGGACTGCTATACCAAGGCCTCTGACAGCTTTTGCTGGGCATGGGACAAAGTCATCTGAAAGGTCCCCTTCTCTTTACATGCAATCTAATGAGGAGCCCAATTCTGTGGCCCCCTCTCTCCCTGGGCCTGGGCCAATTTACCCCTTTGTCCCCCCCCCCTTGCTGACGTCCCTGAGTGCAACACATACCTTATTACTCTTTGGCACAACATGCTACAAACAGTCTAAACAATTTTCCACACATAACACTTACCAAGGAGGGAGTATAACACTCTTTGGTTCAACGTGATACCGACAGTGTAAACAACTCTACAGTCAAACAGGGTCGCTGACAGCTTTGGCCGGGCTCAGGACAAAGTCATCTGAAAGGCCCCCTACAGCACAATGCATACAATGTAATGAGGACCCAGTTCTGGTCCCCCTCTCTCCCTGGGCCCAGGACAACAGTCCACTTTGTCCCCACTCACCCCCCATTCCCCGCCTCCTGTTGGCACCCCTGCAGACAAATAATGCTTATCGAGGAGGGAGTGCAGCAGCACATACCTTTTTACTCTTTGGCACAACACACTACCGACAGTCTAAACAGCTCTCCACACATAACGCTGACTGGCGCTTCCTCTGATTTATGATAGGGCCGGCCAGCGCATCTGTCGCTTACTCTGCTTGCAGTGCTTACAGTTTACGCGGAGGAGAGCGTATTGGGTTCCATTCATTCATTCCACGGCGGGTCAAACTGTTGGTGGTCCTTAAAGAGAAATCATACACAATGCATGCATAAACAAATGCAAAGGAAAAAAGAAAGGGGGCTCTGATGTTATGCTGAAGGCATTGGAAGAGTAAATATTCTCCGTTCATGGGTGGTGTGTGTGGTTCACCAGACAGGAGAGGGGAAGAGAGGTTCAAATGAGGAATGTTCAAAACACATATAATATAATATAATATAATATAATATAATATAATATAATATAATATAATATATTATAATATAATATAATATAATAGTGGAATAAAATAAAATATGATACAAAGAATTGCCTTTCATTGTCACCACATGCATGTACAATGAAAGCTGTACATGTGTGACATGAGACTGAAACTGTCTCACTCACAAGTAAAAAAAAAAAAAAGTTGAGTGACGCAGAATAAAGATGTCTTATCATATCTTATCGCAATGGAAGAAGGCAAGAAGGAAACGCGACAACAATGGTCAGAAATGCAGTGACACATGGTTGTGTGTGTAGTCACTGAGAGGAGAGTAGGCGTATTGTGAGAGAATGCCATATAGTACTGCACTGTAGCAGCCTGCAGGGATAAGCTAGCTCCTGACAGAGAGAATGAGGGTGTGCTCACTGTGCTGGACAAGCAAGCAGGAAGCCACCAAATGAGCCATGACACACACATAGGGGCCCAGTAGTCTGTAACCTACTATGTGTGTGTGTGTGTGTGTGTGTGTGTGTGTGTGTGTGTGTGTGTGTGTGTGTGTGTGTGTGTGTGTGTGTGTGTGTGTGTGTGTGCGTGCGTGTGTAGGACCGCTGAAAGCTTTGGCCGGGCCCAATGGGGCACCTAAGTCACGGCCTCTTCTTCCTGACCATGGGGCCTTAAATTGCAAAAAAATTGAATGGAAGTAAATGGAGCGAGTCATGGTGGATTTGTGGGGCATAGGTAGATTTCAAAGGTTTGGATTGACGTCGTCAGACCACTCATTTCAAGTCCAGTACATTTTCTTGACTCCCCAGGCCCCATGAGGCGACAGGAACGGGTGCGTGCATGTACATGCACACACTCACGCACGCACGCACACACACAAACATTTGTGTGTGTGTGTGTGAGAGTAGGACTGTCTACATAAGCTTTCTGTTGGGACAGAGATCAGGGCCAAACAAAGCGTCCAGATGAGCTGGTCAAACACATGAGCTCAGATCGCCGCTTCTCCATATCCGCCCGTCACAGCCACCGCTGAGCGTTCCCATCCCCACGCATCATTTGCATGAGTGCCCCTGAAAGTGGACAGGCGGAGGGGACAGTGGGGACAGAGCGCTTGGGGAGTCCTCTCTCATAGGAATCAGAGCCAGCCAGTGACAATGACAGTAGCGGCTGTGATGACAGGTGCATGATGTGGGGGTGGGGCGTGGGGGACAAAGGGGCCAGTTGTCCACGCAGCGCCGAGGGAGAGACGTGGTGCAGAATTGGGTCTCCATTATATTGTGTGTATATTGAGAGGGGGGGACCTTTCAGATGACTTTGTCCCAAGCCCCGGCCAAAGCTGTCAGCGGCCCTGATGTGGGGACTAGAGTCAGTATGAGCTTAACACTGACAATAGTCAACAACACGAATGAGCACTTTGCAAATTACAAGTCAGTCTAATGCCGGTCTAAATGTCATCCAGTAATCACACTTATCACTTAATCGATTTCATGGGAAGCCACCTGTCATCCCAAAGGCTTCAAAACTTCATTTGACTACATTATTACAGTGTTTCTCAAACTTTTTCAGACCGAGGACCACGTTGTCCCCCTAAAAATCTTCAGGGACCGCCTGTCAACTGAACTGACAGTTGACGGGTATTAATTTGACACTGCTAATTTCGATGCAGATCACTTACTTTTTATTCACATTTACAAGCCTGTCGTATTGTGGTGAAAATAAGACTTCATCCATGTTAAGCTTTGCAATAATGCTACAAATATAGCCTGCTGCTAGCTTGTCTTGGAAAAATAGAAACACCCTCATGGAACACCTGAGCTCTGCCACGGACCACCAGTGGTCCCCGGACCACACTTTGAGAATCACTGCATTATTATATTATTGAATATGACTTCTTCAGACACAATATTGGACAGACATCATATCTAGGTTGATAAATCACATTTTGTACTGTTGGATGATGAACACCCTTCTAATAAGACTGCCAACATTGTGTGTATGCCCCATTTTGAGATATAGGCCTACTGTATGTTTTTTTATCATTGCGCATGGTATCAGTCTCTGTATGGACTATGAAGCATACTTGATGTAGATCTGTACCATACTGTTTTCTACTGTTAAGACTGGCACATTTTTTTCATGTTGATTTGAAACAATCCATTAATCTAAGCAGGCCATTAATTTCTGATTACATGGGAGGCATCCCACATGTGACGATTGCGCACCTCAGCTTGTTTGAAAAAGACATAGCCCCAACCCTTACTTGTTGTCGAGCCTTAGCTTGATGCACCAGCCAGTTTCCTTTCTAACCGAGTCCTTAACAAGATTTTGTAACAAAAGATTGTGGAAGAGCTTTGAGCATTAGGTAGTCAGGATGCAGAACTCAATAGACTACTTCCTGCCTCCTGGTCCTGGAAAGAAACACACACACACACACACACACACACACACACACACACACACACACACACACACACACACACACACACACACACACACACACACACACACACACACACACACACACACACTTTTTCATCCCATTGCCCCTGCACGACCATTCAGCCACCTGCATTTCCATACAGTAACTTGCTGCAGCCTCGCCTTCCATACAAGTTAACCTTAATTGACTCTCCCTTGCCCAAAGACAGAGGGGAAAGTGTCCCAAGCAGAGTAGGAAAGTGAGGTGAACTGTGTAAGATTGTGAATAGGTATTGCAACTATGCTTATCATTGAAATTGTGCTGCCTATTGCCAAATTTGACCTTTTCATGAATACATTATGTACTAGTATTTACTAGTATGAAGTCTTGCAGCTAAAATGTCTATTTATGGAAATTCAAAATGGTGGTAAGTATTTGTTAAAAAAGGTAACATTTTTGAATGTGCATCATTCATTCTGGAAATGAACTACTAAAAATATTACACAGTTCACCTTTAAGATGTAGAGTGTCCAGGATTGTAGAGCAATGGCACACAGCAGGAGGCAGAAGATCAGGATTTGCCGTTTATTTTGCAAACACAGGTGAAAACAGCGAGCCAGTGACAAAGAAAAGCAAAAATACACCGTCAAAATGTTTCCGTTGTTTTTATGGAAAAATACTGGCAGCTGTGGTTGCCATTATAATTCTGTTAAAAATATGGTGAAATGTAGAAAACTATAAACACTGTCTACAAAAAATGCATTTTTTTTAAAAGGCAAGAAGCAGCCAAAATAACATACAAAAAAACACCTAGCCTATAGGCCTTGCCAAAGGCCCTCAATATTGGGTTCAAGAGCCAAGAAGACTATGAACAACCATAACACTGCAGGGAAATGTTTGGGGAGAACGGTGTTTTGTGTGCTCAATGGCAGTTGACATTTCAGACGCCGTGACGATTCGCTGACAGGACGCACCATCACAGAAAATGTTGTAGTGTTGGCACTGTTTGTGATAGTACAGGATCCAGCAATCTGTGCAGTGCACATGGGCAGTTCTCTGTTACAATGCATTCTGATTAGACATTCAGGTAACACTTATAACATTATAAGCACATTATAAGCACATTTATAACAAATTATAACGCACATTATAATTACTTACAACGTATTATGACTACACTCATAATGCTTCATGATGCTTTATATTAACAGTTATGAATAACTATGAATCTAGCTTATAATGCTTTATAAATCCAAGGGTGTCATGCGTGCTCATGACTGGCTATAAACTACAGGCTGCCTGATGGGGCTTATAGTACATTATGAGTACCTAAACCCCTCTATGCACAGACCTGGATGATAAACTGTCATAAGGGCTCATATGATGCTATAATGTTTCATGTGAGATCATAAGTCGTCAATGTGTGGTCTAAGTAAAGTGAAGTTCATATGGATGCATCTAATGCACTGTATAATGCACATCTATAATGCATCATAATGTACTGTAAGCCCCATCAGGCAGCCTGTAGTTTATATCCTGTCATGAGCACTCATAATACCCTTGAATTTATAAAGTATTATAAGCTACATTCATGGTTATGCATTACTGTTAACATGAAACATCATCAGTGTAGTTGTAATGCTTTGTAAGTAATTATAATGTGCATTATAATTTGTTATAAATGCGCTCATAATGCGCTATAGATATGGGCTTCATAGAAAGTGTTACCGAAATTCCTATCCAGAATGCATAGTAATTTCCGCAGAGTGTATGTGCGCTGCGCAGATTGTTGCCTCCTGCGCCATCATGAACGAGCCCTTTGGGATCTCTTTCATGATATAGGGCAGGGGTTCCCAAACTTTTTTCTTTGGGGACCACATTATCGTTCCTGACTGTGATCAGGGGCCGGGATCAATAATGTGGGCTGTGCACTAGACCACTGCTGCCTGTTATAGCCATAAGTTATAGCACAAAATAGTTCATCATTACAAGTGATTTGCAAAAGAAGTGAGTACATGTTTTTCAATTTGAAATACCACAGGTATTCCTTTTAATTTCTAATAACCATGTAAAAGCGTTAGAAAAATATGGTGATTGACAGTTTATGAGTGATACAATAGAAATGGTATGCCTGTTTATATTACAGTGAGATGAGAAACTATCAAGACAATAAACTTCTGGTGATTCACACTATATATATATATATATATATATATATATATATTAAATTGCTTCTTTGGGCCAGTTCAAATGGTGAGGTGCAGAGGCTGCATCAGAGCCGTGGGAACTCGTCTGTGACAGGGGGTGCAGGGGTGCAGGGGGTGCAGGCATTTTTTGCACATTTTTTGGGGGTCCTCCCCCAAGAAAATGTGTGTCTTCGATGCAATTTCCTGCATTTTAATGCATTTTAATGCATTTTAATGCATTTTAATCAGTGTCCGAATGACGGACGTCTGGCTACCCTATGGGGGCTGAAAATGGTCAGAAAAGTTATTGTGCTTGTAACCCATTGCACCGCTAGTTCCCACAGCAGGGGGTGCGGCCGCACCCCCTGCACCCCTACTTCCCACGGCTATGGGTTGCATCCGGCCCCCGGGCCTTAGTTTGGGGACCCCTGATATAGGGCCTATGTGCCACTTTTGTTTTGTTACAGCCTGATTGATTTCAAACAGTAGCCTACCATCTGTTGTCTTTGTTATGGCAATACATGTTATTATCAACTGTCTGAGCAGAAAAGGTGACACACTGGACCATAGCTGTACATGTCCTTGAACTCAATTATATGGCATGATCGGACGCCCAAGGTCTTAGTATCCATTTTCCTCTGGTTGGCTTAAAAAACACACAAGCACAGGCACAGGCACACGCACACACACACGCACACACACACACACCAGCCTTAACATCTTTGTGGGAGCCCTCCCATTGACTTCATATTCCATTATTCATATTAACCTTAACAAAAGCTAAATAATTCTAAACTGTTCCCAACCTAAAACAATCCCTAACCCTAACCTGTCAGTGAGGAAATGTTCTTACACTTTTACTATTATAACAAGCAAACAACCAGTAAAAGCGGCCAAAACATGTGGGCTCCAGGATTTGGGCCCCACATGGAGCGAGTTCCCAGCCTCGCGCACCATCATTTGTACTTCCGCCAGAGACGGTTTAAATGCATTAGAATAGAGAATCTTTGCTTCCGCCAAGAGACTCCGCACTACGTCTGGTACCTGTTTTCTGTGGAGCGATGTTGAGCAGCAGAATTTGTCCGGTGACAAACGGTCCAAAGTTGTAATTTTATACTACGATAGGATGCTCTGTCAGACATGTTTGTTGTCTTCTTACACATCATCCTAGATCGGTTACTTGTCGCCACCTGCTGTTGGAATTGGCAACATAATTTCCAATAGCAGCAGCGTAGAGATGCTTTGTAGCAATATGCCTATGAGCTACAAGCGCCTCCCAATAACCTCGCTGAATGTCCATTACTGTCCATACGTTCTGGGGAGCATGTGAAAATCCATGCTAATGAAATGCCCGTTACAAAATATCTGCCCCACGTGACGACACAAATCCCTATGCAATGCAACATCAAAGGTCTTATTTAAGTCTCAAGAACGAGGGAACCCACCACACTGGCCACCCACTTAGGCCTACACTCAAGCAATATGCTGTAGAACTAATACAAAGTAACAACGTCTGGGTAAAAAAAAGAACCCAAAGATTTTGACTAGGAAAAGAAGGAACAGGGGGAGGGCGGAGCTGCGAGCAAGCTATACCCTCCTACTACCCCTGTTGTTGAGGAAGAGGATTCAAAATACTACAACCAGACGGCAGCAGGTAAGGCCGGTGATTCATTTGATACATTGAGTTGAGCTAGCACTTGGTTAGACTGATAGCACATGGCTAACACTCAGCTGACCTATTTTTGTGGGAATATGAACCATAGGAGATGATAAAAGTACTTTTCCAGCGCTGTCCATCCCGTGGGGCAGCCCGCAGCGCTTCTGTAGATAGGCTAGTGGCAGTTTAGACACGAATCTACAAGTCAACTCGGTTATATACAACGTCTGCCTATGGCGTGACTGTTCTTTCTATTGTTATTTTTTTGAAAACTGGACTTGGACCCAGTAGGTAGCCTATGCATCATGTAGCCTACATCATAGGCTATCTTATGTTCGGCTCTGCAGTGCGCCCCACCACCAAGTCACAATGGTGCTTCTGTAAAGAAGACTGAAAAGCCAGAGCAAGGCATTCCACCTCACTGTCATGACTGACCTCTGTTTCGAAACTGGTTTGAAACCAATCACATGCATGAGAGAGCAACATTGTAGAACCCCTTCTGCTACGACAGTTACATGCCTCAACAATCAGGCTGTCGCCAGGATTAGGAGCTATGACATGACTGTTTACGGATCAGAAATATACAGTAAAAAGCGTGAGTAATTGGCCTGTGGATACCATCTGTCCATTGGCATTTCCATAGAGAGAGAGGATATAATAACACATTTCTGTTTCTATTTAATACAATGGAATAAGCTGGAATAAGCTATTAACTGCATATTACAGATTCTTTCCATTCCGTAGGTTATTCTTTGCCCTCTCCAAAGTGTTGAAGTGAGTGGGAACTTGTCCAAGCGCAACCTTTAGCCTAGAAATTGTTACCTTCTTTCTTTCTGGCCTTTCAATGACCTACTTGTAGTATTTTCCCTCCTTAACGCTTATTTGGTTTATCCCAACCCCCAACTACAACAGCCACCCTGCTGCCATGCTCGCCCGTGCTGCCCTCTCCTCTGGTGTGACCATCCACAAGATCAGCAAAACAATCACCCTCTATTGCAATGACAAGCCAATCACCCCAACCCACACCTCTTCGTCTTCATCATCCACACCGGCGGAGGAGAGCCCAGGCACCACCACCAGCTCTGGAGCCCAGCAACAACATCAGCCCAGCAGGCCCCTGCTGCTTCTCCTGCCCTGGCTGGGCTCGCGACCCCAAGCCGTGTCCAAGTACTGCGAGATCTACTTCCGCACGGGCTTCGACGTGCTGATGGTGGAGAGCCAGGTGTCCCTGTTCCTGTGGCCGCGCTGGGGCCTGGAGTACGGCGCGCGCCTCCTGGACCTGCTGGAGAGCGACCAGCGCTTCTGCCGCCGGCCCCTGCTGGTCCACGCCTTCTCCATCGGGGGCTACACCTTCAGCCAGCTGATGATGCACATGGCCCAGGACCGGGAGCGCTACCAGGGGCTGGCGCAGCGCATCCACGGCCAGATCTACGACAGCCTGGTCATCGGCTCCCTGGAACGGATGGCTGTCGGTGAGAGATGGTAGATGTGTTGTTGGTTTAGTGTAGGGGTGGGTGGTATATGTATGGTATACCAAGGATAGATATTTTGGGGCATACCATGATGGGTCACAGCATCACTACAGAGATTAAAAAAGTCCACCAGGATTTTTTTGCTCCCACTTTTTTTATTTTCATGTAACGTTTGGGTGGACACTGAACAACCTTCTTCGGACAGGTGTTCACCCAAAACGTTACGTTAAGATGATGAAAACAGTGGGATCAAATGAAATCCTGGTTGAAGCAAACTTTTTCCATCTTTATGGTCATTTGGTTGTCCTGGCTGCTCCCAGGTCAGATGTCTTATGGATGTGCGGGCTTAAAACTATTCCTTCGCTGCATCACTACAACCACGAGACAAAATGTTGACATGTACCTTCAGCCAATTGATAGTACTATTACATTTTATTCCATTCATACATTTTATTTAATACTTAGATTTTTGTGAGGGGGACTGTTTTCTCGGTATGAATGTCAAGTGAAGTTAGGTGAACCCTAAAGTTGTGCTTTTGCGTAAAGCCAATCTCAGATTCAGCAGAGTTGTATAAAGTGGAACTTGATGTACTATTACCGTTGGAATAACAGTACTCATTTCATATTGTATACAAGCTTAGTTGCAGCTATGTAACATCATACTACTAAGGTTGTAATTACATTTGCGACACTTCTACTTCCACTTTACACAACTCTCAAAAACACCAATATGAAGGCACCATTATGTGATACTATTTGGTGTGACCAGTCTATGGGTACATTGCTTAGCTAGTGCAACAGATACAAGATACTTTGCAGACAACCGCACATGTGGTTTAATCTAGCTTTCTGACCTTGATTGTGTCCTGGGGCATATTCTTTCTGTTAGGAATGTGCTGATGCTTACTCAGAGGAATATAATTTAGACTGAGGTGTACAAAAAACATGGAGTGAATGGATCATTTTGAATGAAATGAAACTTCATTTTTAGGCTTTAAATGTTAAGTACCAATTTAGTTTCCAGAGCCTGTTAGCTCTCGCATGTTGGAATTAAGGCATTATGCGGTATGTGCTTGTTATAGATGCAGCTCAGGCCTACTTGTTGCAGGGTGCCCATGGGCTCTTAATGTTGCTCATTCCTTGTGGTTTGATGTTTCTCATTCCTTGCCCGATATGAAAACCGTGAAAATATGGACTTTGCTCAGAAACTGTGTTTAACGCCTGTCACCCCCCCATGCCAGACACACACACAGACACACATTCAAAGCTGAGGCTAAGGTAGATTTGGGTTATCAGGTTATCAGTGCAGGTTCAAGGTCCAAAACAGGATGGCCCTCCATTTCATCAGATAATGTAAACAACCTCTAGCCTATGCACTGAGTATGTAGGCGGCTGATGTAGTTGTAGTAGTTGTGGGAACTGTGTGTGTGTGTGTGTGTGTGTGTGTGTGTGTGTGTGTGTGTGTGTGTGTGTGTGTGTGTGTGTGTGTGTGTGTGTGTGTGTGTGTGTGGTGCTGGTGGTGTGTGTGTGTGTGTGTGGCGGGGGTGCTGGGGGTGTTTAGCACTTTCAAAAAATATCAACAGCACTGGAATTAACCTCGCATTGTGGGGAGGGGATCTCATTTACTGGTCAAGCACTTTGAATATGTACATAGGCTACTGCTACTACTTGAAACTAAGCAGTGTTGTTCCTACGCACACAATTTCGTTGCCTTCAATGACAATGACTCTTGAATCTTGTAGGAAAAGGACGTTTAACAACAAATTGATTGACTATCCTTTCAGTCCAAATTGCAGTAAGTGCATATTTTGCCTAGATTGGAACTAGAACTTTATAAACAAGGGGGTCATTTCACGTGAAATCAGACACTTTGGGACCTGACCGATTTCAATCATACTTGCTGTGCCTGTTTAGTAGCAAGGTAGCACCCCAGAACTGCATTTATGTGAATCTGACACCAATAAAACAGACTAGCAAAGGTTTACATATGAGGGTAGGACACTGCATTCAGCCTTGATTATATCAGTCAGTGTAAGTCACAAAAAGATGTCTGTGGTGTTATTTGCAAGCTCTTTTCTGGCTCTACAAAGTACACAAACAGCATGGAATACAACAACCCTCAGAATATGAATTATCATAAATTGAAAAATTAAAAATTGAATATCTAAAAACCTTTATATTTTAAAATGGCCAGTTCCTTGTCTAAACATAGCCTGCAATGTCATGAACAACACCTGAAATGCTGGTGATTGGTTCTTTGTTCACTTCAGAGATAATGGGACTCAAAAATATGACATCATACACATCACCTAGTAATAATATGGTAACACCATAGTAATATCACATTGACAGCATGTCTATCGGAATATGTAAAGGATGGAGATGGTCCATGAGGATGCAGGAAGTTCAGTTTCACCTCTCCAGTGCTCGGCATACATTCCTCAACACATAGCCACTAGTTGCCATCATACACAGCTACAACATACCCTTTGATGCTTGAACATTTAGAAAATTCCTTTACTGAGCTTATTCTTTCAACCCTGCCTTCTCTGAATGCTGAAAATTGTCTAGCTTCCTCTGTGTCCATTGACAATGGGCAGAAGCGGTGTAGTTTTTGAGTACCTGGAATAAGGACTGACGAGGGTGCAGGGCCCACCGAGAAAATGCCCGTTATGCCAGATGGCCAGTCCAGTCCTGTCCCTGACACTACTACTTCATTACAACTCCTTTCAACCTTTATGTCCCATTATCTCTGAAATGAAAAAAGAACCAAACACCCCATTTTCAGGTGTTGTTTATGACCTTACAGGCTATATGTTTAGACAAGAAACCGGCCATTTTAAAATACAAGTTTTTTGATATTCGATAATTTACTTTTCAATGTATCATAATTCATATTCTGAAGGTTGTTGTATTCCATGCTGTGCCTGTAAATTGTAGAGCCAGAAAAGAGCTTTCAAACAACACCTCAGACATCTTTTTGTGACTTACACTGACTGATATAATCCAGGCTGGATGTATACTGTAGTGTCCTACCCTCATATGTAAACCTTTGGTAGTCTGTTTCTCCTGGTGTCAGATTCACACAAATGCAGTTCTGGGGTGCTACCTTGCTACTAAACAGGCAGAGCAAGTATGATTGAAATCAGTGTTGGTCGGGTCCCAAAGTGTCTGATTTCACGTGAAATGACCCAAGGGCAAGAGGTCTATGTTTTGTGAAAACAATCCAAAAAGAAAACTGGTTTCCAACCGACCAAGCGACCGACACAGTGACATGCAGTGACTGCACGTGACTAAACACATCACCATTGTTACTGTATGTATAACATGGTGGACTGTGAGTGAGGACAACTTTGTGAAGGAAAACAGCTTAAAGGGACACTGTGTGAGATTTTTAGTTATTTATTTCCAGAATTCATGCTGCCCATTCACTAATGTTACCTTTTTCATGAATACTTACCACCAGCATCAAATTCTAAGTATTCATTATGACTGGAAAAATGGCACTTTTCATACATGAAAAGGGGGATCTTCTCCATGGTCCGCCATTTTGAATTTCCAAAAATAGCCATTTTTAGCTTCAAAAATGACTGAACTTGGACCATACTAGAAAATATTTGTTTATTACTTAGTAAACTTTCATGTAAAGATCAAATTTGGCAATAGGCAGCCCACTTTCAATGATCAGCATAGTTGCAGTACCTTTTTTGACCATTTCCTGCACAGTGTCCCTTTAAAATCTCTGTATACACACTACTGTAAGAAAAGGAGAATTTGGTCTGTTTCATATCATACGCTATTCCACTAAAGCGGTGACAATTCAAAGCATGAGAGACATAGCCTACTCTGTACTCAGTGGTGACAGTCTGAACAAATAGCAAATTGACTTTGTCAACTTTGCTGTTGAGTGATTGTGGATTGGTTGTTTCATCATCAATCTCCTTCAGGAAAAATCACATTTTGCTATATTTCTCTTTGCCTCTGAGGAGTAGTGATGATGCTTCTGCCTACCAGTATGTGCACAGTATTTGTGTTTATATATCTCTGAGTTCTTTTCCTTTGACCTAGCTTCCTGTCATACATTATTATGTGTTGCAGGTTTGGGTAAAAACCTTTTCCCCCGCATCGAAGGCCTGGTGAGGCGCCTGAGCTTGCTCTACTTCCGCACGTTCAAGCATCAGACGCTGGACTACTTCGCCACCGCCCTGGACGTCTTCTGGAACAGTCCCGTGACGGCGCCCGCCCTCTTTTACTACTGTGAGAACGACGCACTGGGCGACCCGGACGAAATGGAGAAATTGATCGCCCACTGGAAGTCGAGGGGCGTCACGGTGGAGCACCTCCGTTGGAAGGAGTCCATCCATGCGGGACATCTCCGCGCCCACCCACAGGAGTACCTCTCCTCACTGGACAGCTTCCTACACAGTCTCAGCATAGTGCCGCTCAAAGCTAAGATGTGAGCCCGGAATCGCCCTGTTGTAGAGGGAGAGAACACAAGTATTTGAGACTATTTTCTTACACATTGCACCCATGAGATGGTTGGTATAGTGGGCACCACTTTATATGGAAAAATAAACAGAACATGGTTCTCTCAGGACATGCACAAATACAAGGCTTTTACAGTTTGGCTAACTGGTCTCCAAGATGTTTACAAACATTTACAGCTTATTTCACATTCATATCAAATGTGGTAAAAGCATTAAATGTGATAAAAGCATTAAAAAAGAACCCCACTGGACTGTGCAGACTGGCAGTGCAGTGGCAAAAATAGGTCTGAATCATTTCAGCGTTTGATCAGTGTTTTATGTAGCTTGTGTTTGAGGCATATCTGGGACATGAAAACATTCCGAGCCACGCCATGGCTCATTACCATAACGTGAACTGAAGTTGCTTCTCTCCTGATACTCTTCACACAAGCAAAAAATGCCACACACCCCCCAAAATGTGTTTACCACTTATCATGCCTTCTCTTCCATGCAAAATTGAACAGAAGGGAAAGCATGACAAGTGCTATGGAGTCGGTCAATCTCTTCCACTTGCCTTACCGCCTTTGCCTCTGTTGGTGTGAATTTACAGTCATGCTGTAAAAAACTATTTATTTCTTGGTTCTCATCATGTACCCTAAAGAATTTTGAACTACAAACTGTTTCACAACTACACTACACCAAGTGTGTTGTCTCGCTGTTCACATTTCCTTGAAATCTAGGCATAACTCTTGGCACACATACTTTATTACTTGAAAAAATGTTTGGACTTGACAAGTCTATAGAGTTTAGAACACATATTTATGACTTATACAAATATTCTTATAATGTTTAAAGTGTGTACACCATTAAATTTGTTTAGTAAAATGGAATTTGTCCTGGGCTTGATCTCTTCACTTTAATGTTGTGTTGTTGACAATCACATGTTCTTACCAGCGCACTGCAATTATTGCAGATTAATTATGCCATCTTGACAACCTGTTGAGACATGATGACTTTCGTTTGACCTTTGTGGCTTACCATATTCCTCAGTGATCTCTGAAACCTCAGGAAGGCCTGGTACGATGGGCAGATATGCATTCCTGCTCCTACATGTCTGTAGCTGTGGCCTTTCTCTATAGCTTTACAAACAGTTGACTGATTGGCGTCAGATAATCTAACCCTACGTAGTTGTTTTACAAGTTTGAAGTACCTTACGGCCTGATCCCCTTGAAGGGTAGTCAAGTTAATTCAGAAGTGTCATCCTGTCAGAGGTCGATGATCCACAGAAACAATTGTATTAGAAGTTTGAAAAAACTACTCAGTGCTGCTTTTTTTAAAATGTGCATTTTTATGGGCATTTTGTGCTTATACTTTAGTGAAGATGAAACAGCAAAGTGGTGTTCGAGAGAGCGAGAGAGAGATGTGGAACAACGTGTGGAAAAGACACCAGGCTGGACTTGTGGTATAGGTGCTCTAACCAGTGTGCCATAGCACCACCAAGTGTTGCTTCATTGTTGACTTGCTTGAGGAATGTAATCAGGCTAATAATGAGACGAACATACTCCTATAGTCTGGAGAGGGGTATAAAGTGGAAGTATCAGTCTTACTGAATAAACCACATGGTCTTACATACTAGTTTGAACACCAATTATTCCACTGTAATGAGGTAGGTGTACTTAAAAAGTATACTTACACTTCATACACATTTGGTTAATGAAATAATAATAAAAGCCTGATGATGTGTATGGAGTAAAAACAAACCCTGGTGGCCAGTTAAAAAAAAAGTCTAGTAGTGCAACTAGTACTCATCTTCCACACCAGCAGAGGGCGATGTTGGGATTAGTCTTTGATAATTTGTAGAACAATTGAACTACTGACAGTAAACTTCCGGCTTTTCCCAAACAGCATGGCCGCCCCGTAGACGAAACGTGCGAAATATAATTTCTGTGACGTTCGTAGTAAAATGGGGAGCTTTTCTACTATACATTTATCAACCGTGTAGTTTTAACTTACGCCTATAAACGGCAAACATCTGAATTGTATAAAATATCTTCGCTGACCTGCACTACCGTACAGAGCTACTGTTTTCAGTAATCATTTGGCTAACTCCTGGTCACTGGCCAGTGAAAGCAGGGAGGTATCCAGTGGTAGAAATTAGTTTGTTGGAAGTTTCTTATAAAGGCCTGGAGAAGATTTGCGCACCATGTCGACCAGTCAGACCTTATTTGTGCAGAATTTGCCTGCTGATGCTTCCAACGAACGTTTGGAAGAAATATTCTCTGACATAGGACCAGTGAAACACTGCTTTGTCGTGAAAGATAAAGGTAAGTAATCATGTGGACGATTCACGTTGGTCACAGACAACACTGTGAAATGAATGAATAACAAATATGTTGTCTATGTTGTCATTGTACTGTTCTATCAGAAAAGGCTATGCAGTGTTGTGATGCTAAGCACACAGTGGGACAACGTAGTGCTATGACATTAACGCGTGGCTTGTCGTTTATTGCTACGTTCTTGATCCATCAACAGAATCCGGCAAATGTCGGGGCATTGGCTATGTCACCTTCCCAATGGCAGAGGATGCCAAGCGCGCGCTCACTGATGTCAACAAGTATGACGGAAAGAAGATTCGTGTATCATTCGCGAAGAAAAAGCTCAAGGAAAAGAAGAAAGGAGGTAAAGCGGAGATGCTGCTCCCACGTGAATTATCACGTTTTCAATCAACAGACATACATTTGTTGTCAAAGCAAAGTGCTGCATAATGTCACATAATTGTGTTACAGCCCCAAAAGAAGAAACAGCCCCCAAGACGACTCCAAAAGCTACTGAAATTCCTCGAAAGAAACAGCTGAAAGCACAACTCATCATAAGAAATCTTAGTTTCAAAGTAAGTGGTTATGGTGTGATTTACTGGATTGTAGTGAAATATCTTAGTTTGTTTTGGTTTTTTGTCTATAGTTTGTCTTGTGTACCATGCCAGTCTTTACCAGCACATTGTTCTGAATGAAGCAATGTTTGCAATAAATTGACTGTTCTCCCACAGTGTTCTACAGATGATCTGAAACAATTTTATTCCAAGTATGGTGCAGTCCAAGAGGTCAACATTCCCCTTAAACCAGGTAAGAACAGAAGAAGTGTATCCCTCCTGTGTTCTTGCTGTCTCGTACTTTGCTGTTGTTCAGTCATGGGATACTGATTCGGTTCCTGACTACCAGGTGGCTGTGGGGTATGAATCATCCATCCTGTGACTTAACTCTGAGCATGGTGCTGTTGGGTGGTAGAGACCTTTTGGACAGCACACATGGGGTGGATGTAAATAGAGAGACTGAAAAAGGTTGTGTCTGTTTTCAGTTGTACTCTGCATCATGATGACAAAAAATGAATCTGATCACCTTGCATTACGGTTTATTGAGTCCATGTCCTTTGCTGCATGTGTAGATGGGAAGATGCGTGGGTTCGCATTTGTCCGCTTCAAGAACATGATGGAGGCCCACAAGGCACTGAATGGCACCAATATGAAGGAGATCAAAGGTAAACCAGTCCAACGACACCATATCATTTCACTGACACCAGGGGTCCATGTCAAATCTGTTCCTTCCTTCTGTCATTTCCTGTGGTTTGTTGTAGGTTTGTGGCCTTGTGGTGCAAAGTTCGACATCACTGATTGAGGCTTTATTCAATATGTAGAGTAGTGTAGAGTATTTTTTTACTAACCCTGAAGGAAATTAAGGTGTCTGTCACCTTACATAAATGCACAAATACACAAAGACCTAATGCGTGTTATTGCAGTAAACATATTTCACACACTTGAGTACAATCAGCCAAGTGTATCGTAGCCACCAATAGTCCAAAAAGCCCATCAAAGTCCACTATCCAGGTCCAGAGGTAGAGCCAGGGTCAAGCATCCATACAGTGGCACTCAGGGAGAGAGGTGTATATGAGGAGCCCTGTGCAGACACGCTCGCACTTGCACACACACAATTACTTATATTTTGTGCAACCCGCTACCCTATCTGGACATTTGATCTCGTGTCACACACACACAAGATAAAATGTCCAGGTAGGGTAGCGTGTTAGCACAAATAAGAAGTAATTGTCCTGTAATAAGATGTATTAAATGCATATCTAGGCGAATCCTTCATATCTAAGCACACATTTTTAGGTCATTATCTCATTTGTGACCGGCATGTTGAATAGGTAAAAGGTCTGCCAACATCGCCAAAAGCTGCTCTGCCTACATTGACAGCAGGGAAACATTATAGTATTCTCCATGGAGGCAGGGAGACACCAGGGCAAAGGCCAATATGTGACCTTGCCTCCTCCACTTGTGCTTGTCTCCTCGTCCCGCCTCCTGGCCCCTCCTCCGTGGAGAAAACGACAAAGTTTCCCAGCTGTCAGCCTCGCCACAACAACTTTTGAGGGACTGTTTTTCATTCACCATCCCAATTGCAAATGAGAAAAAGACTTTGCAATTGAGCTTTTGCAAGATATTGAAATATAATGCTGTTGTCAGTGATGTCATCATGACGAGAGGCAAGTGGAGGAGGCAAGTGGAGGAGGCAAGGTCGCATATTAAAACGCACTCCAGGGAACAGGCCACAAGCAAACAGGAAAGGACAGGAGGAAGTAGTTTGACTTACACACCATGTTTGATTTTGGACATACATCACACACCAAATCACCTTTGGGTTGCTTTCATGTATAACTGTGATCTTGTCAATAGTGAACTTACTGACCTTGTTTCATGTGTTTGTGTGTCTCACAGGACGGCAAGTGGCTGTAGACTGGGCCGTCCCCAAAGACAAGTTTCAGGGGAAGAAGCCAAGTAACACAGGTAACAATCCGATGCAGATGTAATTTGACACAGAGATTGCATCAAAGCATAGCGGAAAGGAACCAACATAGCACAATAAGTTGAAGAGTATGTCACACGTTGTTTAGAATTGTGCATTTTATGTTTTTTTTTTAATGATAGCGGCGACTATAAAACAACAAGAAGAAGAAGTTGCAGTCAAAGTTGAGAATGATGATGATGACGACGACGACGATGATGATGATGATGATGATTCTGGATCAGAGGAGGAAGTGGACGTGGCAGCAAAGAAAGCAACACAAAAGTAAGTTTCTTGCTCACTAACATTTCTGAGTGATTTATATTGAGACTGGAACATTACATGCTTCATATTGATATGCTGTAGAAATGTAGATGAAATTCGGATTCTGGTAAATCCAGTTGTAGTGTCAGTAAAATAGACTTCTCCTGTGCATGCACCCTGCAAATTATATAGTGGTGGAGCAAATTTCCAGAGGGTCCCATACATTAAACCTTGAAAACTGGATTTGTGATAAGTGTGATGAAGAGTCTTGACATGTTAGGGATCCAGATATATGTTCCAGAAACTGTGTATGCTTTTGGAGTTCAATTAGACTTTCCATCATATTTCTGAATAGTGTTTCTGTACATGGGGTTAAAATGGCATTCCACTCAAGTGCCCACATGGTTAATTTGGCCCTGATATAGGGGTATCGTAGGATCATTTTGTCTGAAAAACTATTTCTGAGTCCCTCCTATTCTGCCATTTAAAGTATGAGTGCCCTCAAACTTTTGGAATACACACTTACAGTTCCCAAATATTTTGGAAAATCAATTATAACTCCAAAAGCACACGTCGTTTCCAAGATCTGGAACCCCAAAATCTCAAGACTCTTCATCACGCTTTTCACAAATCCAGTTTTCAAGGCTTATTATAATATATTCAAGGTATGTCCTTTGTAAGTACACCATCTGATAGACAGAGTGATATTGAGGGGGGTGGCCATTTTTAGGCCTCCATTTTCTTTTGAACTAAAGCTCTGCTTTAAATGTTCTACGCAATTCACAAACTTAAAAAGTGTATATGGCGCTCACACTTTGGAGGGCCTCATGTCCGCAACCATTACACGTAGGCATCACACTGTACCTGTATGTGAGATATGAGGCAAATCAAGGAGGGTCACCTATGGAGGGTGTGTGAATTAACATGGAATGACCCTTTTGTATCTCTGAAACTTG
>NC_085860.1:36029018-36129018 GCF_034702125.1 Engraulis encrasicolus | reverse complement strand
CGTTATCGAAAAATAACAGACGTCCGAATGTTGGGGAGCCCCGTTGAAATGAATGGAGCATTCGACAGATGACGTCACAACCATATAATAATGAAATATAATGCTGTTGTCAGTGATGTCATCACGATATATTACTTCCTGGTACGAGGCCACTAGCACAAGCTGGTACAACTGTATGCCCAATACTGACAGCTTATCAAAACTCTTGAAGGGCTCAAACTCTTGAAGGGCTTGACGAATGTTTGCATGCACACAGCTTCATTCACGGTCTTGAAGAATGAGGTGTTTATCATACAAACATTTCATATCCATAGCATTTATTTTATTGTGTTCAATCCGTTCAGTCTTGTACTTTTTGTTATGGCATAATGACCACTTATCAGAGAGCGCTGTTAGCACTTCAGACCAGTCATTGGTAGAGCTGTTATCAAGCCTTTTGATGATGTGACCATAACTAGGATTGTTGGTGCACTCAGACCGTCATGCCAAGGAGCATGGCTCTGAGATGCAGCGGTCAGACCCCAGTTTGGTACCCCAGTAGGCCTGTCTTGGAGTCTTGGTGGAGTCTGACTCTATTTTCCTTTACTACAGGTCTTTTAAGTAAGCCCAAACTGACCGCACACACATGCATACAAATTGACAAATGTATGCACACACAGCTGTTCACCCTTTGTGAAGACATCATTTATACAGTGCAACATATGTTTGGTCTCTAAAGCATCTGTTTTATAACATGCTTCTAGTGCCATTTGAAGCTCATCTAATTTGCCATTTCAAAACTCATCTTCCTTACAGGCAAGTCAAATTCCAACTCGATCTCGGGTAAAATGATACAGATTAAGAATGTGTTCTGTGTGACTCAGACAAATATTTTCAGCTCTTGTATATGGTGCGAAATTGCACTTCTGCTTGTGTACCACTAGAGGGGGCAGTGTCCATGTACTGTGCACAGGGGACTTGTACTCATTCGTCACATACGATACAATTTGCCAGTAAAAGGTTGAAACCCATTATGCCATGTCTTGTGCATTCAGAGATGGTGTTCTGTACTGCTTGGCTGTAATAAGTGATCATTTGAGGCATTGATTGTTGTTTTTCCGTCATCTCAAGCAAGTCTTCCCATTCTGTCCTCGTCGGACCTCTTATGTCACATTTTTTTTTCTTGACTTCTTTTTCTTTTTGGGAACATTCTCTGTTAACTCTGGAGATTGTTGTTCTTAAAATTCACAGATCAACGGTTTCTGAAAAGTCAAGTGACTTAAGTAACTTTCTTTTCTTTTGTTCCCCATTCTTGTACTTGGTTTACACTTCTGGGCCTTGACCCCCTCTTAGTGCTTAAATGCATTGTATATACCTGTCATGTGTAATATGTTGGATGATTAGCTCTTTGTGATTACAAGCAGTTGAACGGGTATACCCAACAGAGTGGCGGATCAGTGTAGCCAGGCCGTGCCCTCCTAGTGACGCAACATCTTCAGCGTTACTACTAGTCAGGAGAGATGAACACCACTTACTGGAAACTTTTTATGTTTTGTTTTTGTTTAATGCCATAGTTATAATTCATTAGCTGAGTCTTGAAAATGTATATTATCCTACTGTCTTAACCATCACATTTAATCTTTTCCATGTTTCCATCCACATGGGTAGAGGGAGTAAAGCTATAGGGATTTTTCCACGGTGGGATCTTCCGTTCTTTGCCATTTTGTGCAACACAAGATGTTCTTGCAACATGTGTCTTTGGTCATAGTAGAATTTTAATCGCAAAGGAAATTAGTCACCGTTACGCTGTATTTTGTGAAGGTCATGGCCAATGGTGGATAATGGTTTTAGCCTCAGTTCTCAGGAATGTTGAATAAGCTATGACCTTCATCTTTTTTTTTACTTTTTCAACTGAATTGTCTTAAAGATGTAGTACAGATGATGAATGTATTGTGGAGAAAACATATGACCCTCTCTGGCTTTGGTCATGCAGCGTACATATGCAAACCATCTTTAAGTTATTCTTTTGTGTGTGTTTTAGTGATTCGAGCTGGAACAAAAGTAGCAGAGGGTGTTCCAGAAGCAGACATGGCCAGGAGGACTAGAGTAAGTGGTGTGCATGTGCGTGTACCTGTGCGTGTCTGTGTCTGTGTGCGCATGTGCATGCTCGTGCGCGTGTTTGTTTTTGTTTGTGATTGTGTACACTATTCACTGTTCAGGTGATATCCCTCTGCACTGAAAATGGTCAACTTAACACATTCAATACCAGCCGTTTTTTGGAATTTTAGCTGTAGACTCCCAGCCAATTTAATCATTTTTTGTCATTTTTTGAACAGCCACCGAATATTTTGTCTTCAACCCACAGACACATGTCAGGGCTTGTTCGAAAGCCCAAAAATCCAGCTGTCTGTATGTTTTTACAGTTGGTTCCTAGCATATTCCATTCCGAAGTTATTCAAGTCTAATTTAGCAGTGGTTTAGGTAGAAATAGCGCTTTTCACTATTCGAATGGAGATGAAGCCTTTTTTGTCACGGGTGCGCTCTTTGACTCTCCGAGTTTAAATTGCGGGTCTAAATGCATTTTCACTCCGGAAGAACAACTCCAGTAGCTTCCAAGTAAACTATTTCGATGCAAAAATCACCTGGTCAGGCTATTGTTCAGAGCCACATCATCTGAAATGCCAAAGTGCCAAAGTACTCACCCAAAATTAGGTTACTTCCTGCTGTGTTGCATGTTGTTTTTCATTACAACCTTCCATTTTACACCTATCTTGATGACAGCAAAACCCCTTATCCTTCCATCATATGTTTAGGAACAGGCTAGCTAGCAAGGCACTGACAGGACATATTTTGATGCTCTAGGAAGTAAATTGAGACGTGACGTGATGTGATCAGGAAGTGGTTTGATTCGCTATAATAAAACTCAAATACTGTTTGCAATAAAATGCACAGCTGATGAAATATCCAGATCCTGACTTTGAAGCAGTTTTGACTTTGTAGGTGTTTTCATGATCTATGTCAGTTCTGTCCATCACATCATTACGAAAATCACACAGAATGTGCATTAGAATGTGTAGATTCAGAATTAAAAAACAAAAAACAAAAAAAAACGTAAAAACATTATTTTATTGTTTGTTAGCCAACGCATGGGAGTCAAAAACGTATTTTTACGTGACTTGGGAGTGAATGTGTTCAGAAAAAAAAAAGTCATTGAATTTACACCTAAAATTGCCTTAAGTTGGGCAAAAGGAATTAAATTAAAAAATTAAAAGCGGGGCAAGGATACACATGGTGACATGGCACCGATCAGTGTTTCCCACAGAAATTTTGGAAACTATGGGGGCAGCCGGGGTTTATTTTGTCCGGGGGGGGGGGGTCTTCTCACACGGGCCCTTTTTTTTTGGGGGGGGGGGGGGTGTATTCTTGCAGTGTAAATGCAAAACGGCAAAACAATGACTACAGTATGACATTGGCGCATGGAGAAACTGTAGGCCTGGGCCTATATTTCAGCCATTTATATTTTGAGAAATAAGGCTACATAAGATTTTACCCATGACTTGTATAATAGTAGTACATTGTCATTGTCAAAAAATGCAGTACAGTGAATAATTTCTGTTTACAACCACAGTTTCATTCGTCCTCATGCAGGGGTCTGGGAAACAATAATAAAACAAAATAGGAGCAGAGATAAGAATTTAAGAGCACTGTGAAATTGTTAACGCATAGACAAAAAAGGGTCTTAGAGGGTAGGCTATGCCTTTTCCCCCACACATATCTGTAGGCGTACACATTCTACATGAGGGGTGCTGGTCACAGGGCCAGTTTTTTTCGAAATTCCTCCCATTAAAAGGGCTGAACAACATATTACACATTTATGTCTATATTCACATTCATTACACATTAATTTCTATATGCAGCCCGATGTCTCCTGTGTCAATGAAGGTCTGTCACCAAACTCATTACAACTGTAAAACAAAGCCTAGGGAGTGTTAGTAAACTCATCCCAACTGTCCCTTCTCTGAAGGTTTTTTATATTGCTCCCAAACTCAAGTAAACTACAACAACTTGACTAGGCTTTTGATCCCTGTCTTTCAAGCACTTGTGGTTCTCTCTATAGCAGGGGTGCCCAACCTTTTTTTAACCAAGATCTACTTTTGAAGTTGATGGTCTGCCATGATCTACCAAGTCAAATTCAAGGATGTCAGTATGAACATTTAAGACCACCATTTATTAATCACCATTATTATGAACAAAATGTTTTCAGTAGGCTACTATGGCCGTATCTTTTCAGTGTGTTTTTAAAGTGTGTTGAATAGCCTATCTTTACAAAGCAATGCAGCACTGATAGTATGCAGAGATAATTTCAGTCATACACAAGTCATAAACAACTGAAACAATTTCAAAATGATAAATTTGGTATATAAAAGGCACATAGGCCCTATTTCTAAAATATGATGAAGCATTATCATGCCTTCAGTGGTATAGGCTACAAACTAAAAAGGGCTCAGAAATTCACCATTTGTTATGGGTAAATAGTAGGCGAGAGAGAGAGAGAGAGAGAGAGAGAGAGAGAGAGAGAGAGAGAGAGAGAGAGAGAGAGAGAGAGAGAGAGAGAGAGAGAGAGAGAGAGAGAGCAATGAGAGAACTCATTGGATTGGTTAACACCCCTGTTAAGTGTGACTTCTTCTATGAAGGTTTTTTTTCAGCTCTCTGGGACAGTAGCACAGCAAAGGCTTTCTATTGTGACTTTGGCCAATCGTTTTGTCCACAACTGAAGCAAGAAACAGCACAAATTGAAGTGAATTCCATACATGTCAACAACTAACATTTCCCTTACACGCGGCACGCGATGTAAACGCAGTTAGCGATGATGCATGCGACTAGCGATTTGGACGAAGATCCTCGCATATCGGCGTGTCATAACGCATCGTTGCGCACCTGTTCTGTTACTCACCCGATGTTACACGTGTGCACACATGAATCAATTGTAATACCCTTACGGTCACTTCCTAATGCTTTCCCCTCATTCTGTGTTACCGTGGGACTACTTATCCAACCAATACAGAGTCTATAGGTTGTATTTACTCCAGGAGGAAAATGCGAAGGAAATTCAAAATCGTAATTCAAAACGGATATCGTTTAAAAAAAAAAAAAAAAAAAGAAAAAAAAAAAAAAAAAAAAAAATTTTTTTTTTTTTTTTTTTTCACATTTTCGTTAACTACGGCGGCCAAATTTAAACTATGGCGCACCGCCATAGTTTCCTTAATGTATGGGAAACACTGCCGATGTTCATGCCATCCAATGGAATGTCTGTCTGTGTCAGTTTGAGGAGCTGAAGCGGGCCAAGCTGCAGGACCTCAACATCTTTGTGTCCAAGACGAGACTGTGCGTCCACAACCTGCCCAAGAGCGTGGACTACACAAAGCTCCGGACACTCTGCCTGCAGGCTGCGGTGGGTGGCAAAGGCTCCACCAACAAAGTCAAAATCAGCGAGGTATGACGCACACACACCACACGCACATGACGCACATGACGCACACACACCACACGCACGCACACCACACGCACGCACACCGCACGCACGCACGCCACACGCACGCACCACGCACGCACACCACACGCACGCACACCGCACGCACGCACGCACGCACACACACACACACACACGTGCACGCTCACAAATACTGTGCACGAACTTGTACAGTGTGGTGAGCAGCTATGGCCTAATGATTAGAGACATGTGTCTGATGCATACTACAGAATACTGTCGGTGTAGTACATTATTTGACCTCTGTGTGGCAGTGCTGTTCACATTGCTCTTCATGGATCTGGAACTCTCCTTCATAATTTACGGCTGACTTTGTGTTCATGTCCCATTAGTGTGGCCCGTCTTTGTGAATACTATATATAAGTAGGTGATGGCAAAATAAGCCACAATGAACAATTATGTGAATGTGTGACTAGTGTTTTTTTCAGTATGCAGTTATGTGCAATATTTTTCATTTGTACTGCAATGTGTAATATGTGTAGGCTGCTAGACATCGTAATGATATTTAAAATGGACAAAGTAACTACTCTAGTACTACTTCCACTACTACTACTACTACTACTACTACTACTACTACCACTACTACTACTACTACCACTAATACGACACTGTGTTAAAAGCGTGTGCATGTTGGCAGCATTTGTGTGTCTTGCAGGCTCCCACTACTTCTGTCCTGTGATGTACAACAAGAATATAAAATACTGTACTGAATTGAAAGTGAGTGTGCAATACATTTTAAATGTGTGTGTGTGTGTTTGTGTGTGTGTGTGTGTGTGTGTGTGTGTGTGTGCGTGTGCGTGCGTGCGTGTGTGTTGTCACTGTGTTATTGTGTGGTTTAGTGCCGCGTGATGTATGACAGGAAGCCGGAGAAGGGCCAGGTGATGGGCCAGTCGCTAGGTTACGGCTTTGTGGAGTTCCGGGAGCATGAGCACGCCCTCAAGGCCCTGCGCCACCTCAACAACAACCCCGACATTTTCGGCCCCAACAAGGTACTGCCCGCTCTCAGCTTTTTCAGATTCTGCTATACCTGTTTGCTATTTCCCTCATACCTGTTTGCTGATTTCCCCATACCCCTGTCTACCATTATCCCCATACATGTTTGCCACTGTTGGCCGTTTTGCCCATAGCTATTGGCCGTTTTACCCAAACCCTCTTGTTCGTTTCGCCCAGGGGGGCAGGATTTGGCGGGTTAGCTTTGCCGATTAGCAATGCACTTCCTCGTCGCCATTTTCACAAATTTGCGCATTTCCGACATCGACTTCGCTCAACTTCGCTCATGATGATTGGTGGGTGCGCGAGCTTAGTGTTGGGTACACAGACCTTTACAGGTCTGCGGTTGGGCACCTAATAATACCTCCATGCATCCAATGCCCGTCTTCCATATAGCTTTCTGGTCAACCGTAAGTCAGTCAAGTCAGTAACGTGGCACGTAATTGGCTGAGTAAACTGTCGGCGGAAGTAACTAAATTTTGAAAGCTGAAAAAATCGTTCAATTTTGGCTGAATTCACTGGCCTAGCATTTTCCATTGAAATGACTGGAGGCGGGACTTATTCACTCTCTCCAGTTGTTATACTACCTCCATGGTTTCACTCATACCCTCTTGTTCGTTTCACCCATACCCTCTTGATCGTTTCACCCATGCCCTCTTTGTGGTTTCACCCATGCCCTCTTGGTCGTTTCGCCCATACTTGTTTACTTCTTCCCAATTTCTTCAACAGTCAGCGAGCCAGGAACTTTGCCATCATCACCTAGCAATTCATTGTTTCAGGGGAAAAGGTCAACTAGACATGCCAACAAAATTAACTTTCACTCTGACTGACAGAATCCCTGTTTGCTGTTCCCTCATACACCATACATGTCCAAAACAATACAGGTTTGGGGCGCCACACATGGTGGCAGCTGTTACCCTAAATTTCCCACTGGGATCAATAAACATAAGTCTAAGTCTAAGGTCAGACATCTCAAGACACTGTGCCCAACATTATACAGTAGGCTACAGGAGACATTGCGTAGCAGACATGGTGCTCGTGGTGTTCATGAAAGTGGTTGTAATTTCAGGCTTTGTTTGCTGTCGCCATCTTTTCCCCAAATATGTACCCGTTATATCCTATCCCATTTGGATGGATGGAGTTTGATTTGTTTCAGTATTCAGTATGCAGACTGTACTAAATGTGCTGTTGCGAATGTGGTTTAGACCTACATCTGGTGTGATTTATTACAATAGCTACAGTATGAAGATCTGAAAGCTCATAAGTCATGTTTAATTGCCCCTGACAGGGCCTGTGTAAATCATACTGTCTTGATCAAGGTTCAGAAACAAAAAATATATATTATTTATTAGTTATTGTTTTACCATTGTTCACCGTCTTCCACAGAAGTGTGCTCGTCTATGGAACATGTGTTTTTTTGTGTGGAAAGGAATTCATGCAGAGTGCTGCATCAGTCATCAGTCATGATTTCCATAGAAATCATACGACGGTGAAGGTGAAATGTGGAGCAGAATGTCTGTAGAGTTTAGTTGGCTCAGTTCGCAGCTGATGACTTTAGTTGGGGTTCAGCCCAGAAAATTATGAAGTACGGCCATTAGTATTGTCATGCAACTTTCACTTACAACTTTTCCTTAATTTCCCCCTGGGATCAATAAATGATACTCTACTTTCAACGTTGGCTTCTTTGGCCAAAAATAAATTAAAAGTAATGAAAACATCATGCTATAAAATCTTGAATAACAATTATAATATCTTTCAAATGTCACACAGTACACACTGTCTCAATTGCACCCCAGTTTGTCACATGCAATCCAAATGGCTACTTACTTGGTGGATTGTGCCTTCAGTCAGAATGATTCACATACCAGACACTCCAACTATTTATTCCAAGTCCTACTGTGTGCCTATGAATCAAATGATCATCCTTGAGATTGCCATGATTTGGCATTTGGAAAACCCTGGTGTTGTTGAGTAATCTTGCACAAACTCGCAGGCAGACGCAAATGGAGTTCAGTTGGGACTAGGGGACTGTCTAGAGATGAAATGAGTGTGTGCGTAACTGCACACTCATGCTCAGTTTTAGGTGTTCGGTGTCAAAACCCTGAGCATAATCTCAAAGATCTTTCCTGTGTTTCTTTTGTAAAACAATAAAATCGTGCCACATCTAAATGGTTTGGGCAGTGATGCATATGGGCATTTTAACTGGAAATCCTGTTGTGACGCAGACATTGTGGCAAAATACAGATGTTACCAGGGATTTCAGGGGAATATTAACAAATGAAAAGTCCAGATTGGACATTGTCCAGACTTAACACACCAGTAATTCTCATACTTTTGCATGCCATCAAGTCAAGGGCTTTCTCTTAGCTCTATCACTGGTGTCCCGTCTCGGATCCTTGCGCAAGTTGATGAGCCGCAGACTTATTGTCTCTTATTGAGTAAGTGTCGGCAAAGTGGCACATTCAACTTGCGGTCCATTGAAGGCTTTTTGACTTAGCTAATGATGGTGACTTTTTGCAAAGTTTTCTTGCCCTGCCATAATCAACAAGCCTTCTTGGTGATTGAAAGTGATGTTCGCTTTTCTGAGGTGATGAATCACAGCGGGAGAAAGCAGCCGGAGAAGTTTCAGTGCAGATGTTATTCGATCCCATAGCGGGCAGTGACAATGTATAGAGTTGTGGAAACACTTAAGGTTTCTAGCCAGGCAGCTCCTGGGCCCTCTCATGCGACATAAGACTCTTTCCAACTGTAAACATTACAATGTGTTCTATGCGTATTTTGGTTTTATGATGCTTTTGTGTCCCTTTCTGTCATAACTGGCAATTATTTCCTTTCCCGCCTGTTCGCAGAGGCCTATTGTGGAGTTCTCACTGGAGGACAAACGGAAGTTGAAGATCAAGGAGATGCGACAACAGCAGGGCAAAGTAAGATTTGTGGAATTTTTTCTTGATCAGATAGGAAAAGGGCATCAGTATTTGTTATAACAGGACCAGAGCTTCATCATGTGGTATTCATTTTGAATCGGTCAGTTAGGCTTTTATGAAATGAGGCGCACATTTCCTGTAAAATACTTGCACAACAGATTGGCCTGGGAAAGTCAATGCTTGTGTAAGGCCAACACGTGTTAAGCTGCTGGGAAAGGTAGAGTTAAACCGAAGTGTGTGTGTGTGTGTGTGTGTGTGTGTGTGCGCGTGTGTGCGTGTGCGCGCGCACGTTTTTGTGTGCGTGCGTGAGTGTGTGTGTATGCGCGTCTGTACTGCACGTACGCATGTTTGCACGTGCATGTATGCATGCATGCGTTTTACGACATTTAGTTTTCAATTAGAACACATTCTGTCCCTGCTGCATTACCATGTTACCATGTTATTTAGTCATTTGCATAGTGGTTAATGTAAGATGTAAAAGTCATTTAAGGCTAAGGCAAGCCATACTTGGTAATGTTAGATGTGTAGTGAGATTGCATTCCTTTTACATGGGTTCGCCGTGTTTATCAACACGATGTTGTGAGGAGGGGCAAGATACTGGCAGCCAACCACGTGAGCAAATTTTTTGACCGACAGCGGTTTCCATCAATCAGAGGTTGAGTTGTGCGCAGATAGTTTCGCGCAATCAGGGGAAAACAAACATTTAGAACCCATGTATAGGAAAGGGAAAGGGATTTGTGATGGTTTTAAGGGTTTTGTGGATGACCATCCACAGCAGTACCAGAAGAAGCCTGGGGGCCAAGCAGAGCAGCAGGCACCAGGGACAGGGCAGTCAAAGAACCAGCAGCAACAAAAGACCAAGCCGAACCAACTGCAACAACAACAGCAGAACTCTACGCAGCCTCAGCAGCAGAACAAGCTCAAGCAGAATCCACAACAGCAGAAATCCAAACAACAGCAGCAGCCGTCACAGCCACAACAGAAGACCTTTAAGCAGCCTCCACAGTCACAAAATGCCAAGCAGCAGCAGCAGAGCAGCCCATCCAAGAGGAAGGCCCAGGAGGAGCCAGAGGAGGCCGTGCCCGTCTCCGAGGAGGCCGGCAGCAGCAGTCGCTTCTCTGGCTTCAGGACCACGGCGGAGGTGGAGCAGGTGGAGCTGGCTGACGGCAAGAAGCGCCGCAAGGTCCTCCCCATGCCCAAGAAACGAGGCCCCAAGATCAGGTACAACGTCTTGCATGACCCGTCACACCAGCATTACAAACAATTGTTGCAAGAAGGGCATTGTTTTCATGTTTGCAGGCCTTGTCAGTTCAGACGTCAGTGACCTTAATATAGGCCGATAAAATGTACATGTATGCTTTATAAAAGTCATCTTTAAATTTTCGATTTGTGTTTACAAAAGGCATCGAGACAAAGGAAAGCAACCACCTGTACAGCCCAAGACTCCGAAGAAGGGTCCAACTAGGAAGGAACAGCTGGCTATGCGCTCCCTAGAGAAAGTCACACAGCCCAAGAAACAGGTGCAGTCTTTTCACCTTTTTTTCCCCCTCCTTTTCCTGGCGTGCCATAAACTGAGAGATATTCATCTTAGGCAGCCAAATTATTTGGTTGCTGGCTGAAAACAACCTTTTATGTGGGTTTTGAGGAGACTTTGAGTCAGACATGAAAGGATGTTTATAATTTTCATGACTATTGCGTGACAATGTTGTTTTTTTGGATGTTTTTGCTTTCACCTTCTAGAACGCCAAGCCGGGGAAAAAGAGGTTCAGGAATAAGGAGGATGATCGATTCGACAGCCTCGTCGAACAGTACAAGAAGAAGTTGATAGGCAACAACAACAACTCCAAATCCCCCGTCATTAAGAAAAGCAAATGGTTCAGCAGCTGAGTTTTGTATGTATGTGAGTCAGAGTGTGAGAGGCTTGTGTGTCATGTTCATGCGTCTGTGTGCATGTGGTGAGTATGGACTGTATATGTCTGGTTGTTTTTTCCTGAGGAGCATCAGAGACTGTATTATTTCTGTGAATTTTAATATTAAAAACAACCCAGTTTTGATATATAAATGCATCGGAATCTTGTTATAATCCTTTTAGGATTATTTGAAAAGGCATCTTTTGAGTGTTAAAGGCATCTTTTTCAAGTGTCTTTCTTAAATGTATCATGAATTTTAATTCTGGCATTTAGTAAAGCAATGAAATGTCTTATTTTTTCTGTATTTTTTATTATTTCACTGTTTTGGTGAACACAGTGACCTTTTGAAGGTGTCACACAAGCGAAAGAGCAAGGTCTTCACTTATCTGACTTTTGAATATTACAGGCCGCAGCATTCTATACATATTCTACCCTGGAAGAAGGGCTGAATTAATTCACAGGCTAGATATGGCTGCAGCCTAGGGGCCCCCACCACAGGCTAGATATGGCTGCAGCCTAGGGGCTCCACCTGTCTGATGGCCCCTGAGTGGTCAAAAGTGAAAAATTGCAGAATTTTGACAAGATGCAATTGAAAAAATCATCTTGAGTAGAGTTGGTAGACATGTTATCCATAATTCCCAGCACGTAATTGACACTATGCTAATTTGTCGCGACAATTGCTTTCTGGGGCGGTGGGGCCCACGGCAACCTGTATCGGAGGGGCCCCAGGCCATCTTAATCCGGCCCTGCCTGGAAGCTCATAGCAAAGGCCGACCTTTTGATCTCCCAGCCAGGGCTTGAGTTGGCAGGGAGCCAGTCAAAGTTTTGGGAAAAATGAAACTGACTGCGCACAGGCTGGGGGAAAACGTGGAGGGGGGTTTGTTGACAAATCTGTAGCGTGACCTAGTGTTATTTAAGTGTCGTATATTTCAGCTCCCACACTGTCTCATTCCGCCATGTAATTTGTTTTTGCCACAGATCAAAACCTTACTCATTAACATGGCCACAGCTGTGATTTCAAGTACTTCACTTGTGTACGGCTGTCCTAATGTTTTGCAGCAGAGTTTCCGGTACGGAAAAACCACACAGTATTTGGTCGTGAAAAAAGGTGGGTGGCTGGCTGGCGTTCATCCAGAAGGTTCAACTGCTCCTGTGAACCTTGGCAGCACGGACAGGATGTTGTTGAACCTAAAACTGAATTAGTTTGCTGATTTGTTACCTGACTTGTTTTATTAGCCTTTCTCCTGCTCATTTACAAGAAAGTTGTCAGCATTTCCTGAGACTTTTTGGCCAATAGACACCATGACAATTATCAGGCCACTGACAGCTACCAGCTGTTTCTGTGTGTAAGCAGCATGTAATAATACTACTTTAGGATGTTTTTTTGTTAAATAGTGTTGTTCATCTCCTGGCACATCTTCAATAGCTGCTAAAGAAATCAAGAAGACAGTGCAGCACTCCACCACGTGTCTGCTGAGCTGGCGTTGTGTTAAAAAAAAAAGTAATTGGCAGAGTGAAAGTGGAAACAAGTTCATGAGCGCAGTGATCTCAGTGCTTTTGAATTCATTTCCCTTTCTCTGCACCTTTTTTTTGCCAAAGTGTTTTTGCCAGTTCAACTGCAGAGTCATTCTACACTCATGGACCAATCACCCAAGGTTTACGAAACATGCTTCCTTGTGGCTTTGTCACGCAAGTTACTTTTTAAAAATTATTGTTATTCAGCCCTTTGAAAAGAGCAACATTGCTGCTTGACATGCGGGACCCTCATGGCTTCTGTGGAAGAGGTCATGACGGACTGTTCTGTCATGAGTTCTTAGTTATTCCACAGAAGGCAGAAAGTTCAGTTGGATTATTGTGGTTTATATGTGGTTACATCACTTAATGCTAGTGCTCTTTAGACTGTTAGGCCATACTAGGTCTACTCAGTAGCCGTTTTTGGCGCTGGGCAACAGATTGGGAAAAACCCCAGATGTTTCATTAACCATTTTTTTCTGCATTAGGGTGCAGCTTAATTGTTATTGACTAATTAAACTCAGTGGTGTTGCACAATTGTGCAGTGGGAATGTTCCCCTCGGAAGCGTTGGTGGAGTTTTACTGCGTGGTGGTATGTCTACATACCAATTGATTTTTGAAAGTTTTTTTATTAGGCTACAATGCCTACGCGTTTCGGCCCTTATGGCCTTCTTCATAGCTTTCAGGCCTTCAACATACGCTCTGAACAAGGCCATAAGGGCCGAAACGTGTAGGCATTGTAGCCAAATAAAAATAGCAAAAAATTGCAACCTTGAGTGCCTCAGCATTTGTCTACCTGCACCAAGTTTTAGAGCCCCTACACTGATGAGCAACAAGGAAAAAAGGTGAAGACCCAGAAGCACTCCAATTACCTGCTTGTGTTTGATACTAGATATATTGAAAGTCAGGTCATTAGCTGCTATTCCAGCAACATGGATAGGCGACATCATTGTGTCAGGGGCTGTACTAGCTTCAGAAGTCGCTCATAAGAAAGCTACAATCCTCTCAAAAGAAGGTTTATGTACAAAAATAAATTTGTCGATCCTAAGAAAGATTACTAATTTAATAATGAAAACAGAAAGGGAAAATTTTGGCAAGACAAATGTTTTACCGCCTACAGAAAATGTGAAAAATGAGCAGATAAGTCACTTGAAAGAAATACACAAATATGTCAAATATGACTTCCTTTAGCTTGAAGGACTGGATCTATGCGTTTCAGCTAAGACTCATACAATTTGTTGCGGAAGTTAAAGATTCAACATTATTTATATTTGTCCCGTGGGAAATTTGTCTTGGACTATAACAAAGCTGCTGCACACAACACATAGCACCCAACACCTAACAAGAAACAAAACAAAACGCACATAACAAAAGGAAGACTCAGTAAATAAATCAAAGTGCATAATGGGTGTATCCATACATAGCATTACTAGACAGAAATCAGTTAGCGGCTTGAATTTAGTAGATTAATAGATGTTGGAATTAATGAAAATGTATACCTGTTCAGAAACCTTTTTTCGCTTTTAACTGGGACTATATCGTCTGCTAGAAGGGAGCAGTTCATACTCGCAGTGCAAAAAGTGTGTGGGCTCTTATTGTTTCCCTAGCCTGTCTAAGCACAGACTCCTCATCTGTTACTTGTAGGGTGGGGGGCTCCCATACCCACCGACTTTTAACGCAGAGTGGGTCTGAAAGAGATTTATTGATCTTTGTATCATCAGAGCACACAACATGGTTCGAGAGATCCATATCCTTACTATGTTTGTGAGTTAAATTTTGAGACATGATGAATGCCTGTATTTCAAATGATTTTAGTGAACAATAAATATATCGGTTGTTAATTGTGTCAAAGTGAAATTTGTTTAAATGTCCTGTGAAAAGATATTAAGTACTTAAAAATCTGAGGGCAGTACTCACTTCTATGACATAGCCTACTGTATCTGCTCATTTTTCCACATTATTTTCTGTAAGTGACAAATCTTTTTCCCAGACAAAATCTACCCTTTCTTTGTTCATTCAATGATTAATCTTTCTTCAGTGCAACACATTCATTTTTGTACATAAAAACCTTTGGGAGGTTTGTAGCTTTCATATGAGTGACTTCTGAAGCCAATTGATTATTTGAAAGTCAGACTATCAGCTGGATGGATAGGCGACAAAAGATTTGATTTGGTCTTGAGTCTGAGGCTTGAATAAGCCAATACCACCAGGCAGAGGTTTATAGGAAAGGGGAAAAAATAGGAGAAGAAAGGCAAACCTTTTAATGCAGCTTTTACAGTACTGTAAGTGTATGTGCATGACGTCATTTCAGTGTTTTGGCAGCAATTAAAGAATCATACACAGACTATGTGCCATGTTTTCACAAAAGTATTTTTTTTTGTGACTAGCAGCTTGCACCGTGGCTGCCAGGGAGCTGGCCGGCTGGCCTGACTGTGATGAAATCAATGACCTGAGGATTCCTGGCAGGGAGCTGTGACCGATTTCTGGAAAGGCTGTGACGTCGCTGTGTCAAACACTGAAGACAGCAGCATATAAAAACTGCTTCTCAAAGCATGTCAGGGTGTGTTGGCTTGTTAATGCTAATGCTTGGAGGTGTGTACAGATGAATTTGTAGAGTGTGTGTGTGTGTGTGTGTGTGTGCGTGCGTGCGTGCGTGCGTGCGTGCGTGCGTGCGCGCGTCTGTCTGTCTGTCTGTCTGTCTGTGTGTGTCTGTTTGTCTGTGTGTGTGTGTCTGTGCGTGCCTGCACGTACAGATGTAGGAGGCAGATATGGCATGGATTACATTGTAAACAGTGGGCGGAAGGACGGATGAAGGTAAAAAGTGAAGGACTTGCTGAACAAATACCAAAATTTGTGTGCACAGGTGTAACCGAATGTGTTTCATCCAATTGTGAAATGCAATGGTGGACGCAAGTTTTGTTTATATATGACAACTTTATTTTGTACCCTGAACAGTATTGTTTATAAAAAAAATACATAATATACTGGAAAATATATAAAAGAACATTCACTTTACATTCATTTCCGGCATGTAACAGCATGTCTCTACATGTGTCAATTAAAATGTTCAAGTCATAAAAAATACCATTATAAAAATAGTCAAATTAGACAAATGCATATTGGAGAAATACAAAATGGCAGAGCTTAAAAATACACTAAAGGGTAATCTGCTACACATTAATGTTTGAAATTTGTGAAGCAAATAGATACATGTGTTGGCCTGTTTCTGTGCATGCAGCAGGAATCAGGCACGCAATGTGCAAAGGAGCATAACAACATTTGGAGTCTGAGATGAACTTAGAACTGAACATCTTTGCAAATGACAGGTAGTCAGTTCACCTACACAGCCAAGAAACATAGAGGAGTGGCGTTCACCAGGAAGCACCCCCTATGAGCTTAGCTCAGTGACATTCTTTACCAATAAAATAAATAGTTTTAAATATTACAATCCAATAGTAAAAAAAATACAATTTAAAAGAAGTTGCCGTAATGTGCCTGTGTTCAGCATTTCAGCAGCACATCCCTGTTCTTCAGTACGTAGGCTGTGTACTCCTTAAGCCGTTGAAGCGTCTCCAGGTTCACAGTGACAAGGCCTTGGTTCTCGCTCATGAAGCTCTCCAGGTCTTCGAATGAAGGGGTGGCCCTGGCAGGGCACCCTAGCGAGTCCATAGAAGTCCGCATGTAGCCGCTGAGGGTGTTGAGGTGTGTGATGAGTGAGTCTTTCAGAGCAGCCTCCATCTTCTGGAATCCTAACATGCCATCCATAATGGACCCCAGGCCGTCAATGTCGTCGATCCCTGGTACAGCGGCAGGGAGCGAGTACTGAACACCCATATCTCCTGATTCCTGTAGGATGGATACAGTGAAATTATCATGATCATGCCCAAAAAAGCATTTTCATTTGTATTTATTTACTTTATTTTAAACTGGATTAATTGTAAAGTTCAGTTTGCTTTGACCATGCTCTGGAGACATAATAGTGCTTTTGGTTTTTCATGTCAGAATCTTTTTCCCCCCTCCACCTGCCCCTCAGGCTGGATGTGGATTTCTCTATTATTTACACACAGAGACAAACCACTTGTTTCATATTATGTTAGTGAGGTGTTACAGCGGATAGAGGATGACAAAACATATCGAGAAGTGTCTTCCTCCCCTTTTTCACTTCTGAATTTGCTTTGCCATCCTTTTGTAAGCCCACACTAACACTCTCTGAGTTAGAAGTAGGCCCATCTCTGAAGTTGTCTATAATTGAGAATTCCGCTTCCAGCCTGTGAGAGCAACTTATTGCTTCTTTAAAGGTGCACTGTGTAGGATTGTGACCAGAATCTATATTGCAACTACTATGCTGCTCTGCTCATTGAAACTGTGTTGCATATTGCCAAATATGATCTTTTCATGAATATTTACTAAATTCAAATTCAAAATCGCAGACCATGGAGAAGATCCCCCTTTTCATGTATGAAAAGAGCAATTTTCCCAGTCATAATGAACACTTAGAATGTGCTGGTGGTGGTAAGTATTCATGAAAAAGGTAACATTTGTGAATGGGCAGCATGCATTCTGGAAATAAATGGCTAAAAAAATACATTACACAGTGCATCTTTAATGTTTGAGTTATGAAAAGGAAAAAAAATCAAAAGGCCAATCAAATAAAGCAATTGAAATACCATTAAAAGCTAACTCAAATCTCACAGATATGGTGCAAGGTCTCTTACCTTAAGTTGGTTTACAACAGTTTGATTGATGAGTGTTAACATTTGAATGATGTGGTTGTGCCTCGTCCTGTTCAGAGAGGGCGGCACACGTGCTCCTTGGCTGAATGGCAGCAGAGCCAGTAGGCATGGGAAGAGCAGAGTGATGCAGTTCACCATTGTTCCTTAGGTACTGTGTCTGTCTGTTAGTGTTCAAAAACCTAGAGAAAGAAGAACATGAATTAACATTTATTACATCTTCTGGAGAATTGAGAATTGTCTGACATGGTACTTTTACTTGAGCTGAAGGTCTTTCAACAGATCTGTAACTTTGAGTCATGCAGAAATGGTCTACTGAACATTATTTATCAGCTGAATTTATTTTTTGTGGATTTGAACATGTATTTACTATACAAATTATAAATCTTTGACAGTGTCTTTCAAATCTTCCAGCTGTTTCAATTCACTGCATTCCTCAGCTGCTTGCAAAGATCCAGAATCAATGTAGTGTTATCCTGAATGATGCAATATTTTATTTATTTTCCTAGATGACATCACTGAATAGTTTGTTCAACTCTACTTCATCATGCAGCATTATGTTTCATGAGAGGCAGAGCTGGGATAGGATCTGATATTTGATATGGGATTAGTCCACATACTAAAAATGCCAGGTGATAAAATTGATTTAACTTTTGGATATAACTCCAAAATAATCCTCCAGATGTAATCAAAACAAACAAATCCTGCACCTTCCAGACTTTACAGCAATACAAAAAGACATATATCAGTGCTATAAGTAAAAATAGCAAATCTATAATATCGATCCAATGCCCAGATCCCATAGTGGATCCAAAAGTTCCATCTTCTCAGAAAGTGGCATCCCTAACATCCCTGACCTGTCCATCCTAGTACACCTCAACTCCTGGTACCTCCATATGAAGTGAACAGCAGTGGAGTTAGTTGTGAAGAGGAGTGTAGATGGCAGAGAGTGAGAGTGAGTGGGACTTACCTCTGAGGTGGAGGGCTTGTGTCAACCCTAGGCTCCATCAGTGGGGTGCTTATATACTAGTAGCTGATAGCTGTTGACTCATCAGTGAATCATCTGAAGCCCAGCTCCCCACGTTGTCCCAGGGCTCTGAGGCGAGGCGATGTCAACAAAACACACCTCCCCGACGCGTCACACACATGACCATATACACACGCGCGCGCGCACACACACAAATGCACACACACACACACGCACACGCCGGCTTCACACATACTCTCTTCCTGTGTTGAACAACATGCCAATGTCCTGAATGATGCCCCGTGCGACTACATACCGCAGACCTGCTTTCATGAAAGCACATGACAAATATGGCACACATTCAAAAAGTCTTAAGCACTCTAATGAACAGATTTCACTCTGCTTTTTTGATATTGGTCCTCTTGGCCGTCGTCACAGTTTTATTCACTAATGGCATTTTACAATCTTCTGTAAACGCTGATCAGCGTTTGTCATGATACAGTCCTTCCTGCAACTCGCTATATCACTCTCTGTGAGTGTCCTGTATATGATCCTCGAGAGTTTATTGTGAAAAGAAGGGTCAAGTTTCCTGTAACTGTACGGCAAATTAAACAAAGCCAGTTGACTTTGAGCGTTTGCATAAAAGAGGTTTGCATAACCTTAGGTGCCCCTATTCCTCTATCCACGTGTAAATCAACATGTGCGAATGACCTTAGCTGAGGTATAGAGGAGGGTATTGATCATTCTGGTTGGCGTGTGTGTGCGCGTGTGCGTGTGTGTGTGTGTGTGTGTGTGTGTGTTATAAAAAGAATAATGTCACAAGCACGATGAAGAACAATAGCTGGATTGTTCACATACAATAATTATATTATATCATAATAAATGTATAATAATAATATTATAATAATAATGCAAATAGTATAAGTGTCTTACAACATTTAAGGGAAGAACCATTTGTTATTTTGAGGAGATATTCCTGAATAGCTCTTGAATTCTCTCTCTCTCTCTCTCTCTCTCTCTCTCTCTCTCTCTCTCTCTCTCTCTCTCTCTCTCTCTCTCTCTCTCTCTCTCTCTCTCTCTCTCTCTCTCTCACAAACATACAAACACGGACGGGCACACACGGACGCACACACACACACACACACACACACACACACACACACACATACGCTGACAGTTTCTCCAGACTGTATCAGATAACTGTATGTATCTACGTATGTTGAGTTTCAGCATGCATCTTATTTCTCCCCAAGACAAAACTCTCCCTCTCCTTCCCTCATCTGCCTGCCTGTGTGGTGCACTACATATGCATGCTGCTGTAGGCACATGTGCATCCATAATTAAATGAGTTAAGTCTCTCTGCAGTGGGGCTGCCTGGATCTCTCTGCTTCCAGGATTGGGTGACTCACTGGTCGTCTTATGGCTTTTTCTGTGATCAGCTAGCCGTCACATTTGGACCCCCAGCCCCCTCCACCCCTGTGCCCCCTCCACCCCACGCACCCTTCCTTCACATACACGTCACCTATACGTCAAAGAAAGAGTGTGCGGCGGAAGAAGCATGTGCCGGCTCGTCCCCTCCTTTTGCTGGAGTTACAAGCTTGACCCCTGACCCTGAAACTCCATAACATCTTTACCAGCAGTCCTATTGTCCGGAAAGCTAGCTAGAGATAGCTTGTAGCAACAAGCATGCCACGATGCCTTAGAGCACACATTACAGTACATTACATTGAAATGCACGTAGCTGACGTTGTTATCCAAAGCAGTTATTACAAGGTAATGGTTACATTTCCTGGAGCAATGTGGGGTTAGGTGCCATGATCAGGGGCACTTCAGCCATTTGATGGAAGCTTTGGGATATGCCTTCCTCCTATTGGTCAGGGTAAGATTCGAACCTGCATCCCTGTGATCCAAAAGCTTAAAACCAACTTCCCTAACCGCTAGGCCAGGGCAGACAGTCAACACACACCTTTCTTGCATTTTTTGCACTTTTATTACTCTCCAGTAAGGTCAGTCTGAGATGCTCAAACACACACACACACTCTCTCTCTCTCTCTCTCTCTCTCTCTCTCTCTCTCTCTCTCTCTCTCTCTCTCTCTCTCTCTCTCTGAAACATTTTAGACGCATAACACCACCACCAACTGCAGATCTAGTTTGCATGCTGTGGGTTCTGCTTTTGTGTGCATCATATGTGTCTGCAGGCTGAATAGTGTTTTACACTTGTTTGTGTGCAAATATCTGCATGGGTTTGCACATATGTGACTGGTTGAGCCATCGCATGATCAACAAGCTCCTTCCAGTTTGCAGCTGCTCAGTCAGTGATGGTAAAGGCAAAGCTTCCTGGAAGAATATTGTTGAGTTATGTGATCAAGTTACTAATTCTGGACAAAGTACTTGGGGTATTGTTTCAAAACTACATGCAGGCCCAGCATGTCGTGGAGTATGTGTGTGTGCATGTGTGTGTGTTGTGTGCCTGGGGTGTGTCTGTATCTGTATCTGTATGTGTGCATGTGCATGCCGGTGTGCGTGTGTGTGCGTGCGTCTGTACTGTATGTGCATGTGTGTGTGTGTGTGTGTGTGTCTGTGTGTGTGTGCATGTGTCTGTTTGTGTGTGTGTGTGTGTGTCTGTGTGTGTGTGCATGTGTCTGTTTGTGTGTCTTCATGCGCGTGTGTTTCCTGCCTCTCCCCCCAGCCAGGTTTGCTTTGGCCCCCCTGGGACTCTTTGAGTGCGTAAGCGCAAGCGCCTTTCGACACCGTTGCGTTCAGGAACCAGTCAGGACATGTTTTTCTTTTCCTTTTTTGTCTTTTTTTCCCTTTCTCGCTGCCCTGCAGTTAGCAGAACTTATCCACTGATTTCCCAAAACTTACCCGGTGACCCATACCCAGCAGTCTTATCTCTGACGTCTGTGGTTTAATGGCCACGGCTGGACGGGGATGCATAAACCCTCATAGGGGATCACGGAGAGTCAAGACGTCAAGCCGTCACACCAGCCAGTAATAATCATATCACAAGTTTGGCAGCAGCTCTCGTCCTCACTGGGTTACAGTAAGCAAAGTGCATAAATGAAGTTCCTAGTGTATGTGGAGGCTTCCCAAGGCCCTTTTCATCTCGCCAGCGATCTGATTTACAGTCAGTTTGGAGGTGACAGCCCTTGTCTTCTGTGCGAGCTCTCTGTGGTATCTGCCTTTTATTATCCTTTCCTTCCCTTTTCCCCCTCTGCATCGCGAGATGTTGTTTGGTCAGGATCAAATGACTTTTTACGGCCGTGTGGAACTGCTGCAGCAGACTGGTGCTGGAGGGAAGAGGCTGGCTACGATAGGCTGTGTCTTTTGGCAACAGATGAGGGGATAGAGAGAGAGAGAGAGTGAGTGTGTGAGTGAGAGAGAGTGAGTGTGTGTGAGTGAGTGAGAGAGGCAGAGAGAGAGAGAGAGAGAGTGTGTGTGTGTGTGTGGTTTGGTGGGTGCATACGTATGTGTGTGTGTGTGCATGCGTGAGAGAGAGAGAGAGAAATTGTGAGAGAGCAAAGTAGTGACGGAGAAGGATATTGGGAAATATGTCCCCGGAGATTAGACATGCGCTTAGGTGAAATTGACTGAGCAAAAATGACAAGCTATATATGAAACAGATGTGCAAAAGAAAATCTATTTTTGTCTACTCTCTTACCTACGTAGGAAGTTGGTGGGAAATATGACTAATTTTAGAAACCTGTTGCAAAAAAATGAACCTGAACATGACAAAGAGCTATGTCAGGAACGTAGGAGCTGTCCAATTTTCCCCTTGTTTTTTGACGCGACTTAATATTGCTTCAAGTGACCTACCAGTAGACCACAGAGTCCAAGTCTAAAGTAGGCTATATGTTTAGTAAAATATAATAAAATATAGATATAATTACTGAATTTTTATAATTTAATAAAATGCCTACAGTACTTTCAGGAAGCCTTGGAGTCTGTTGTAAGTTTGGTGTTACTAGGAAATTCCACTATGTGCAATTTTTTTCTTCACTGTGCCTGTGTGTGGGTGTGTGTGTGTGCGTGTGCGTGTGCGTGTGCGTGTGTGTGCGTGCGTGCGTGTGTGTGTGTGTGTGTGCGTGTGTGTGTGTGTGTGTGTGCGTGTGCGTGTGCGTGTGCGTGTGTGTGTGCATGCGTGTATTTGGTTTGTGGGTGCATGTGCATGCATTTTCTCTGTTTTGCACTGGAAAAAGAAACCTCAAGCCATGTCTGTTTGCTATTTTCCTATTGTTCCTTACGTACAACAAAGGCCCTGTGTGTGTGTGTGTGTGTGTGTGTGTGTGTGTGTGTGTGTGTGTGTGTGTGTGTGTGTGTGTGTGTGTGTGTGTGTGTGTGTGTGTGTGTGTGTGTGTCTTTGTCTTTGTCTTTGTCTTTGTCTTTGTCTTTGTCTGTGTGTGTGTTGGGTAGGGTGGAGTGGGGGGTACAATATACATGTAGTTCACTTTCTTGGGGAGATCACTTTGATGATGCCAAGATTCAGACCCTTTTTAAAATATGGTTGTTTTTGTAATGCAACCTTTTACTTACCTGTTATTTACATGTAAACATGAGTTTTGGCTCCCAAATTGCATTTTTTAAACAAATTTAAAACATTTAAAGGGACACTGTGCAGGAAATGGTCAAAAAGGGTACTGCAACTATGCTGCTCATTGAAACTGGGCTGTCAATTGCCAAATTTGATCTTTACATGAACGTTTTCTAAGTAATAAACAAATATTTTCTAGTATGGTCCAAGTAGAGTCATTTTGCAGCTAAAAATGGCTATTTTTGGAAATTCAAAATGGCGGACCATGGAGAAGATCCCCCTTTTCATGTATGAAAAGTGCGATTTTTCCAGTCATAATGAATACTTAGAATTTGATGGTGGTGGTAAGTATTCATGAAAAAGGTAACATTAGTGAATGGGCAACATGAATTCTGTAAATAAACAACTAAAAATCTCACACAGTGTCCCTTTAAGTTGCTTAAAAAAAAAGAACCTGTCTCTGAATGTGTTTGCCAAGTAAAGAGGCAATTCCATGGCATGTGATTCCACAATGTTTTGTGTTGATGTAACAATTGACATTTTTTTTTCATCAGCAGGCCATGTAAGTGACATCTAATTAAAAACAGATAGTCTAATATATAAAGAATATCTGCATGTATGCACACTAGGAAACACATTTGAATGTTACTACTTTGCATGAACTGAACTAATCTTTTCTCTTGCACTTATGTCCAGATGATAATCAGTGTCAAGAAAGAAATTAAATTCTAAAAAACGTTCTAAATTCTAAATTCTAAAATTAAAAAAAAACTTTTTTCTTTTTAAAGCTTTTATCTTGGAAGAATGACTCATGTTCATAATGCTCAGTTGTAATCTAAACCAGAACACGTCAACAGATAGATACCACACACACACACACACACACACACACACACACACACACACACACACACACACACACACACACACACACACACACACACACACACACACACACACACACACACACACACACACACACACACACAGGCAAGACATGCATCTGCCAAGAATTAGAGGTATCAGTTTGACTGACTAGAAAAAACAAAGACAGACACGACCAGACCAGACAGACTGAACCTCACACAAACAGAGTTACTAATGCAGATAAGTGTGAGTACAGGAAGGTGACGGAGTGTGAAGGTACAGGAATTGAAGGGGCCTCATGAATAATGGATGGCCTTCGCGTGCCGTGCCGCGCCACATGACGTAGACGGGCTATGATGAGTCAGATGACTCTAATGGACGGGCCCAGATACATAGCCGTAGCTACCATTGAGGACACAGAGGTCATGTCCTCTGTATTTTTTTCAGTAATAAGAAATGTATCTATTGATGAAAATTGATATATGATCAACAATGATGAATTCAGTCTATATACGCCAACCCCCCCCCCCATTATCCTCGAGGCAGTGATTAATGAAAACAAACTTAAGAGCTTGACTGAAGTGTTTGAAGCATTTTAAATGAACAGTATGCAGTACAGCACACAGTATTTGACCTTAGTATTTGAAAATGTCTGGTTAAGGCCCTGCCCAGAGCTGCATCTTGTCGGCAGGCTAGACAGACAAGCGCTTGAGGCCCCTACTAGATACCAAGCAAAAGCTCACACTTGAAAGTGCAGTGTCTCATTGTTTATTGTTTATTCCATTGATTTTTTTTTTGGTGGGACACAACACTTACCCCTGTATCGCCTCTGGACAGACCTCATCCCCCATCTCTGCCCACTCACATGTGGCCAGGTAAAGTCTGACAGGACACCAATAGATACACCAACCTGGGGTCCGTATCTCGAAAGCGTCTTTGCTAACGACGGCAGCAACGTCCTTCGTAAGAGCGACTCAACTCTCTCTCGACAGCGACGCTCACCACTAAATCCAAGGGAATGGCAAGACGGTCTTAAGACGGTCTTAAGGGGGTTAGCAACGACAAGAATCGAGAAACGGACCCCAGGTCGCATGGCTTTTTGTGAAGGCATCATGCATATTAAGTTGTGTTATGGTTACAACTTTGTTTGTATGTTGTATGTTTTTTATTTTATTTTATGGGTAGCGCCAACTAACACCCAACCCAACCTCTCTTGCGCTCTCTCTCTCTCATTCTCTCTCTCTCTCTCTGTCTCTCTGTCTCTCTCTCTCTCTCTCTCTCTCTCTCTCTCTCTCTCTCACACACACACACACACTCTCTCTGTCTCTCTCACACACACACATGAGCGCATGTGCGCACCACTACTGCCGCCACCACCACCAAACACATATGGCCTTAAGCAACACACACTGACAGGACAGATACGGTTTCCTCTCAGGTTTCAGTCTCATGCATGTTGAATGAAGTCAGGTGAGAGTGAAACATGTCCGGGTCTGTTTCCAGAAGGACCTTTCACTGTAATTAAAGCATCCCTGAAAGGTTGCTGAGTAGAATTTACTATACGGTATAATTTATTTCCTGTAGCGTTGGCTATGGCAATGCTTTACTTATAGGCCTCCCCCAAAAGTCATTCAGGAAGGTGCAACTAATGCAAAATGTTGCAGCTAAAATTCTAACCAAAACAAAGAAAAGGAACCACATCACTCCAGTGCTTAGGTTGTTGCACTGGCTCCCAGTGAGGTTTAGAATTGAGTTTGAAACTCTTCTCATTGTCTTTAAACCACTCAATGGCATCCTAGGCCCTAAATACAGTATATTGCAGATATGCTAAAGCAATATCATCATATCAGAATTCCATAGGTCTTCAAAGTCTCCTCTGTTGGCTGTGCCTATGGGGTAAAATCCAGACAGGGGAAATGGCATTTAGCTATTATACTGCCAAATGCTGGAACCAGCTTCCTCATGAAATTAGAACTGCCCCAACAGTGGCCAAAGAAACTAAGAACATCTTTATTTTCATCTGTCTTTGATTAAGGTTATTTGTCTACAATCTCTTTAGATAATACTATTTTTAATATTTTTCATCTTTCTCAAGCACATTGAATGACAAATGCGACACTGAATGACAATTCTGCATGGCCGTCTGAGATGCTCCTTAGCATCATGGATATAATGGCTAAATCGAAATGATCAGGAAAGGACATTTTAATATAACCTACTGCTTACACCAACATGTAGCAGAGGTCATGATCCAGCATGACATGCTTCTGTGCATCAGCTTATGTAGAGAAAATGGGGATGACTAGGCTATTACAGATGTGACTTTTTGGGACAATTCAATTGTACACATATAACAAAGGCCAAGTGCGTGTGTGGGTGGGTGCGTGTGTGTGTGTGTGTGTGTGTGTGTGTGTGTGTGTGTGTGTGTGTGTGTGTGTGTGTGTGTGGGCGGGGCGTGGGGGGGGGGGGGGTTGGGGTACAGCATGCCAAATGTACAATATAATTAACTTTCTTGGGGAGATCACTGTCTTCCATGGATGATGCCTCCCCTTATCTTGCCAAAGCTCTGGAGCATGATACAGTACTAAGATTCTTGGTTTACGGATAATGTAAAAGGGGTCTAAAAATTAAAATTTGGTTAAAACATATCTATTTACTATGTAAAAAATACTGTATCTGTATGTGTGCACAGCACACTATCCTCAGATTAAAAAAAAAAAAAAGGTAGTATGTAAATTAAATTAAACAAATTAAACACATTTGGAAGACGGTCAAACCCACTGTGTATGAAGTGAACACATCTTTTCAACAACACTTATGTCCAGATGAAACAGGGTGCTAGAAACGTCAAGGAATATCACAATAAATGAAATGCAACATTCTAGTTTTTATCTGGGGGGAAAAAATTACTCACGTAGATAATGCGCAGTTAAGCCAGGATACGTCAACACACACACACACACACACACACACACACACACACACACACACACACACACACACACACACACACACACACACACACACACACACAGGGGAAAGAGACATGCATCTGCCAATAGTTATAGGTATATATATATATATACAGTTAGACTGACTAGAAAGAAAACAAGACAAAGCAGCAGGGAAGTCTTTTTTAAATAAAGTTTATATTTCTTGGTGTTGTAGTATATTTCAAAAGCATATTTCAGATGTTAAAGATGCAAAAGCACATTTCAGATGTACAGTATTGTCATGTATTTCAAAAGCAGTCATTTCAGATGTGTTTGACTCTATTTGTTAGTTAGTCAGAGTAGCCTATTGTAGACATCAAGGCAATTTTTTTTGGTTATTCCGAGCAGTCTGTGTAATTCCAGACGTCGCTGGTGCTAGGCTAGCGTAAGTGAACGCCTTTTTGTAGCCTGTCACTAAAACGGTATTCAAACCATTTCAAACATTACATAAGATTACATTTTGCAGACGCTTTTGACCAAAGCGACTTACAAGGAGGAGATTCAAACAAGTACAGAGTAAAGGGTCAGCACAGAGTAGACTACACCAGTATACAAGTAATGTAGAACAGATAGAGAGCAGAGGAATAGTGGAAGACCGATGAGATGTAGTGCAGGTTAGTTAAGTTAGTATATTATGCTTTCTCGAAAGAGATGAGTCTTCACTAGCTGCTTGAAGGTTGAGAGGGATGGCCCTGCTCTCGTGGCAACTGGCATTCCACTATTGAGAAACAACGATAGAAAACTATTTGGACTGGGATTGCCTTGTATGAGTAGAGGACAAGGCTAAATGGTTGGTATGCGCATGAGCGGCCAGACGTGTGCCATGTGTGTTACGCCCCTTTTTGGGGGAAAACATTGAGGGGAAAGCCAATGCATGTCAATTGGTGTTGTTGGGAAATAATAAGACTAGCGTTGTTCATGCCTAACATGATGTGTTGTGTTGTCGGCTGTTCAAATAATATAGCCAAACAGCCGTGGCTGAAGCATGGACTGTGTTCATTTATGGCTCATTCTTGAAACTTGATTGTCGGAAACTGCGGCTTCCGCCTCGGAAAAGTGCAATAGAACGGGTACTCAAATCGGGGTTGCGAAACACAAACTCGGAGCACTTCGGTGTACTCCGAGTTTGTTAAACATTAGTATTTTCAGACGTTTGTATTGTCCCCAGCTGTTGCGATAGAATGCATTTACAATGTTTGTTTTGAGAACAACCTCGGGTCTACCGGTCTACCTGACCCTGAGCACGGGGGCTCCGCAAGGTTGTGTTCTCAGCCCCCTGCTGTTCACGCTGCTGACACACGACTGCACAACGACCCACAGCACTAACCATCTAGTGAAGTTTGCGGATGATACAACACTGGTGGGCCTCATCACCAAGGGCGATGAGACTCACTACAGAGAAGAAGTAGACCTGCTGGCCAGATGGTGCAAAGACAACAACCTCCTGCTGAATGTCAACAAGACCAAGGAGATTGTTGTCAACTTTCAAAGGGTCCAAAAACAACTGCCACCACTGACCATCGACGGCGAAGTTCCTTGGAGTGCACATCAGCGACGACCTCTCTTGGACCACCAACACTACATCACTGGCGAAGAAGGCCCATCAGCGTCTCTACTTCCTGCGCAAACTAAAGAAGGCAAGTGCTACACCCTCCATCATGACAACATTCTACAGAGGAACCATAGAGAGCGTTGTGTCCAACTGCATCACAGTGTGGGGAGGAAGCTGCACGGAGAAAAACAGGAAGACACTCCAGCGTGTTGTGAACACAGCGAAGAAGATCATTGGAGTACCACTCCCCTCCCTGCAGGACATTTACACCACACGCCTCACCTGGAAAGCACTGATGATCATCAAAGACACAAGCCACCCTGCACACAAACTGTTCAGCCTCCTGCCCTCTGGAAAGAGGTACAGGCGCCTCCGTTCCCGCACCACCAGGCTGGCGAGCAGCACAATGCACCAGGCGATCAAGATACTGAACACTCAACCCACTCTCCCTCCACTGTCAGCCTCCAGCCAGCAAGGCCACTGACAACCCCCCCCCTCATCCCCCACCACCATATCTGCGACTGAACATTCCACCTGCACTACTATTTTTGTGACTGAACTTTCAACCTGCACTAACTCAAAACATGCTCACACACACACACACACACACACACACACACACACACACACACACACACACACACAACACACAACACACACACACACACACACACACACACACACACACACAAGCACACTGCACTTTCTGCACTAAACCCAAACAGACACACACACACACACACACACACACACACACACACACACACACACACACACACACACACACACACAGACATACGAACACACACAGAGACGCACACCGCACCTTCTACCTGCACTAAACACACACACACACACACACACACACACACACACACACACACACACACACACACACACACACACACACACACACACACACACACACACACACACACACACACACACACACTGCTGCTGGTGTACTTGACAGACCTTTTTAATATTTATTTTTCTTCAAAATGCAGAATTATAATTACTATTACTATGTCAGAACGCTATAAAGGACTTTTTAGGAAAAGCACAAAAGCACAACAATTACCTCTTAATGTATGTCCTCTACAAGTCTTCTGTTGTCCAGTCTTGCACTTTAAATGTCTGTATGAGCACTGTCTATGTCTGTTAGAGCCATTTTCTATGTTTTAAGTAAAATGTTTATTTATGTACATAGATTTTGTATTTAGAATTGATATTGAGCAGAATTATAGTTAATTTGGATACTTAGGAAGTATTGTATATATATTTAGTGTTATACGAATTCAGTTTGTAATTTTGTAGTTTTTACCTAGACACTAGATACTGTGGTGCATTTTGATTGGCTGCTGATATTAATATAAAACCGTCAGGACGCATGAAGAACGTCAGTGTAGAAGCCACGAACCATAGGAGCATCACAGTCTTTTGACCGTCACATTTCAGTTAGTTTTTAGATAGGAGTTAGGAATTCATCTTTTGTTTTGTATTATTTTAAGTTACTATAAAGAAAGACATCAAACTTAAGTTTTGGACTCCAGACTTTTATTTCTGTTTTGTGTCGCGTCCGAAAGTAACTTTGAGGTTCATGGCTAGTGAGTCACCTGCACTCACATTCAAGTCAAAAGACTAGCCCAAGCCACGAGGGTTGCCGAGGATTCGGAGCCACGCTACCGGGCTGAGAGGAGGACATGAGAAGTTGGATGCTGCCAGCTCAATAAGAAGACAGAAGCACCTGAAATCGCCTGCAAGGTTTGAGAGGAACTGAAGCAGCAAAGAAATACTTCGACTGCAGTGCTGGCTGAAGCAAGCTTTCCCTGGGTCAGGTCTGATATCTCTATTCATTCCCGTTAGCATGCTACGCTAGTTAGCGCGCTAGCTATCCTGCTAAGCTGACTGTGCAAATCTACAGTAAATGCCCAAAGGATTCCCAGCTAAGACAGACATTCATGTTTATGCAAAACGATCTTTCACAAGTAGTAACTCTTTTCACAAGTGTCTGTGAATGTTTGGAAGAGTTTAGAAGCTGTGAGGAATTTCGAAATTGTCACAGTTAATGTGTGAAGATTCACGTGTGAAACAAGATGGCTGAATTAAATGCTGAGTCAAATGCGGATGCGCCTAGTGACCAGAAGAGGGCACCAAAGCCCACGGAAAGGGCAGTGGAGGAGAAAATCAGGAGATTAAAAGATGAGAGAAGGGGAAAGTTGGCTCAGTTAACAAAGCAACGAAAAGAGATTGAAACATTGAAACAAGATGAAAGCAATGTTGAAAGGTTACAATGGGAAATTCTACCCAAGCTAGAAAAATGTTTTGGAGAGTATAAACGGCTTAATGAAGAATTATGTGAGATTATGAGTGAAGAGGAACGAAATACTGATCAGGAGACATTTCTAAACAGATGTGAAGAATTAAAGGCATTCATAAACGAACTAAATGAATGGATTGAAAATGTGCAAAAGTATTCTCATGAAGAGGAAGATGATATTAGACCACAGGATAGTATTTCTGAGACTCACACAGTTAGGAGCCGTTCATCTCAACGCTCTAACACCAGCTCGGTGCGCTTGAGACTTAAAGCAGAACACGAAGCACTGCTAAAGCAAGCAGAAGCTATTGAAAAGAAAAAAGAGATTGAGGAAGAAGAAATGCGCTTAAAAGAAGAAGAAATGCGTTTGAAAGCAGAAGAATCGCGCTTGAGATCAAAAAAGGAACAGTTGCAGCTTGAAACTGACATTGCTGCTTCACAAGCTAAATTAAAAGTTTATGAAGATTATGAAGATTCTCAATCTGTTCATGATTTACTGGAGCCAGTAACAAAGCCTAAAGTTGAACCTAGGTATGTGACTGAAAGCAAAGAGAAGTATCATAGTCATGATTATGGGCACATTGGAGCTGCAAAGCTACTGCAGGATGTCAAGCCTAGATCAGCTGCGCCAGTTGTCTCTTCACAGAGAGGACAATCTTCAGGGCGGCAAATGACTGACAACACTCAGAATGCTAATTCCGCAGATGACCTGTATCAAGTGCTACAGCGTCAAAACCAAGTGACTGAAATGCTCATCAAGCAACAGAGTCTGACTCAACTGCCTCACAGAGACATATCAGTATTCACAGGAGATCCTCTGACATACAGGTCTTTCATAAGAGCTTTCGAGCATGCCATCGTTAGCAAGACGGACAGTCAGCAAGATCGCTTGTATTACCTTGAACAGTTTACGAGTGGGGAGCCACTTGAACTCATTCGCAGCTGTGAGCACATGAGGCCAGACAAGGCTTACAAAGAAGCCAGAACATTACTCAACCGTCATTATGGTGACGAATTGACAATTGCCAATGCTTACATCAAGAAAGCAATGGACTGGCCGCAGATAAAGCCAGATGACAGGAAAGGATTGAAAAACTATGCCTTGTTCCTGATTGGATGTGGTAACACAGTAAGCGACGTGGACTACATGGATGAGATGAACAATCCTACCACTATGAAGAGCATCTTGTCCAAGCTTCCATTTAAGCTGAAAGAGAAATGGAGGGGCCATGCCTACGACATTTATGAGAAAAAGAGAAGAAGAGCCAAATTCCCTGACCTGGTGGACTTTGTGTATCATCAAGCCAAAGTTGTCAATGACCCACTGTTTGGTGATATCCTGGACGCCACCTCAGGTAAACAGGTAGACACAAAGAAGAAGTCCAGCTCAGGAAAAGGTGAGTCAAAACGAAGCAGCTTTGCAGTGAATGTGGCTGCTACTGAGAAGAGCGCCCCCAAAGGCCAAGCTGAGAAGAAAGCAGCTAAGTCAGGCAATGCTTTCCAAAGTCCCTGTTTGTTCTGCAAGAAGAACCATGCACTCAGCGTGTGCAACAAGATCAAAGAGAAACCCCAGAACGAGAGAATTGACTTTTTAAAGTCACAAGGGCTCTGTTTTAGCTGTTTGACAGCAGGACACCTATCCAAGGACTGTAAGAAAAAGAGCTCATGCCCTGATTGTTCCTTTAAGCATCCTGCTATCCTGCACGTTGTGAAGGAAGAGTCAGCACAAGAAAAAAACAGTGCAGATGACAGTGCATCGAATGCAGCGGAAGAAACAAACGCTCTCGTGTCAGCAGGATGTGGAAGAGGTGACCAAACTGGGGCTGGGAACAACGCTTGCATTCTTCCCATCGTACCTGTGCAGATAAGACACAAGAGGGGTTCAAGTATAATCAAGACGTATGCGTTCCTGGATCAAGGAAGCACCGCTACTTTCTGTACTGAGGACTTGGCAAAGAAGTTGAACATCCGAGGAAGAAAGACGGAGTACATTCTTCACACCATGTCACAGGAACAGAAAGTCAGCAGCTATGTCCTAACAGATCTGGAGGTGTGTGGCTTAGATGGACAAGACTACATTAAGCTGCCCAATGTGTACACGCACCCAGACATACCTGCAAAGAGAACCAACATACCACAGAGGAAAGATTTGGAGAAGTGGTCTTACCTGAACCGAGTCCATCTTCCAAAACTGGAATCAGAGATTGGCCTTCTCATCGGTTCCAACGCTCACAAGGCTATGGAGCCATGGGAGATCATAAACAGCCGAAACGAAGGTCCTTGGGCTGTGAAGACGGCCCTAGGGTGGTGTGTCAACGGACCTGTCAGCAGATGCCAAGACAAACAATCCGATGGCGCTGAGGGACAGAGTTTCTCAGTGAATCGCATCTCTGTTCTAAGCATAGAAGACATGTTGATGAGGCACTACGAGGCTGATTTCCCCGAACGCCGGTGCGAGGACAAGTCAGAGCCATCACAACATGACAAACAGTTTATGCACACTGTGACAACATCAGCACATCTGATCGATGGCCATTACACCATCAAGCTGCCTCTGAAGGAAGACTCTGTGAAGATGCCATGCAACCGTGGTATAGCTGAGCAACGGCTCAACTCCCTGAAGCGGAAGTTCAACAGAAATGCAGACTTCTTTCAAGAGTACAACAGCTTCATGAACAACATCCTGGAGAAAGGCTACGCCACCAGAGTTCCAGATGAGCAGCTGAGTCGCAGTGACGGGAGAGTGTGGTTCATCCCACACCACGGGGTGTACCACCCGAAAAAGAAAAAGTTGAGGGTTGTGTTCGATTGCGCGGCAACATACCAAGGAGTTTCGCTGAACGACAGACTGCTACAAGGGCCGGACCTTACAAACACCCTAATCGGAGTGCTGCTGAGGTTCAGGCAGGAGCCTGTCGCACTGATGGCGGACATCGAATCCATGTTCTACCAGGTGCGGGTTCCAGATGAAGACGCAGATCTGTTGCGCTTCCTTTGGTGGCCAGGCGGCAATCTGAACGAACCCGTGGAAGAGTACAGGATGTGCGTGCACCTCTTCGGAGCCACGTCGTCCCCCAGTTGCGCTTCGTATGCGCTCAGGAGAACAGCACAAGGCGCAGCTGCAACTACTTCACCAGAAGCCGCAGAGACAGTCCTCAAGAACTTCTATGTGGACGACTGTTTGAAGTCAGTTGCCACCGAAGAGGAAGCTGTGCATCTTGCAAAGGAGCTGACGGAGTTGTGTGCCAGTGGCGGCTTCCACTTAACCAAGTGGGTAAGCAACAGTAGGGCCTTGCTGTGCTCCATCCCTGGCGACGAAAGATCAGCTGAAGTCAAAGATCTGGACTTGCAGCAAGACGAACTACCAGTTGAACGAGCGTTAGGCGTGCAGTGGTGCACAAGTTCCGATAGCTTCAAGTTCAAGATTCAGCTGCCTGACAAGCCATGCACAAGACGAGGCATCCTTTCAGTTGTTAGTTCGGTGTATGACCCGATGGGGTTTTTGGCGCCACTACTCCTGCCCGTCAAGCTCATTCTGAGAAACCTTTGCAAGAACAAACAAGGCTGGGATGAGGAAATCTCAGAGAAGCCACAACGAACATGGAAGAAGTGGCTAGCAGACCTTGACAAGCTGTCAGAGCTCAGCGTGAGCAGATGTTTCAAGCCCAGCTCATTCGGAGTCACAAAGGTCGCACAAATCCACCATTTTTCAGACGCAAGTCAAGACGGATACGGGGTTGTGTCTTACCTCCTGTTGACGAATGAGCAAGAACAGAAACACGTTTGCTTCTTGATGGGCAAGTCCCGAGTTGCTCCGCTCAAGCAAGTTACGATCCCAAGGATGGAGTTGACAGCTGCCATGGTCTCAGTCAAGGTTGACCGAATGCTAAAAGAAGAACTTCAAGTTCCCTTGACACATTCCATCTTCTGGACAGATAGTACGACTGTACTAAGGTACATTGAAAATGACACTCTTCGTTTTAAGACGTTTGTGGCTAACCGCGTCTCTTTCATTAGAGAAGCCACCACAAGAGCTCAGTGGAAGTATGTCAACACCTCCCAGAACCCAGCTGATCAAGCTTCAAGAGGCTTAAAGATAGAGAGCTTCATGTCAAGCGACAACTGGTTTCAAGGGCCTAGCTTCCTGAGCGAGCCTGACCACTGGCCAGAGCAACCTGAACAGTCTACTTACCTGTCAGAAAGTGATGAAGAGGTGAAGACATCAGCTGCTGTATCGTGCACGAATCCAGTGGTCGACAACACAGATCCAGTGAACCAACTTGTGGAGCATTACTCCAGCTGGTACCGACTCAAGAAGGCAACCGCTTGGATTCTGCGCCTAAAAGAGATACTGCAACACCTGAGTGAGAAAAGAAAAGAATTAGTGAAAGCTGTGAAAGAATCTGAACATGACACAGAAAAACACAAACCAATGGTTGAAGAACAAATGAACACCTGTAAAAAGAACTTGGAAAAGAAAATGCTCACAGTTGAAGAGCTATCCAGAGCAGAAATGGAGCTGATCAAATACAGCCAGAGACAGACCTATGCTGAAGAAATAGAAGTACTACAGAAAGGAAATAAAAATGTGAAAAGAACCAGCTCAATTTTCAAATTGGATCCATACTTACAAGATGGTGTTTTGAGAGTAGGGGGCCGCCTGAACAGATCAGCGATGCCTGAGGAGGCCAAGCATCCTTTCCTTCTGTCGAAACAACACAGAGTAGCCTACCTCATTCTCCACCATACCCACCTAGAAACTGGATGCGGCGGCAGAAATCTTGTCCTGGCAAGACTAAGACAACGATATTGGATACCTAGAGCCAATGCAGCAGCAAGAACAGTGATCACAGAGTGCAACCTCTGTAAAAGACTGCATGCAAAGGCTGGGGAACAGAAAATGGCAGACTTGCCACAAGATCGTCTGCTACCCGACAAACCGCCTTTTACAAACACAGGCATGGACTACTTTGGTCCTTTTGAGATAAAAAGAGGACGAGCCAAGGTCAAACGGTACGGAGTGCTCTTCACATGTCTGACAGTCAGAGCAGTGCATATAGAAGTCGCATACTCCCTCGACACGGACTCGTGTATCAACGCTCTATGTCGGTTCCAAGCCAGACGAGGTCAAGTTTCTGTCATCCGTTCCGACAACGGCACTAATCTGGTCGGCGCAGAGAGAGAGTTGAGACAAGCCTTGAAAGAACTGGACCAGAGCCGCATCAATGAAGCTATGATGCAGAAGGGAGTGCAGTGGCTGTTTAACCCGCCTGCTGCATCTCATCATGGCGGCATATGGGAACGTCAAATTCGTACCGTGAGGAAGGTCCTGCGTTCTGTTATAAGGCAGCAATCGTTAGATGATGAAGGACTGCATACTTTCCTGCGCGAAGTTGAGAGCATCATCAATGGGAGACCTATTACAACCAACACAGATGACCCCAACGACCTCGAGCCGTTAACCCCAAATCATCTACTCCTGTTGAAGACGCAACCCAGCATGCCACCTGGTGTGTTCAGTAACGACGATGTCTACGCACGACGGCGCTGGAGACAAATTCAGTATATGACTGATTTATTCTGGAGGAGGTGGATTGAAGAGGAGCTTCAAGGTTGGAGATGTCGTCCTTGTCGCGGATCCATCCCTGGCCAGGAACTGCTGGATGCTGGGCAGAATCACCAAGGTCGTGCCAGACTCCAGAGGGGTGGTCCGAAGTGCTGAAGTCCGGACGAAGACCAGCACCATCCAAAGACCAATAACTAAACTTTGTTTATTGCAGGGAGAAGAATGAAGAAAGAAGAGAAAGACTTACCTGAGTAGAGAAAGACTTACCTGTAAATTAAGATTAGAGTTTCCTGAAACTTGAAAAGAGACAAGGTGGTTAATGATAAGTTCGTGTAAGACATGCAGTAGAAAGGTAATGGCTCTGAGTTAAGTTTAAGTTGATGATTGATATGCTAAGGCCTAGTCAATTAGGGGCCGGGATATGTTAGAGCCATTTTCTATGTTTTAAGTAAAATGTTTGTTTATGTATATAGATTTTGTATTTAGAATTGATATTGAGCAGAATTACAGTTAATTTGGATACTTAGGAAGTATTGTATGCATATTTAGTATTATACGAATTCATTTTGTAATTTTGTAGTTTTTTACCTAGACACTAGATACTGTGGTGCATTTTGATTGGCTGCTGATATTAATATAAAACCGTCAGGACGCATGAAGAACGTCAGTGTAGAAGCCACGAACCATAGGAGCATCACAGTCTTTTGACCGTCACATTTCAGTTAGTTTTTAGATAGGAGTTAGGAATTCATCTTTTGTTTTGTATTATTTTAAGTTACTATAAAGAAAGACATCAAACTTAAGTTTTGGACTCCAGACTTTTATTTCTGTTTTGTGTCGCGTCCGAAAGTAACTTTGAGGTTCATGGCTAGTGAGTCACCTGCACTCACAATGTCCATACTGTCTTAAGTCCATGTATAAGTACTGTCTATGTCTATACTGTCTATGTCCTTACCTAGATTAGTCTATGTCTGTATGGGAAAGCAAGTGCTTTGGTATGACCAGTGCATGTAAAGAAATTGACAATAAAACCCCTACTTGACCGAGTTTCAAAAGAATGGGGGATAGCAACATTACTTTATTATTATATTTCGTTTGGTAAACACACCCATGTGATTGTGCTGTACCTGTCCCTAATGGGGAAAGAATGCAGGAATACACAAATGCCTGTTGTTGACATCTGTCTTATATTTCTGTCAAACCTGAATTCCTATGGCCCGTAATATGGTGGGAATCTCCATAGAAACCGGATGCCGTCAGGTATGCGCACCTCCAGGCACCAATTACTGCCGGTGATTGCCCATCGAGCTGAGCTACCGAACAGCTGACCTTAGTTAGGCCTACATGCTCAATAGCCTACCAACTGCAGCAAGCGACACTAGTACAAGAAGGCCTACAGGCGTGAGGTTTGCAGAAAAGGGAGACATCAGTGCCCCATAAGCTGGTGAGAGAAATGCATTCCACAACCTCACTGAGTCAGTAGCCTCGATTTTGATGCTGTTGATCGACATAGACGAAGCATGTGAGCGAGAACTTGTTGTCATGATGTGGGTGGTATTTAATGTCGGCCACAAATATGCATGAGACGATGAGCTCGCACCAGTTTGATCTACTAAAACACCACATGTGAGGTGTGGGGACAGGTGGGGAGGAGGAGCTGAAGTGGGGAGCAGTGCAAACTTGTGTAGGGGTGTGAGGCAAGGCACCTATATACACACATGAGTGAGTTGTTGGTCAACCAGTGCATGGGCGCGTGACCTTGGAGGCGGTCTGCATACCCTTGCAGACGGGGATAAGCAACTGTGGGGGTTGCAATGTCTGTCTGCAGTCGCATTCATCCTGCAGTAGTTTGGCACCATGTGACATGTCACCCTGTCGGCGCAACATGACTGAAATCCAACCATCATGCCACATTTTCGACCAGAATGCATTGCTGTCTATATGCGCATGTAGCCGTTGCGGTATCTTGAATACGGCTATTTTTTGCACACACCCTTAAATTCCTTGCGAAAAATTATCCCACCTCAAACTTTTCCTAAAATAGTCTATGACATCCAATAATCAACCTATTGATACAAGAAAATCTGACCTGTGCCTAATTTACCCCTCGTTGCATCCAAATTTTCCCAAGTAACCCATGGCATCTAAAAAAAATCAGACAGGCTGTCTCTATTTAAGTAAATCCGAGCAATTTTCCACACCTGACGTTGCGTGAAACTTATCTAGAACTATGCCTAATTATGTGGCATGCCGCAAGCCCCAAAGTGGTTGTATCCTACCAAATATAGGCCTCCTTGCAAAGCAAAAGTTCTCACATAGGTAGATTATGACTCTTGTCATGTCCTGGGAACAGAAGCGTTCAGCTTGGCTTTAAATGGCTGATTATGAAAAATTAGCAGCTGTGATGTTCTATGGCTATTATTAGACACTATTAGACAGTCTGGCAGGGACTAGACATGGCGCTCGTTTTAATAGGTCAAATAAAATAAACAATCCATATAGGCCTATCGTCAAGTTATTGAAACGTCTCCATGAAATGAAAATCAAGATAGCTCATTTCGACGAGGCAGCATAAATCGTCAGACGCCACCGTCGAGTTAGGCTACTGGCATCTCATCTCGTCAAAGCAGCTCATCTCGACAGAACACTGGGTCACCGACGAAGCAAACCCAGTGCCCTAAACTCTGCTGTGATTGGAGAATACCTGGCTGCTTCATGACCATGTCTGTATGCAGGCCTGGACTGGTAAGCTGACACACAAGTCATTTCCGACCGTCCTCAGGGGCCGATACTGTAGGATTTTTGTGTGTGTGTTTTCTTAGATTCTGGTCCACAATTTAGAGGAACCGTGCAAAAATGGACATTTTGTAGCCTACATGTTGGTACACAGCAAAAACTGGAATGTTGAAATTTCAGGGTTAAACATGTCAGAGTTGATTTCAACTCTCAAAATGTCATTTTAACACATTCTGATTAAAATGGTGTTCAGTGTTGGAGTTATTTAACAGAGTTATTCAAACCCAAGCAAATCAACTCTGTAGAGATGTGAAGTGCGTCTCAGCCGAGTTATCTTGTCAAAGATATTTGAATTTTCGAATTTTACCGGTCCATTGCCAGAAGAACGGCTATCAGTTGGCTACCAACGTCCAGAAGAGAGGACACCAGATGGCTTATGAAAGCATTGTTTCGGTAAGTGTGCGCCTTTTATGTATATAAACTTTCCATAAATTGCTTTTCACTGTGTAAATGTGCGTCAGCCGTGAGTTCCTGTTTGTGGAAAGCAAGGCACATTTCAAGTAATAGGAGGAAACGGTATTAACTAGTCTTTTAAGGGGAGCAAATGAACTGCAGCGGTTTGCTGTCCTGTGGTGGATTTGGGAATATAGATGCTTGCTTTAATGAATTTTACAAAGGTAGGCTACATTGTAAAGTACTTCGTCCAGGTTCTGTCAACGGTGTTTAGTTAGCTACTGTAAGTCATCCCTTCTGGGATTCATTTGGTTGCTATTTCGCTTAGTAGAGCTCATAACGGATGGTTGGCTGTTGGGCGGATGCTTTTTAGGTAATAGATTGGGCTAAGTGTGTCCACTTCACAGGCGATACCTAATGCAGGACGCTAAACTGACACAAATCTGATAAATTAGCTGACTATGTCTAGCCACATTTTCGTTTTGGGGGGCGCGCAAGCTGTCTTCGGTTACCACAAGTCAGAGCTGTAGAGAAAAGAGTTGGAGCATCCTTTGATCTTTGCCGACGAGTGGTCACGTGGTTTGCGTAGTCTACGCCCACCGCAGAAGGGTCCTATACACCGGGAGCTGTCAATACATTTCATTGAGCGAGAGCGTCCTTTAACGGTAATTATATCAGATTATGCCGCCCCCAAAAGAACGAGTTCGTTTTGTTTTTTGTAGGCCATTTTATGGCCTTCATTGTCATATAAAAACATTGAAGTGTCAGTACCGTAATACGGTAATATCATTGCAGTTACACTTTGGGAGGGAAACGTCATCTTAGCTAGGAAGCTCCATTACTTACCATTGAGATGCTAATTGTCCGTAGCCCTTGATAATGTCTATTTGTTTTGGATTCAGCAGAAGGATATTTTAATGGATAAAATACTTCCAATACATAAAAAGATAAATACATAAACCCAGCATGTCCCAGTTGTAGGCCTACAGTAATATAGCATTTGTTAATTTCAGCCTTTATGATGCTGGTCATCATCAGACCTGTCAAACCACTCAATGCAGGATGCAAATGAACATGAACATGAACATGATGCAATGAACATGAAGTAAATAACCCACAGCTGTACAACCTGTGCTTGAATGGTTCAATCTTTTATTTGAAATAAAAAAATACTCCAAATAGAAACATAAACAGCCCAAACAAAATAACTATGAATAAAACGGCATGTCTGTGTACATGACAAGACGTGTGTGTGTGTGTGTGTGTGTGTGTGTGTGTGTGTGTGTGAAATCAATAATGCATGAAGAATTGGAATTCACTGGAACATGCTGGAACTTCCAATGCATTGAAAGCATCAACCTATGACCAGAGAGGAGCAGACAGGAGAAGAAAAAAGAGAGAGATTTATTTATATACATGGCATGGCTGTTGGTGCTGAAAGGGATTGATTTGAATATTTCAGAAAAGACTGATCTGCTGGGATATTCACACATAACCATCTCTGGGGTTAACAAACAATGGTAAGGGGGGGAATACAGTGAGCAGCGATTCTGTGGGCAAAAATGTCTTGTTGATGGCAGAGGAAATGGCCAGACTAGTTTGAGCTGATACAAAGGCAACATTAAGTCAAATACATAATATGTATGCATAAGAGAATCCCTGATTACACAGCACATTCAACCTTGAGGGAAATGGGCTATAGCAGCAGAAAAACACATTTGGTGCCACTCCTGTCAGCCAAGAACAGGAAAATGAGGCAACAATTTCGACTGGCTCACCATAAACGACACTAAAAGATCGGAAAAATGTTGCCTAGTCTGATGAGTCTTGATATCTACATCTACACTCTCAGGTGGAATTGACAGAATTTTGTCGATAACAACATGAAAAGATGGACTCTGTCTTACATCAACGTTTCATGCAGGAGATATAATGGCATAGGGATATTTCCTAAGCACATTTTGGGCCAATTAGAACCAATTTATATTTGTTGGAATGCCACAGCCTACCCAAGACTTTGTTTAAAGGTACAGTGCCAAAATGGTAGGCCACACCCTGGAGGGACATTTATTGGAAAGTTAAATGGATCACACAGCAAGAATGGCGGACAAGATTGCTCTGGACCCTTTGCTAAACCAATAATTAGCGTTCCTCCCTTCTGGAAGAAATTTTAGAATGTCTTGCTGCTGAAAAAAAAATATATAAACACCATTTTCACCCTCATCCTATAGTATTGCTTCACAGAAGTGGAGAACAGTAGAATGCACACATCTACATGGAAAGCATATTTTTTTTAATACCACAGAGGAATATTTTAAGGTTTTTTTTGGCAACTTAATTTATTGTACTGTGCTGCCCTAACAGCTTGGGCCTAGAGGACCTAGAGGACAAGACCAATGGCAATGGCCATATTGTTTTTAAATGCCTGTGTACATGTGGATTGTGGAGAAGTGTCACGCTAGACGAATTTCTGTGAAAACAGACACTAAAAGTTAGTTATCTGAACTTACAAGGGTGAAAACAGACACTAAAAGTTAGTTATCTGATCTTACAAGGGTGGCCAGAGTAGGCATTGCAACTATGCTGCCCATTCCCAAATGTTATTAACATTTATTAAAGTAATACATTTAAATTCACTGTGACACAGTACTCCACAAAATTCAAGTGAACACTGCACACTAGAAAATTGCATTTCTGCCTCATCCATGCAAGGGGGCAGTCCCCAATGGCGCAGTGTGGCGGGACGGTACCATGATCAGGGTACCTCAGTCAGGGAGGAGGATGGGGGAGAGCACTGGTTAATTACTCCCCGCACCAACCTGGCGGGTCGGAGTCGAACCAGCATCCTTTGGGCTACGAGTCTGACACCCTAACCGCTTACCCACGAATACGACACAAATACCATTGTCTTGACACCCTGTCTGTCAACAGTCACTTTCACTAGTCCATACCTTTGAAAACTGTCCTCTGGTATTTCTTGACCCAGTCTTGACTCAATTAACTTGTTGAATGGTTGTTCGGCATCTTCCATTCTTACCTTGGCTATGTCTCTGAGTGCTCAATACCCTGTGCTTCTTAAAATACTCCTGTCCTGCACACCTTCCAGGCCATTCACAATCTTGCAACAATCTTGCCTTGCCATTCCCTCTCGCTACCTCGGTTTGTCCTCGACCATCCTCCTCTCTGTCCCTCTGCCCATCTCAGTACCATGGGGAGTAGAGCTTTTCAGTTGCTCTGCTCCTCAGCTCTGGAATGCACTGCCCCCCTGACTTATTACCCAAGTTCAAATGCAGACTAAAAACTCATTTGTTTCAGTTAGCCTATTCCTTAGGACTTTTTAACTACCGTTTTATTTTTGTTAAAAATGTGTTAATGTGTCTTCGTTTTATTATTACTTCTCTCTGATCCTTGAATGTTTTGAAAGGCACTTTTATTCTCTTGTTACCGTAGTTTCATTTGAATTCCATTGGGATGGCGTATAGAAACAAAAAAAAGACAACTATGTTGCTGTGCACATATATCCGGCCCTACTAGTCTGACCAAAGTCCTATACATTTTGCAGCTAAAGACCTCAATCACCGGAAATACAAAATGTTAGACACAGATATAATATTACTTACTGTAAGGGTCCTCAAAAGGTTAGTTAGGTTACCTTATCAGTGCAACTCAAGAAAGCCACCACCTGCAACTAAGCCATTTCTGGCAAAAGCACTTCCCCATCAACAGCAGCAGTCTCATGCAGTAGGAGCAGAATCATTTCCACCTGTAACACAACTCAATGGGAATACAAAAGACAAAAACAGTGATATTAGTCAAATGTTGAACTGGATCTGGACGGCTAAATATTTCACAGCCAGTCACTGCTGATTGAAAGAAGTGATTTTCAATGAATCTGTGCTATCATTATGACCAAGTGAATAATTACAACAGATGACAACTATGATTCTAGCACTTGGTAGACACACCACCACGACCAGCCACCCATCCACCAAATGCACTCACTCACAAAAGCGGAATCCTGTGTGCTATACCATCTGGCCGGATACGTCATCAAGGGTGTACTAGGCGGCTCTTTGTGTTCGGCCTGTAAGCCTGCCTTAAGGAACAGTGACGACGCTATACCGGACAACGCCACACTGCTGCAGATGAAGGAGTACAGAGAGGGCGCACTTCTCCAGCCATCTGCGGATGTATTCTCTTTACTGCAGCACGTTGAGCAGCTGTTCCGGGCCAGGACATCAGAAGCCCTAATGGAGTGCTCAGTCAGTGAACTAGTGGAAGAGGCCATGACTGTGAAATCAAACCTTCCATCCTGCCATGATGTCAACAGGAGAGTGATCACCAAATACACCAGGTTGAGGCTCAGGATTGCAGGTAAATGCATCAATAATGAAAGGGAAGAACCATGGGAAGGGAAAAAGCTACCTTGGCAGTAAAAGTCAAGCAAAGAAGGCTCCACCTCCTGCCAAATCCCTTCCGATGGCTGTAGCGGTCCCCACCAACACCACCAGTCTGCACCAGCCTGCTGTAGCGGTCTCCACCAACAATCTGCTAGAACCTAGATCCGAACAGAAACATGACAACATGAACATCACCATTTCAATGCCTCACAGTTCATTGTGAATCTAGCTATCGTAAAGATACACGAGTAATGTAAGCTTAATGTCAGCTTAACAAGAAATGAGCAGGTAACATCACCATTGTATACTACCCAAAAACAACAAATGACATCCTCGGAGACTGTACTTGTGATAGCCTGTCGACTCGACACACGACACAGTAGACACTCAATGGCACAAAAATCCCAAATTCTACTTAAGTAATACCTGAAGCCATGAACATCAGCATTTGAATGCCTCGTAGTCCATTATTGGATCTAGTTAGATAGCATAAAGATCTCCGTGCATCAACTAACTTGTTGACATTAGCTTCCAGCTAGCTTAGAAACATTAGCTATTTATAAATGACCGATAAGCAAATAGCTCTGAAATCAAACACAACGACTGTATGGATATTGACAGAAGACAACAGGACGGTATCTTATAAAATATGTGACATGTCATCGTTTAAAATATAGATTGAAAGGTAGCATCGATGTTTTGCGAACACGTCAAATCCAAAGTTGAACCAGAAGCGCCGTGTTGAAAACGCTAGCTATTACCACACGATTAACGGTTTTTCACATTACCATTGTGATTTTATATTACCCAAACTGGCAAAATTACATCCTCAGAGACTGTACTTGTGATAGCTTACGCTGACAAAGACAGACAACTTTGATTAATCTCCCTATTATATCAACTTACCTGGGAAGTGGTCGACACGCCAACGACACTCAATGGCGTCCCCGTTGCTGCACAGGACCCTTTGAGCAAAATGAAGTGACGGCGAAACCCCGGATGTAGAGCAGCCATGCTCGTCCGCGGCCGTCAACGGCTTCAGGACAACTCTTTCTCTACAGCTCTGCCACAAGTGTCATGTTATTTCTACGTAAGTCGATGGACTGCGACTTGTGTCTTTCACAAGTCCGAACTCTGATAAAGACAGAGGGAGAGCTCGCGCATAATATTACTCTGGTATGTTCGGTGTGGTAAGTCGCATCATGTGCTTGGTCAGCTTGCTTGCAAGAAAATGTTGTCGCGAGCGACAATGGTTTATTGTTTGTGTCAACGGACGTTTCTTATCTCGGCTCGTATACAGTGCTGCTTTGCTTGCTTGGCTAGCGTCGTAGCTCGTCTACTGCATAACTGTTTGATTATGCGGATGAAGGCTGCGTGGAAAACGGTTTATTCACCTGTCGTTGTGTTCCAAAATCATAATGCGGAGGGTTATAGTTAGCCAATTTCTCTCTTTCACGAGCAGGGATTTGTTGCTTTGTTGACACTACAGGGAAGTTTACTGGTTTAAAGAAAGTTGTGGCTAGAGCATAGGCAATAAGGCAACAGCTACTATAAGTAGGCCTATGCATGATAGCTGATATCAGCCGCAAATCGTGCGTGTGACTGTGTGATATTGTACTCTGTAGTATGTGCAGCATTTCCGAAGACTGGTTGGTTTATATTTTTATTAATGTTAGTGAGACAAAAGCCTTTCATACATTTAGTTAAGGTTGCCTGTATGTTTTGAAGGTGTGTCTGGAAAGCCCTGTAACGTTTTGTCTTAAAAAAAAAAATCTCTTCTGCTCTGGATAAGATGGATGTCTTTCCTCTGACCTGTTACCAAGACAGCTGGATGTGTAGGAAGCTGGAACTAAGTCACTGAAGAAGTAAACCTATGAAAACCGATTTGGATTGTCTGAGAGATGTAATTGACTGAGTTCAGGACAAATGTGTCAACTATATTGTAGGCCTATTACTTAAACAATAAAATCACAATAACTGTTTATTTTTTGGCTGTAGGACACAAGTAAAAGGAGAAGAATGCTGCTCAGCTGGGTCGGTGAAGCTCTTGGATATCATCAGCATCTATGAAGTAAGTTTTTTATATCAATGCACAACACAACAGCAGGCGTTAATGCACACACACGCGCACACACACACACACACAATGAGAGCTGGCCTGATATTGTTCTTTGATTCTGTGAATATGCATGGAATGCCTACTGTCTGGTGTCACTTCAGACAATTTTGCAACGATTTACTGTATGTTCTGTCTTTTTGTCTGCCAAATTCTCAAACTTGTTGTCATTCTTTTTGTCTTCCTCTTAGGGCACCGGTAGGCACAGAGTCATTCCGGTAGGCACGGAGTCGTTCCTCGATGGACGTGATGACCTGGCACCAAAACCGCTTAATGTGTATGAAGCTGTCTGCATCGAGGGAAGAACCCAGTACTGAAATGTGAGTGTATAATCCAGTTATTGTAACCATGGGTGCCAGTTGTACTATATATTTCACAGTAAAATCCCAGTAAAATCCCAATTACTATTACAATACTCAAATCCCCACTAGTTTCAACATCCAATTATATTGTTCTCACTACCACTGGCTTGTCAGGACCCAACAATGCAGTTCAGGATGAATGTATGTCAACTGTATTGTAGGCCTTAAACACTTAGGGGTTTCTTTTGCCTTAAGACATGTAAAAGTTTTTATCTTTTACCTGACATGTTTCGACGGTGTTACTTCCGTCTTCATCAGAGGGAAACCCCTAAGTGTTTAAGTTAAACAGTTAGACATAATGAACTTAATACATATGTATTGTAGGCCTATTACTTTAACAATAAAACCACAATAACTGCTTATTTTTGGCTGTAGGACACAAGTAAAAGGAGAAGAATGCTGCTCAGCTGGGTCGGCGGTCACACTACTTATTCAAGAAGCTCTTGGATATCATTGGCATGTATGCAGTAAGTTTTTTATATCAATGCACAACAGCAGGCGTTAATGCACACACACACACACACACACACACACACACACACACACACACACAATGAGAGCTGGCCTGATATTGTTCTTTGATTCTGTGAATGTGTATGGAGTGTCTGGTGTCTGGTGTCAATTCAGACAATTTTGCAACGGTTTACTGTATGTTCTGTCTATTTGTCTGCCAAACTCTCAAACTTGTTGTCTTTCTTTTTGTCTTCCTCTTTGGGCACCGGTAGGCACAGAGTCATTCCGGTAGGCACGGAGTTATAGTTATTCATTCTTTTTCTGCTGTAGGACACAAATGAAAGAAGAGGACTTCTGCTCTGCTGGGTCTGCGACACTACTTATCTGAGGAGTCCTCAAACATCAGGATGTAGGAAGTAAGATCTTTTTTGTCATGCAGCCCAACAGCCCATGCGTGCACGCGCGCGCGCACACACACACACACACACACGTACAAAACATGCGCATGCACACTCCACTCTACACCACACACAGATAAACACACACAACCTTAAAGGAAAATCCCTACTAGTTTCAACATCTAATTATATTGTTCTCACTACTACTGGCTTGTCAGGACCCAACAGCCTCTTTTTTCCAGCCCTGTCCGTCATCTCATTCTAATGAGTGCATGATCTGTTAACATGTAAAACAGAAATAGCGTGTAGCACCCAAAATGCACATGCAGTCAAGTCAGAAATAACATTTTATATATATTTTTCATAATTTACCTAAACCATATTTATGATGACTGAGATGGAAGAGCCATGTCTTGGCCTAATCATTTACACTTTTCTTTTGTTTTGCTTTTTCAAGACTTGTGGTGAGATGCCAAGAGCCGCCATGAGGGATATGCAACCTGCAGCTTCACCGTGCTTTTGGGAGATCATCTACTACGTGAACCTTGAGTATCTACAAGCCAGCTACTACAAGGTCCTGTACAAACTGTCAGTCTTAATGTTGCGACATCCCTGTCAGTTCTTTTGGACTGAATACATGCTGTGTTTGAAATGTATTATTCGGATAACCACCCATCAGGGAATACCTTGTCTGTTAATGGCGGATAGACATGCCATGGACATGCAGTGCACACTTTGATGTTTTTTATTTTAATGTTTTCTATGTTTTTCCAATGTTCTTTTTTTTATGTAAGTACTGTATGGAATGTAGTGACTATAGAGCCCAAGACAAATTTCAACCTGGGGACAAAAAGTTCACTCCACTCTGTTAGCGCAGTTATGGATGCACTGTAAATTTTGTAATTAACCAAAAGTACGGTGAGAAGCCTGTTTGTGCAGATGGACCTGCTGGCGGGCCTGTTTACTCATAGCTAAAAAAGCAACATATTCTCTGTGCAAAGCACATGGGCTCTTCGCAAAGGGGTTAAAGGGACACTGTGTGAGATTTTTTGTTGTTTATTTCCAGAATTCATGCTACCCATTCAATAATGTTACCCTTTTCATGAATATTTACCACCACTATCAAATTCTAAGTATTCATTATGACTGAAAAAAAAAATGCATTTTTCATACATGAAAAGGGGGATCTTCTCCATGGTCCGCCATTTAGAATTTCCAGAAACAGCCATTTTTAACTGCAAAAATGACTGTACTTGGACCATACTAGAAAATATATGTTCATTACTTAGTAAACGTTCATGTAAATATCAAATTTGGCAATAGGCAACCCATTTTCAATGAGCAGCATAGTTGCAGTACCTTTTTTGACTATTTCCTGCACAGTGTCCCTTTAAACATTTTAATGTGCTGTTTTACAGTGTGCTATACAAAAGGTAAGGTGAAACTAATTTTTTGAAATTCTATAATTCTACAGTGTCACTGAAATCAAATGGTACATTGGTAAAACTGAACCATTTCCTTTAACCCCTTTTAACAGAGCCTTTACTGTCACCAATATTGTAATGACTGAGTTTTAACCTGTTACTTAAGGCTCTTGGTAATGTCATAGCAATGTTGCTATGATGTAGTTGAGTCTTTTCAGTCATGAGTGATCAGTCTTGCTGATAACCCATCTTTGCAAAGAGGATACAAAGACGCATGTAAATTCAAATGTAAATTGATTTGCATCTGTATAGTATATTATGAAATGTATTGTTAATTACCTTCATTGTTCAGCAATAAAAAATAGATCTGAAATATTATGCATTCTTGTATTTTGTTTTTTAAATTGATCTTAATTAATGCATTGGTCAACAATTCTTAAAATAAATGGTAAGCAGATGGAAGTTTGTACATTTATACCCTCATGTTTTAACTGAATGCATTGGGGAAAAAATAAATTGTGTTTTTGAAGACGCATTTTTCTTGGAATTAATTATTGTCATTTTAATGGTTTTATCGTCCGATTTTTAAAGTATGTTGTGTCGATTCAACCCAGTTTAGGAAGTTAAAAGGAGCTCTGATTTAGTGTTAATGTAAATCGAAATAGTGTTAATTTAACCCAGTTTAAGGAGTTAAAAAGGAACTCTGACATAGTGTTAATGTATATCGATATAGTGTTAATTTAACCTTATGTAGGGAGTTGAAAAGGAACTCTTGATATAGTGTTAATGTAATTCAATGCAGTGTTAAGTTAACCCAGTTTAGGGAGTGAAAAATGAACTCTGATAAAGTTTCAATGTAACTCAATATAGTGTTACTTTAACCCAGTTTAGGGAGTTAAAAAGTAACTCTTGGCACAGTGTTAAATATTAACTATATTGAAAATGTTAATTTAACTCTTTAGAGTGTGGACTCATATAAACCCGCAAAAAGGGTTAAAATTGACTCTGTGGGAGTTGATTCAACATTCCAGTTTTTGCTGTGTATGTTACGGACAGTTAATTTTTTGGGAAGTAGGCCTAACACTTTGTGAATTGTGATTCAACAGGAAAGGAGTACAAAGGAGGGGTAATGGCACTCCTCTGGTGGATTCACAACAATCAATGTCGCTTTCTTACTGTACATGTTGATTTTGATTGATTGACTTGGAGTTACTGTACGTATCGTAGGCTATAGGCTACTGAGTAGGCCTATATCTGAGTAGCATTGTAGCCTATGTAGCCTATGTCTGCCATGACAACAGAATAGCAACTCATGTCTAGAGCTGCCAGGCAGTGTTGCTAGATGTGGCTGATCAAAAAAGCCAAAATGCGCTGAATTCCGCCCAATTTCACCAAATTGCATTGATTTTTATGGGCATAAAACTGCAGAAAAAAATGCCAAATGGCCAATTTTTCCTGTTTTTACCCACAGATGACCATCCCAAGCTGCCCAATAGGGCGGTTAACCGCCCAATCTGGCAACACAGCTGCCAGGCCTTTTGAGGACATTATTACCTTTACCTTACCATGTTTACATGAGAGTTTATTTGATGAGTTCAGATGCAAAAATGCAAAATAATTTCAAGTAGGATTTAGAAGTGATCACAATCAAAAAGTTTACTGTTGAAGATTACTACATTTATAGAAATAGGCCTGCAGCCTGTTTTTGTAAACTCATCAAAAATGCTCTAAGACGGTTTTGCATCTGAACTCATCCATCGAAAACATTGAACACACTGAAAAAATTGTTTACGAATGAGTGCCACAACTCGCCAACATTGAAGCAACATTATCACAATTTCACAACATGTTAGTAGGCTATTAAACATGGTTTGGGCTGATTATTTTTTTCTGATGGTCTGAGCATTCTTAAATAATGTTAATGTCTGAGATCTAACTAGGCCAAAACGACATTTTACCAGTACATTACAACATGCCGTGAAAGGTCTGTTTTGGTGGAGGTTTGCGCTCTCTGAGTGCTTTAATTAGGCTTCTGCACTGGTGTTCCTCTTTGGTAAGGTTGGAAGCTGAGCAGAGAAAACTTGAGACAACACTCTTTATGTTTTATCTGGATATTAGTCTACTCTGCCACCATCTGGTAGGAAATGTAGCCTACCTTCTGAAAAGGTGACAATCACATCCCACAGCTACAGGCTGGTACAGCCTATGTCATAAAGAGTTTAAAGAACAAGAAATCAGCCTAATGAAATGCCTTATTTTCATGAATTCCAAGATAATCTATTGTAAAACACACATATTACGGACAACCTTGCCATCTTCAATTTAAATAGCCTATTTGGAAATAAAAGTAGAAGAAGCCTATTCTTACAAATGTAATTACACTATGACATTACATCATAGTTGAAACCATAACATCATACTGCTAGTATTGTCATTAAATCAGCAAGAGTAGGCTACTTCTACTTTACACAACTGTTCATTTAAGACTGTGGTGGGTTAGTTCAAGTAACTTGGGCCTATAGTTGGTTAGGAGATGGATTGTAATTCCCTTGGAAGATGAAAATCTGATCTTGAAGCGGGAAGTCGCCATCTGGTGGAGAAAAGACAGTAGTACCTGATGCTGTTCAAGCAGCGCAGCAGCGCAGCAAGAATGAGGACGAGATGAATAGTTTAACCAAGCACAAGCAGCCTTGTTTTAGCAAGATGTTTAATTCACATGTTTTATAGGCTCCAAAATATAACACACCAATTATAAATCATTTGGATTCCACACTTTGGCAACCTCACTTTGAAGACTTCATCAGTCTTCTGGGTGAACTGTAAGCAATGGCTTGGCCTCCACACTGAAAGGCAGAAGTCGTCCATACGTGTGTGATTTATTAAATGACAATCTGATCAAATTTGCAGTAATTGATAGGTATACGTATGGAAGCCTTTCCTTTGTGTGACTGGGTGAGGATTACCATTCCCTCTATGCCTTGATTTAGAAAAAAAGGTCTGGGTCCTACTGGAAATCTGCACACAATTAATACAGAAACCACATGACAATTGGTATCAATTTATTAATGTCGATGTCAGACAAAATGGCTGTACCTATACTGGCCCACACTGTGCATTTCCTGCCAAGGCACCGCAGTTGGAGATCTCATCTTCAATCATTGAATCATTGATGATCATTTAGAATCTCAGATAGGCAGCAAAACTACAGGTGGTTACTGGCAAAGTCTTTACATTCACAGCATAGAGAGGAAGGGAGAGAGGAATGGAGGAAAGGAAGGAGGAAGGATTCGGGTCTACTGACTGGTGTAGATCCTGCAGTTGAACACAGTCACAATGTCTGACTAGGACTAGGGATGTCAGATTAGGACTAGGATCTATTAGAAATGTCTTTTCGATAGGTGTTGTCTTGATAGGAAGCAAAAGTGTTAAAAAGGACCTTCTGAGAGAGAGAGAGAGAGAGAGAGAGAGAGAGAGAGAGAGAGAGAGAGAGAGAGAGAGAGAGAGAGAGAGAGAGAGAAGGGCACAGAGAATTCAGGTCTACAGGCAGATGTGGATCCAGAGTTGAACAGTCACGATAACTGATTTGGAGTGTCTGTATTATAAATGTCATTTTTAGATAGGCAACCGAACTACAGTATAGGTGGGTTTGAAAATGCCTCTCTACATTCACAGAGGGATGGAGGGACAGGGATTGAGGAAGACTTCATGTCTACAGACAGATGTAGATCCCAGGGTTGACCAGAGTCACGATGTCTGATTAGGAGTGGCTCTATTAAATCTAAGGGCCTCCTGCCCCCCACTGACAGACATCCATTGTCTTGAGTTGAGACGAAGGGGTACATTGTCCTGGGCCCAGAAATGGGGGGCCCAGAATCGAATTCCACTTACATTGTATGCATATGAAGGGGGGCCCTTTCAGATGGTTTTGTCCTGGGCTGTCAAAGCTGTCAGTAGCCCTATATCTGTCCATTCAGCTACCTTCCACCCTGCTCTCCCTTTCTGTCCCTATGTTGCACCATAGGCAGCCATGACTCAATAGTTAGAGCATTGGTCTTTAGATCAGAGGGTTGCAGGTTCGAATCCCACCCTTCCGCTCCCTGTCTCACTCCATGGTTCAGGTGCCCTTGAGCAAGGCACCTAACCTCACACTGTTCCAGGGACTGTAACCAACACCATGTACTGTACTTCAAATATCTGTAAGTCGCTTTAGTTAAAAGTGTCAGCCAAGTGTAATGTAATGTTTCACTGCAATACAGGCATTTCTACCTTTACTGTAGTGTGAATTTTTTTACAAACATTTCTGAGAAATGACCCCGCCCTGGGGGCTGAAACGGTTGGGGCATTGCCCGTTGTGCCGGGGACCCGGGTTCAATTCCGGCCACTTTCCCATCCCATCCCACTCGCTTCCTGTCACCATCTCACACTGTCCTATCAAATAAATGCATACAAGCCCCTAAAGTACACACATATATCATGTAGGCCTACGCATGACTTCATTGTATTTAGGCTATTACAAGCCATTTTAATATGTGTTTCATGACATGAGTGTGGGTGGTTTTCCCAGCGTGTGACAGTCAAGTCAGTTTTGGTGTGGTTGGGCTTGTCTTTGCATTATGCTGTGACTGTCAAGGCAGGTGTGTACGTGTTCTTACATCACCTCAATAACACCATGGTTATACAGGAGATTGTGTGTGTGTGTTTGTGTGTGTGTGTGTGTGTGTGTGTGTGTGTGTGTGTGTGTGTGTGTGTGTGTGTGTGTGTATTTCTGTAAAAAGTAGGCCTACATGATTAAGCTCAGAATATCTGTGCGTGTCTCTATATGTCTTTATGTTTGAGAGGGAGCATGCACAAATTGTTGGTCTCTTCCATGATGACATGTGCTAATTCAACAGGCCGGCCTCAGAGATGGCAGGGAAGGGAAGTGTAGAATGAGCCCCCAGCGGATACTTTTTGGGGTAAGGGCTTCCTGGCTATTTGGTTAAGGAACAGCAAGCCCAGACCGCAAAAAGATCAGACAGGGGCAACTGACAAAGAGGGACTGCTGTCTGTAGTGCTGGACCCTCAGTGTGACACAGGGAAGAGGCCGGTAGCCAGTCAGCCAGTCAGCCAGTCAGCCATCTGAAAGCACACAAGCACATGAAGAAGAACCATGAGGAGCTCCCACCTCGCAAAAGGCAAAATGCAAACGACAAAGCATGACACATCAAGATCTAGGTGTCCCTCAGTTAACCCCTTAATGCATGCCGTACCTCCTGTGGCACGCTGTCATTGAAATGTTAACTACCATAGTACTACACTACTATGACATAACACAGGTTCTTTAATAATGCACTATGGTCATTGCCATTCTGGTAACAGCAAATTTATAACGCTGTCTCTTAACGGGTTAATATGTTATTTGGGAGCATGCTATTGATGGATTCACTATATTCATTTTCATTTGTATTCGTTTTAATTCATATTAGGAGGTTGAATTTAATACAAATTCAATAGAAGTGTAACAGAGGTGTGTGCGTGTGTGTGTGTGTGCGCGTGTGTGTGTGCAAATGTATGTGCACACTTGTTTCAAGAAGTGGAGAAAATTGTGTTATGATGATTTATACGTATGGATTAGGGTTAGAGTTATGGGCTTTATGCGCTCTAATGTACAGTATATGAATATAGGGGAATAGATATGCATTACTGACCCCAATTACCGAACTCTCACACACGCATACTACACACTACACACTACATAGCCTACTGTCTATGTAAAATATTCATCTATAGTATATACATGTTTAATTTTTTCAGCAGTTTGCATGACAGCGTTAGACTTGATGATTGATGGTAGAATCTGCTCTACACACATGACAGCCATATGATCTCCAGGTCTGCACCCCAACCAGAGTGTTAAGAAATACTTTACTTTACTTTACTTTATTTGTTCAGGACATTGCACATTAATGAACATATACATACATGAACATATATGTAAACATGCCAGATTGTAGCCCAAGGGCTAATTTCCATCTGGTGTCCAATAGGAATAAAATGGAATAAAATGTGAATATTCAGCTCATATGGGGTGACGTGAAACGGAATGAAATGCAATTAAATAATAGCGATACATAACAGCTAGACTGAGGTGGTTGTTTTGGCCTTCATGTACTGTAAGAAGGCCTACTGCATCATCAGGTGATACCAAGTCTTTTACAATGGCACATTTCCTGCAGACTGCATCAGAAGAGTAATTGATCAAGAATGCTTTAGGATTATAGAAAAAAATAGGCATTTACACCCAGCTTGTCACTTGTATTACAGCATATCTGGTTACTCAAATAACTCTTTATCATATTTGGAATGTATTACTACCCTGTATCCAAAAGGCCAGGGATGATTCTCTGCAAGGGGAGTGGTAAGCAAGGTCTGAGGACTGTCACAGATGGAATGTTTCAAATTGGAAGAAGATTGTTATAGGCTACTGTATGCAGTGGTCTGATGGAATAGAATGTGCTGTTCCCATGAGATATTTATGTTGTACTGCAATACATGAGTATGTGCAGGTACCAAACATTAGTGGTCAAGGAACATGATATATGAATGAATGAATGAATGAATGAATTAATTAATTAATTAATGAAGCAGTCTCGCCTCATCACCTAGTCAACTGAACCAATGATTGGGAGGCCAGATTGGAAGTCATGATCATGAAATGCCATGGAGAGAGAGAGAGAGGGAGAGAGAGAGAGAGAGAGAGAATGTGTGTGTGTGTGTGTGTGTGTGTGTGTGTGTGTGTGTGTGTGTGTGTGTGTGTGTGTGTGTGTGTGATTTTAAGGCCTGGTAGACTCCCAATGTCACAGGACCAAAATCACGTCATGATCAGCCATCATTTTCCTGCTGGTCGCCATCAGGTGAATGACGACGACTTACACCAAATGGTGGCGAAAAAAAAACGATACACCTACAAAAGCGGTTTCATGTTGCATCATGTTGCAACAGAGCGGGTCATCTTTCAACAGCCACCGGTTTTACTTACATCACCACATGCGTCACGAGACCGTTAGGCTACTGACAGAGTAAATCGCATTTTTTTATTGGATATGCTCTCCTTTTCATCCCTTTAATTTAAAAAGAGTCAACGGATCAAAATGAATGGTCATTTCCGTCACACTGGAGATAAACGCAAAAGACAAACCTGTCGTTTACCTGTCGTAGGCCTACTGAAAAAAAAAAACATATTTTAACCAAGAACAAACGCATTGTTTCCAAACAAAGTAGTCAACAATGGTAAGGCCCATGGTTTTCCACACACTCTGGCAAAAGACACCTCCATTTAGTTTAGGCAGAGATGAGTGGTGAATAGCCTAGTGGGTGCGTGAGGGTAGAGGGGGGAAGAAGAGTTCTAGAGGGCGCGCAGAGAGCTGTCCGTGGTTCTGAAGCCCAAGTCCCGCCCGCAGTGGGGGGAACGCCCTATATCTCAAACTACGACCACGGGGAAGAAGAAGAAAAAATAATAATGTCCATGTGGATGATGGTAGCACCGGGATGCTGAAATTGACGCCATTACAGTATCACCTGTAGATGAGATGTCTCATTCAGTAATTCCCTATGCCCCCATAAACTCACTGTTTTAGGGAGAAGAAATAAAACAACCAGGCTAACTGTGATGGTGCGACGTGCCATTCCACTGCATGCACACCTGCAAAACGGAAAAGATGCTAAAAAACAGACGAGCCTATCTGTTTGTCTAGTTTATTGCAGACATCAGTCAAGTCGGGTGCCCAGGGAATCTCTCTCTCTCTCTCTCTCTCTCTCTCTCTCTCTCTCTCTCTCTCTCTGCACACATACGCACGCACGCACGCACGCGCGCACACACACACACACACACACACACACACACCAAACAACGAAAAACTGGGAGCTGAACAACAGAGGCAACAAATGCCGTCGCGAACGCTTTCATGTAGAATTTGGAGAGGAAAGCAACAGTGCAGTAAGGTCCGCAAATCACACAACCTCAACAGTGCCCATTTCAAAACCATGCACCAAATGCATAAAACTTCAACAAAAGAAATCAATATTTCATCTCGAGCAAAGAAGGTGATTGCTCCTGGCTTGTTGTGCACAACTGAGTAGCATATGAGGCTGCCTCAATTTCAATGCAGCCGTAATCTACTCGACTTCTATTCCGTTGCACACGTCGTTGAATTAACATTACACATTATCTGTCTCACATTGGCGAATACGTGAGCTTTCCTACAGTGTTAGATGCAAAAACGTGACACGTGCAATCACACATTTATTCTCCACTCGTGATCTATTCGTTAGCATTTATCAAGCAAAAAGTAAACAGGACGTTGCATTCGAAAACAATGGTTGAACATTACCTTGCTTTTTTTTTTTTACTCGTGAGAAGAAGCTTTGCCGGTTTCCGTATGTGGAAAAGACAATATTGTTGAGTCGGAACCCATTGACGTTGAGCCAGGAAAAACCAAAGGGAGAATTCTCAATGGTTCTGCCACATCACGCATCTCGCGGAAAAAAAAGAAAAAATGAATCTCTGGAGATGTTTCAGGAGGTATATCTGCGTTAAAGCGGAGCAAAGTCCAGAGAAACGAATCTCTTGCTTTCACCCAGACACCATTAGCCTACTCCAGATGACAGTTGGTGAAAGGTGTTCCACAAAATATCATTCAATTCAGGAACCGCGAGCAGACAATATTGACGTTTTTTAAAATAGACCGGTAGCACGAGGCATTCAGAAATACTATGCGCGAAAAGCAAATCACACATATATTTTTAACAAATACATCCATTTTATCCCTCTTTCTCCGTGTGTGAAAATACTGCAAAATCTAATGGAAGCGCTCCCATTCCTCCAGTCAGCTATTGACCTGCATTGACGTCATTGCGTCATTAGGTTTCCCCTGGAAACACGCGCAAGCTAAAAATAGCCCCACATTAATTCAAACTCGAGCGACTGATGGTGCGAGGGACTATTTGTATCAATGCACAATCCCTCATCTGATTTTGTTACTCTTTTCCTTTTTTACCGCTCAAAGCACGATATTCAAGGGCGTGTTGATCACGACACAGTTGGTTATTTTAAGAACGTCTCTCTCTCTGTGTCTCTCTGTCTCTCTCTCACACGCACACGCACACACCGCAGCAGAAAGTGTAGAAGTAAGCCTTAGTGTGTTGCTGTCAGAAATGGTGGTGGGGGCGAAAGAGCGCCAGAGGGATAAAAATAGCCAAGACCCTGTAGCATCGACTGTCCACCGCAGGCTGAGGAGAGGAGACCCTGGAGAGGAGAGAGGAGAGGCCGGGGGTGGGATGGGATGGGATGGGATGAGATAGGATGGGATGGGATGGGCATTCCAGATGGGCAGCTATCGCAAAACCACTACGCTGTTGGAAAGAGAAAAAACAGCGAATCCAGTAGGTTGACCAATTTTTGTTAGGAAAGCCTAAATATGTGAAAAAATTAAACTGAAATTGAACCTGTATAGGCTATACAATTTTGTCCATCCATCCATCCATCCATCCATCTATGAATGAATGATTGGATGGATGGATGGATGGATGAATGAATGAATGAATGAATTGCATCCATCCATCCATCCGTCATTCATTCATCCATTCACTCATTTATTCACTCACTGCTCTGTCCACTCATTTCCATCCCATCCTGCATTTGAATCCTGCTAGTGGTCACTGCAGTCACAGAATCATGCAACACACACATGGGGGGTGTGAGTAGGCTACTGACACAATTTTTTTGCACTGGTGAAAGATCTTTTGAGTTGCACTAACGATGTACACACACTGTGTGTGTGTGTGTGTGTGTGTGTGTGTGTGTGTGTGTGTTAGGGGTGTAAATCACAGCCTTCATGACGATATGATACGGTATCGATTTCTTAAATCAGGGATTCGATTTTTTTTCGATACTTAAGAATTATCCACGATACGACGCGATTCGGTTCGATTTGATTTTTTCCAATTACTTTTCCACTACTATTGTGTTATGGAGCTAGGGCATTGCACAGGGGCCAGTGATTCGATTCTTTTCGATTCTTAAGAATGCCCCACGATACGATGCGATTCGATTAAATCGACGGCCGATACTTCCGATACATCGATACATTTCGATTTTATTTACAGCCCTAGTGTTTGTGTGTGTGCGCGTGCGCACATGCGCATGTGTGATTAAACTCACTTGTGTGCCCGCGTGTGTGCGCGCGTGTGTGTGAGTGTGTGTGTGAGAGAGAGAAAGAAAAGAGAGAGAGACAGAGAACACGTGAGTGAGTGTGAGCAAGTGTGTGTGTGCGTGCGTGTGTGATTAAACCCACTTGTGTGTGTGTGTGTGTGTGTGTGTGTGTGTGTGTGTGTGTGTGTGTGAGAGAGAGAGAGAGAGAGAGAGAGAGAGAGAGAGAGAAAGAGAGAGAGAGAGAGATTTAGTCTATTGTGCGCATGTGTGTGCGTGCATGCCTGCATGGGTTACCACAGTCGCAGACTGAAATAAATGAGAGGGAATGCCTGATTTGGTGGAATGAGTTGGATGATGGACTCCCTGATTGGCAATGGCTTAGCGGTCTGTCGAGTCTGATGCGATGCCCCCCCCCCCCTCGCCTAGTTAGGCTACCAATTATCTGAGCAGCACTAAGCCCCCACCGTATGGCGTCTCACTTTCTCTCCAAGATTGGGAGTCCAAATGCTTCACTTCACTGCAAGGCATGCCTGTGGTTCTGGACGTGAAGTTTTCTTCTCCAAGGTCTTTGTGGTGGTGGACCATTTCTATGTTCATTGTGGGAAAACTCCCAATGCAATTTTTTCGACCAATCCATCAACAATTGGAATTTCATAGCGTTTTCTTGATAACATCTGTATGCGATGTAAAAAGAAGACACACTCACACTCACACACACACATGGTCTGCTGCAAGTATGCTTGGATGTGTTGTGTGTGTATGTGCTCGCGCGCACGTGCGTGTGTGTGTGTGTGTGTGTGTTTGTGTGTGTGTGTGTGTGTGTGTGTGTGTGTGTGTGTGTGTGTGTGTGTGTGTGTGTGTGCGTGCGTGTGTGTGTGTGTGTGTGTGTGTGTGTGAGAGAGAGAGAGAGAGAAAGAGAGAGTCTGGTTCAGATAATGCAGCAAATGGATTTTTACAAAAAAGAGAAGCAGCTGCAGGACTCTTTACATTCTGCCTCCATCTGCTGGTAGTTTTTGAGTACTGCACTTACACTTTTTGTCATTTAGTATATGTATTATAATATTATCATTGTAAATTACTAGAGGATATGCAAGAGTTTAATTTGAATAGAATGTCAAGTCACTGTCACTTGCCTCTTTCAATGATGACAGACAATAAGTGGGCTAGATTCAAATAGCTGTATTTAAAAGATTTGTCACATAGAGTTACAGGTTTTTTTAGGCTATAAACTGTGACGTTTGATTAAACAATTTAATTACTATTCTTGGAGACATTTTGTCGTCTAAAATAACTTGTTTTTAGGAAATTAAATCTTTCACATAAAAACAGCAAGACATTAAAGGTATCTATAAAAACATTCCCTGAGCACTTCACAGAACAAGCACCTCTCATCGCTGTCACCACTCCAGTGCTAGGGGAGGAGGGTCTGGAAGTGTGACCATCTAGACAACAGTGCTTTTAGAGAAAGAACAGGAGAAAAAGACATATCGGAGAGGATCCTATGAAAGGAAGGGATGAGAGAGATTAAAGGTAAGAGATATTGTGCAGAGGAAGGTTTGAAAATATGTTTCAAAAAACCGAGAGGTCTTAGTTGTAGTGCATGGTGTTGAAATTGTGAAGTAGAATCTGTGTTACACAAGGGAAGTTGATTGACAAGTTAATCTAAGGTGTGGTGTATGTTACACAATTGTCCAGACAATACACAGAAAACAATATAGGCCTAGGGCCTACTGTATAAAGCAGCTATTCTCATTCTTACCTCTGGATGCTTCTTGTTATGCACTGTGCCTTACAGAGTAACTCATCTAGATGTAAATGTGCTGTATATGGCCATATCAATCTGAGCACTATTTTTTGAAGACAAACAAATTTCATTTAAGGAATTGTTATAAACAGATCAGATTTTTTGACAACCCTTGTGACAATGTGTCTCGGAAAATAAGCATAGTTGATTTTCTGTAGTTAACTGTCTTGTTATTTTAAAAAGTCTATATAGGCCTAAACCCAGTGTTCCTTCAAAAGTGTCAGATTTTACATAAGACTCTATTTCAACACTTGATTTTAACACAGCTTAGGAATTGGTCAAAAAAGGTACTGCAACTATGCTGCTCATTGAAACGGGGCTGCCTATTGCCAAATTTGATATTTTCATGAAAGTTTACAAAAGTAATGAACTAATATTTTCTTGTATGGCCCAAGTACATTTTGCAGCTAAAAATGGCTATTTCTGGAAATTCAAAATGGTGGACCATGGAGAAGATCCCCCTTGTCATTTATGAAAAGTGCCATTTTTCCAGTCTTAATGAATACAGAATCTGATGGTGGTGGTAAGTATTCATGAAAAAGTTAACATTAGTGAATGGGTAGCATGAATTCTGGAAATAAACAACTAAAAATCTCACACAGTGTACCTTTAACACCAAATAGTGTTGAAATGTCACTGCTCAATATAGCCTACTGTGCAATTGCCTGATCATGTTTAAAACTTGAGCTGCTCTATCTATAACTGTAACGGCAACGGTATATGGGTGTTCTCTCATTTTCAGCTGGATAAGAATTGAACAAATAGACATCATTTTGATGGTGGATAATGACAAGCATCATGATTACGGTTCTGTAGGCCTGACTGTGTTGAGCAGCAGTGTGTGAGCCTCATCAGTTAAACCTGTGCAGTGTCAAGTTCTGCAATTGTCAGAGGAGCTTTTTGCACAGAGCTTCCTCTTGCCAAGAGGCGTGCTTCTTACAAATGAAGTTGTTTGACAGCGTGTGGCTCTGCGTGCTCTGGGAGAGATTGTGCTGTCAGGACATCCACTTTGAGCACTTTTTTTTGGGCGAAATGTTTCAGCAGGAGCAGCAGCAGCAGCAGCGCAACCACCACAGTTATTCCTGAGAGACCGTTAAAATAGGCACACCCTGGATGCTTAGCAAGGGGGAAGAAGAAAGCGGTTGCTATTTTCAGATGTTGTCATTTCATCCATCCAGTCAGACATCCAGGCTTGCTTCAGATACTTTGCCACATCAGTGAGGGCAGGCCTCAGGTGATGGCAGCCAGCGAGGGGGCAACTAGAGCATGGCGGGCCGGGGTGGTGCTGTAACACATTAGCACATTACTGTAGCATAGCCTATAGCACTTTTCATACACCACAGACATTCAAAAAGAATGATATTTGGATAATGAGGTCCATGTTCTCCAATAAATTGTAATATCGTTTAAAAAAAAGAAGAAAAATGAGTGGATAGCCTTGTTGGAGCTGCAATGGTATTATTTTGGACTGGGCCACATGTTGAAGTGGGATATCGCACTCGAGGAGGCAAGGGTAATAGTGTTTTGGGCTAGTGTTGGGGCTAGACACTAGTGTTAGGGTTGCAGTTTACCCCTAGGGATTAAATACAGACAAACTCAGTGACAGATGAATTCCCAAAGCTTGGGGAAAGACCAAGATGTCTTAAAGAGACAGTATACAGCATTTTCGGGGGGGAATGAGTCATCACAATTTAGTAGATTGTTAAATGGGTCATTGCAAGGTGAATTAACATTTGAAGAGTTCAGATGCAAAACCCCCTAAGTGCCTCTTCAGAAATTAATCTTAGTTCATTTTTATTTAATACAAAGCTATCAAAATTGCATATTTTTAATTTTATTTATGTAATATAACTATTTATATAATTATCAAGTACACGAATGTAAACCAAACCAACAACCGGGTTCTCTAAAAATATAGAAGTGCAGGTCTTCAGAAATGGAGTTAGGGGGTTTTGCATCTCAACTCTTCATTTTTACACCTAAGAGGGCAAAAAAAGTCATGTTTGCGCTAGGTTTGCGGTGAGTCGGCACCCATGGCCTGACAAATCTTTTGTATGGCTGACTAGTTACAGCCTATGCCTGTATGCCTGTTTTTTTCTTTCGAAGGGATTGTGTAATCCTGCACTGTTACATTCATGATGTATTAAATGATAACTTCTGCCAATTTCAACATGCAGTTGTAATGCTCACACTACCCTGGACTTGTCAGTACCTGAGAATTTTTTGTTTGTTTCCTCAGCCTTTTTCGATATCCTGGTCATTGTAAAAGGGGCAGGCGTGTGTTTACATTAAAAAAAAAAAACCATCTTGATTCATTCCCAATAACATCCAAAAGGTTATTCAACATCAGCAGACAACTAGCAAACAGTGATACCTTTTGGGGTAGTATTTGGAGTAGGCCTATGTTAAAAAGGTTTTTAATGTAAACAAAGTCTGCCCCCATTAGAATACACTGTAGCTCAGATCTCGGAAAGTGCTGAGTCAAAAAATGCAGCATCACAGGGTACTGACAAGTCAAGGGTAGCGTGAGCAGTACAGCAGCATATTGAAATTGGCAGAAGTTATACTTTAAAATAAGATCACAACACGGATACGAAATAAGAGAACAAGATCACAGTGTACCTTGTTGAAAACCTGATGGACTTTCTACAATACCCACTGGTTTTGTTTTCAAATAGGACAAATGGACAACTCCAAATACAATGCCTCTGGCCATGACTCTTACCGTTGTGGCAGTGAAACCATAGGAACATTTTAACAGTTTCACAAGGTACATTAAACAACAATTAATCATGTAGTTCCCAAAATAGGACAGAAGTCACATAGTCCATTTGGTCTCAGGACAGGTATGACTTTTGAAGTTTAAATTTAAATCTCTACGCCCCGCAGTCTTACACTTTAGGCGCTTTACCACTGCACGTTTTCTACCTGGTACAGCTCATCACAGCACCACTCTGCCGCCATTTTTTGCTTTTCCATTTCTCAGATATGGCACGACATAGCACGACACCGCTCGAAAAACCAGCCTCGCTTTTTTGGCCGGCTGAAGCGAGCTGAGTGGGTCTTTCTCTGTCTACTACCAAGAATCCCGTGCATCAGCTCATCCTCACCGGTGATTAAAAAAATAATCATGGAGGCCACCAGAACTCTATTGGAGTGCTCTTTAGTTTGTTTGACACTGTATTACTTTGATATGAAAATCAAAGGCAGAAATCAGCATTGTAGTATCCAAATATGATGTTACTGAAACTATTTATAGCCTACTTCGATAGATGACTTACGTCCTTACGTCACGCCAACTAGACTACGTAAAGTAATGTTACATGACCACGGCAAAATCATAACTCCAACCATATTTCGGGTAACATGGTTTGTAATGGAAACACCATCCGGGCTGGTTTAACAGCACCACTCATCTCAACAAGACATGGCACGGCACAGCTAGGTTATATGTGGAAAAATGTCTATAGTTGACTTGTCTGGCGGCAAACGCCATACTAAATCACAATTCGAAAAGAATGCGCAAGGCAGCATGGGTACTCCCAGGCTAATAGTTGACTATAACTGCATGCCATCTCTCCCCACTCACATTTCTCTCAAACTTCATATTAAACTCTTTTCCACTGCCCGCTTTCTACCTGGTACAGCTTGACACAGCACGACACAGCACTTGTTGGTTTACAATTGGGTACAACACAGCTCGACTCAGCTCCAAAATCAGCCGGCTGAAAAGAGCAGAGTGGGTCTTCCGCTGCCTACTACCCGGAATCCGTGTCAGCTCATCCTCACCGCTGAATTAAAAAACGGCCACCTGATCAACGCTCTTGGAATGCTCTTTAGTTTGACACCGGCCGGCTGGTTTTCGAACTGAGTTGAGCTGTGTCGTGTCCAGTTTGAAAAGCAAAAAGTGGCAGCGCTGTGTCAAGCTGTACCGGGTGGAAAAGCGCCTTATCTATCTATCTATATATCCACCCATCTATCTATATATCTTACTCTCTCTCTCTCTCTCTCTCTCTCTCTCTCTCTGTCTCTGTCTCTCTCTCTCTCTCTCTCTCTCTGTCTGTCTCTCTCTCTCTCTCTCTCTCTCTCTCTCTCTCTCACACACACACACACACACACACACACACACACACACACACACACACACACACACACACACACACACACACACACACACACACACACACACACAAACTTGATAAGCTACCCACGAGCAAACAGCCTGGAATCTGACTGAGAGAGATGTAGCAGCCGGTGTGTGCTGCCTTTATCCTTTCTGAACACAGAGGCAGAGTCAAAGAGAGAGGAGCTCCTGGATAGATAAGGCAAGAGAGAGAGAGAGAGGGGAAGGGAGGACCAGCTGTTTTGCATGGACAGTGAGAGTGGAGATGATTAAGGGTGCCCCATATAGCTTGTGACAAGGACTTGGCATACATGTTCTGTATACGCCAACACTCCCTCTTGCATGTGAATAAAGCCAGTGCGCGTCCAGAGGAGTTCATCACTGGCCCCGTGGCCCGTCCCTGCCTGCATGGCCTCCTCTAAGTATTCCATCACATGAGTGCATTTGGCAGGAGAGTAATCTGTTCTGTTCTTTTTCTTTCAGGTTGAGAAACAACGGCCTAGAACCTGGTATTACCATAAGATAATGTGTGTAGATCAGTGGTTCTCAACCTTTCTTGAACAAACACATGCCCCCTTGATCTCATCATAAGCCTCCCAACGCCCCCATCGTGTTGTGTTGTGATGTGTGTGTGTTGTGTGTGTTGTGTTGTGTTGTGTTGTGTTGTGTTGTGTGTGTGTTGTGTGTGTGAGAGAGTGATTGTAAAGGGGATTGCACAGTGACTTTGGCACCTTGACACTTTGGACACTTTTCTAGTTTTTTGTTATTTTTATCACATGTGTGTGTGTGTGTGTGTGTGTGTGTGTGTGTGTGTGTGTGTGTGTGTGTGTGTGTGTGTGTGTGTGTGTGTGTGTGTGGGAGGGGGATAGAGAGATCTGACCTGTGAATATATGTATGGTGGATATATGTGCAATGTTGTGTGTGATGTCTTTTTGTCATCTTCTGTATATATGTATATGCTTGACACCTTAATTTCCCTCGGGATCAATAAAGGATACTCTACTCTACTCTATGACCTCATCATAAGCCTGCCAATGTTCTCCTTAGTATTGAAAAATAAAATAAAATGAAAATGAATGCCCCCCAATTGTAACTAAGCCCCGACCCCACTCTCTTGTATTCTTCTCAACAGCCCCCCCAGGGCTCCCCAACGCCCCCTGGGGGGCTGTACCACCCCCGTTGAGAAACACTTTTGTAGATGGATGACAAGTGAGGTGATTGAGGGAAGATACTTTCTGTTGTATGCCCATTGAAAAGTTTATTTTTCTCTGTTGAAATGTCTGTATAAAATAATACATAAACGAGGCAGTATTATTGGCAAAGCTATCTTCAGTATTGTTTATGCAGTGTTGCTTGTCACAATGAGCCTAGCTAATTGTGAGATAAACTTCATTCTGTGAGAAAATCCTACCAAATCCTCAGACAATAAGGAAGTCGAGCTAATTACCTTTCATATAAGATTATAACCACCAAAGTGCAGAAGGTGCGGTGTGCACTTCACTCAATCCCGCAGCTTTTTGAACAGTATGGTTTTGGGTGTCCAGATGGTGGATCCATAACACAGAGGCAAAGTCTGGGGAGACTCATTTAGAAAATCATTCCGCAGGCAACAAAACAAAACAAACCAAACCAAACCAAAAAAACAGACCATTTCTCTATTTTTCAGCCCCTCCCCATTACGAATCGGAGTGAGCGAGAAAGAGAGAGTGAGCGAGCGAGCGAATGAGAGACACTCTCTGCCAGGCATCTGCGCCATTGTAGTAAAGTGCTCTCCTCTCACCAACGCTAAATCATGCCCGGCTTGTGATGTCTTTATGCACAGTTTTATAGATACATCTTTTTGATTTATTGTTCCGTTCTCCGTGGGGGAAAGAAAAACAACAACATCCCACTCTAAGAACCAACCACCAGCCTTCATGGCGTCAGCGGACCCTTATCTCCTCCGAGATATGACAAAATTGTTTTTTCAAATCGAGAAAAAAAAACACATTCAGAGTGGGCAAAAAAACATTTATTGACATTAGCATTTGGCATGAGTTCTTGACTGTTTATGTTACAGCACATCATAACTTGTTCTATCTTTGTTTTTCAGTGTGGCGTTATAAATGGGCATTTTGTCAGCCATCAATCACTCTTGAGATTACTATGCCGATACTGTCATCACACTCTCTGAGACGAAGCCTCCCCAAGCATCGTCGTCGCTCGTCACTTTGTTTTTGGCCGGCGTTCCCTCCACCGGCCAGAAGGAGAGGAGGCTCTCTCTGGCGCTCCTCAAAGAGTTGTCGAGATTCATAAACACAATTTTAAGTGTGCGGCTTGCAAACGGCATCCATCTGTTCCGCAAGAGCCGCGCGGCGATGTGTGTTTGTCTGCACTGCAGCAGATGGTTGCACACCACACAGCACTGCTCAGTACTGCACAGCACCACCTCACAGCACCGCCGTGTAGCACCGCCGCGCACTTGGGCCAAATGATGTGGAGATCATCGCCATTCCCCATCACGCCCAACCGCGATGGTGTGGAGTGAGTGCGTGCCACCACCACGCAACCCCAGAATGGAGTGGAGAGAAGGGAGGAGTGGAGAGAAGAGAGGAGAGAAGAGAAGAGAGGAGAGAGGCCTTTGCTGAATTACCGCGAGCGCCTACACATGGCGATAATGCGATGAGATGGGAATAAATCCAGTGCCTAACCAGCCAGAGAGACCTGAAGGGCCCTTCTGCACCCCGGCCTAATCACCCCCGATCATCCCCCCAGCTTCACAGAAATACGGCCATCATTGCACAGCATTAAAGCCAAAGATTTTCCTTTTTTCCTTTTCCTTTTTTTTTCGTCAACCCCTCTCCTCCACCTCCGCCGTGTTGAAGAGCTAGCTGGATGGCTGGCACCAGGTTCAGGCCTGACAGTGTGCTCTTAGCAAGGGCGGTGCTTGTCTCTTAACAGTGGTCCTCCAATACTGGCTGACAGGAGGGCATCTGTGGCATTTGCCCTACGCTGCCATTTAAAGTGTTTTTTTTTTTTTGCAGCAAGGGTGACGATGTCTCACTGGGCTTCTGGAGAGAATGCCCTCGGATATCTATCCTACCTGGGCTGGGCTATGAGTAGTAGATGGACACACGCTGGCCACTGCTGCTGCTGCTGCTGCTGCTGATGCTGCTGATGCTGGCTAGATGTGTGTGTCCCAGTTTCGTAGATACAGCTAATAAGCTGTACTGCTGGATCAGCCCCTATCCAACACACAGATGTAGAATTGCAATGTGGAGGTGGTGTGTGTGTGTGTGTGTGTGTGTGTGTGTGTGTGTGTGTGTGTGTGTGTGTGTGTGTGTGTGTGTGTGTGTGTGTGTGTGTGTGTGTGTGAGTGTGTGTGTGTGTGTGGAGGTGAGTGTGTTTGTCGGTGTGTGTGTGTGTGTGGAGGTGCGTGTGTGTGAGTGTGTGTGTCGGTGTGCGTTTGTGGAGGTGTGTGTGTGTGGAGGTGTTCGGGTGCATTTCGAGCAGGGTTTATGCAAAGGAGAAGTGTGTGTGTGTGTGTGTGTGTGTGTGTGTGTGTGTGTGTGTGTGTGTGTGTGTGTGTGTGTGTGTGCGTGCGTGCACGCGTGTGTGCGTGCATGCGTGTGTGTGTGCGTGCGTGCGTGTTCATGTATAGTGTGTGTGAAGGGTGTGTGCAAAGGTGGTGTGGAATTGTGATTGAGGGGCAGGGGGGTGCCAGGGTGTTGGGGAGTTGGTTGGGGTGGAGTTGAGGGTGGGGTGGTGTAGCAGCTTCATTTTCAATTAGCCAATCGTCTTGTTTTAAATGAAGGAATTAAAAGAGTGGGGTAGTAGCATTCCAGTGCCTAATGGGCTGTGACAGCCAAAAGAGCTGAATCAGGCCAAATCAACACGAGCTGACCCGGAGAAAACACACTCCCAGATGAGCAATCGGGCTAAAGTTTGTTGTGGAGAGATGAGAGGATAGGGGGAGGAGAAGAAGGGGGGAAGATGAAAAAAAGTTGGATGGATGCAGAGAGGGTAATTATGAGCATGGGGATTTTTTGTTTTGGTTGGTCAGCAATGAAGCTATTGGTTATCTGTGGACTGAATGACAGATTGTGTTTAAAAGAGAGAGAGAGAGAGAGAGAGAGAGAGAGAGAGAGAGAGAGAGAGAGAGAGAGAGAGAGAGAGAGAGAGAGAGAGAGAGAGAGAGAGATAACTCATTTCAACTCATCTTGCACAGAGAGCAGAGGGCCTGGCCATCTGATATGAGTCTTATTCTCAGATTAATTTCCAAGAGCTGTAACCACTTCAAGTCAAAATATTACTATGCATTTTTTTCGAGAAAAAAACGTTATCATGTGCGTGGACTAATCAACATCTACACTAATTAAAGGCATGCTAAACGCGTGTTTGGGTACTGTTAGAGAACAAGCCTGTTATTGCGTTTTTTATTCAGTGCATTACAAAATGAAGCACTGAGAATGGAAAAAAAAATTATGGGATGTTGTTGTCGTGATGCCAATTCTGCTTGGTGACAGTAATGTCATGTTAATGTTTTGTTTGTCTTACTTTTGCTGAAGTTCGTGCTGCCAAATGTATTTCTGGAAAAAGCAAGCTTCCTAATGATGACACCACGCTGACTTGAACTTCACATCCACCGCTGAAGCAATGAGAAAACACATCATGGCTGCCTTTTTGCATCTTGACGACGGAACTTTTATTGCCCCAGACTTGGAGCACATTGCGTCACATTACACACTCAAGATGGAGGATGATGTTTTTTTTTTTGTTTTTTTTGTTTGCTTTCTTCTGTGTAGCCCCCTGAAATAACACATAATGCATAAACACCTGCCGGTGGAGCTTGAGGGGGGGGGGGGGGGGGGGGGGGGGACTCAAGATTATGTTGGACAGAAAGAGCTTTCACACTTGTCCAAGAGCCGTAAACAAATGGCTTTTGCACACATCATTCAGGAATTTAATAGGGTGAACGGCTGTATAACCAGCCAGGACCACACTGGAACCTATAACAACCCTGGCATTTTTGTGTGCCCCCCCCCCTTGTGGGCACATCTGCAAGATTGATGCAAAAAACCCCAACAGTATCGGCCCCTGAAGACTGTCTGCCCACTGATAAATTCCTTGTATGACAGATTACCAGTCCAGGCATGGTAAAGACCAACCAGCAGCATTGGATTGGGCTTATCTGGATCTGACAATTAAGGCGGGCCAGTTTGTCAGCATTCAGATGGCCATAATGGCCACTGCCAACCACTGAATGGATGTGGGCCAACTATTACACTGATGCATGTTTCCTGGTAATAGGGACGTTTAATGTCCCACTCCTTTCATTGTAATTAGTCTTTTGTGGGAATCAGGCTAGATCGCGCCCATCATGCCGTTTTTAGCATGGAGGGTTAAGAAGATCCATGAGATGTTATTGCTCATTGGGAAGTATCGTGCCAGTGAAATAATAGTGTGAGACTTACTTTTATGGATCCAATATAATTTATTGCATGACCGGCTTTTATAGAGCCTGACATAAACATGTACTCTGCATGTGTGTTTTCTTTTAATATGACCATATGTTGATTGCATTTCCATATGTAGAGCATATGTATTCACATCCTAGTACTATTGCTGGTATAAAATACAGCTATAAACACATGACCCTCTCTTCTAATACATTCTGTGCAATTCCAATCGTAAATTCAGTTTGCTTGCCGGCACATTGTTGGGGTACTACTCTATGGATGTAGTGTGTACATGCAGTATAATGTGCATGTCTCTCTAAGAGTGTCTAGGATAAATTGGAAATTGTCCTATATGTAGGTGTGTGCATGTGTGTAGGCACGCACGCAGGCAGGCATGCATGCACGCACGCACGCAACGTCACATCACCATATATGTCTTTTCATCTACTTCATCAGAGCCACCATTGTGGAGGACTTGGACACATTTCCTATATGTGGTGCGTGTATGGTTTCAGCCCTCATTCAATAAATGTGGAAATATTTTGCTGGCAGGCTATTAAGATTCATGAGGCATGCTTCTCTGGGAGCCAGCCACAGAGAGAGAGAGAGAGAGAGAGAGAGAGAGAGAGAGAGAGAGAGAGAGAGAGAGAGAGAGAGAGAGAGAGAGAGAGAGAGGGAGAGAGAGAAAAGCTGTCAGCAGAATCATTTCAATGCTAATTTTCTCCACATTCTAGATAACTCTCGTTGCAAACTTCTTGTCAGCGGCAAGACAGGGGGATCTCTCTCTCTCTTGCCCTCTATCGCTCTTCTCTCTCTCCCCCCGCCCTCTCAATTTTCTCTTTCTCCCACTCTTTCTCTCTCTGTTTCTATCTCTCATCATTCTATCTTTCCCTCTCTCTCATCCTCTTTCATTCCTGTTGATTTCTGCTGGTACATCAGACACTGGACATCTGAAAGGTTCGCAAGTTCATAAGCACAATTCACATTGATGTGAAAAAATACAATATTCAACAGAAAGAGGGAAGGTGTGCTTATTTCCTGTCTATGCGGTGCATGAGTCCTGGGCTTCAAACACAGAGGAGGAGGATAACTGCAAAGGAATCTGATGATGAAAAAGAAACTTTTCATGTCCTGACCTCGGCATAATCCATTTCTCGCCCTAACCTTTATGGTCACTGGCTGAAACAAATGTACAAATGCTGCCACTGAACGGTCAGAGAATCAGAATATGCTGGAATATTAAATATGACTGTGAGTGTTTTCTGTTTACATTTGTGTACTCATGTGGTTGTATGTATGAATATGCATGATGTGTTTACATGAATGTGTATTTATACATGCCTTTAAGTGTTTGCGCACTCTGCCGTAAATAGGTCCTCTGGAGACAAAAAAAAGCAATTTGCACTACGTCTGATGAGACGTTTTCTTAAATGCATGTTAAATATGCCGGGAATGCTGGGTTAATTCACACATCGGCGGCAGCCATGTAAGAGGCGTAAAGACATCAAAGTATCATTAGGATTCAAATTGGGAATGGGTCAAAGACACACACACTTTACACTCCCTTAGGCAAAGAACAACAGAGTATCAATTCACACCCTCATTTCTTAAAAAAAACAGTGATCACTAGCTCACTAGCAAATCAACAAACACACACATACATACTCACAGACACACATATAGGCGTGCGCACACACACACACACACACACACACACACACACACACACACACACACACACACACACACACACACACACACACACACACACACACACACACAAAAACACACACACACACATTCAGCTTGGATCTGCCTTCCACCTCTTTCTCTATCGCTCGTTCTTTCTTTCTCTGTCTCCCTCACTTTTCGCTCACGCACGCACACGCACACACACACACGCGCGCACACACACACACACACACACACACACACACACACACACACACACACACACACACACACACACACACACACACACACACACACACACACACGGACTCATTACAGTGTATCTGGCCCATAATGCGAGGAGCCATTCAGAGATAAGGCTCTGTTCTTTGTCTAAATCGATTCTCTCTGCTGTGCTATCTGACCTTCAGCTATTTCTCCCCACTCCCTCCTTCACCTCGTCCTCATCCTCATCCTCATCCTATAGAGGCCTGCCTGCCTGCCTGCCTGAACTCTATTCATGCTTCACATTCCCATTTTACTCTCTCCCAACTCCTCTTTCACCTTCTCATTCTCCTTTGCACACTCTCTCTCTCTGACTCTCTCTCTGACCCTCTCTCTCTCTCTCTCTCTCTCTCTCTCTCTCTCTCTCTCTCTCTCTCTCTCTCTCTCTCTCTCTCTCTCTCTCTCTCTCTCTCTCATACCTGGACGCACTCATGGACATACTCACGCATGCATGCACGCACGCACACATGCACACACGCACACACACAGAGAGCCCTGTTAAATGGTGGAGAGTGGTCCTTGAAGTTATCTTTTTGTTCAAGGAGACGGGGAGCAGGGGATGAGTGGTCCTTGGTCTGAAAAAACTTTCAAGCAATACTGAAATACTAAAAAACACAATGTAATAATAATAATCATAATACTAAAAATAAATTCCTTCTGTCTGTGTCTGTCCATCCCTGTTCAAGGACAGGATGTTTTCAGCAGTCTGCCCAACTTCAAGTGCGCTGAAGCACTCTCCCTTCTCTACCCCTCCAATTCTCTCTCTCTGTTTGTCTCTATGTCTGTCTCTGTCTCTGTCTCTGTCTCTGTCTCTGTCTCTGTCTCTGTCTCTCTGCCTCTCTCTCTCTCTCTCTCTCTCTCTCTCTCTCTCTCTCTCTCTCTCTCTCTCTCTCTCTCTCCCTCTCTCTCTCTCTCTCTCCATGTAGCAGAGGATACATTTTTGGGTGGGTGTGAAAATTTCATACGCACTTGGGCCCCAGTCTCCAGGCCAATTAAAAAATATATATTTCCCAATTGTCTGTCCCAAGTCAGCTTTTAGAGAACTATTATTGCATATATGTATATTTCCCCCCCCCCTCTCTCTCTCTCTCTCTCTCTCTCTCTCTCTCTCTCTCTCTCTCTCTGTGTGTGTGTGTGTGTGTGTGTGTGTGTGTGTGTGTGTGTGTGTGTGTGTGTGTGCACGCACGTGTGTGTATGGATGTGTCCATTTGTTAGCGTGTGTGTGTGTGTTTGTGTGTGAGAGAGAGAGGGAGATCGAGAGGGAGAGAGAGATTAAAAAAACAGTTATAAACAAACAGTTAGTCAGCAACAGTTCATCAAAGGATATTTCTCTTCTCAGAGGACACAGGGCTGCATGTTCTCTTGAACATCAGTATTTTATTTGCTTTTTCTTTTCACATTTTTATTTGCTTGCAAGTACCTTCCTCTCCCTCTCCTCCCCTGCCACAGCCTCTTCTCTTCTCTTCTCTTCTCTTCTCTTCTCTTCTCTTCTCTTCTCTTCTCTTCTCTTCTCTTTTCTTTTCTTTTCTTTTCTTCTCTTGTCTTCCTCTTCTTTTCCTCTACTCACCACCTTTCCGCGCCTTAAAAGCTCCCTCAGCTATTAAGGTCCTGAATAGTACACGATTTCATCTATCTATCTATCTATCTATCTATCTATCTATCTATCTATCTATCTATCTATCTATCTATCTATCTATCTATCTATCTATCTATCTATCTATCTATCTATCTATCTGTCTGTCTGTCTGTCTGTCTGTCTGTCTGTCTGTCTGTCTGTCTGTCTGTCTGTCTGCTTGTTTGTTTGTTTGTTTTTTTGTTTATTCATGTATTCATTTTATTACTTATCCTGCCTGGAGCATTTGTCTGTCAGTGTTGTTAATTATTCCCCTCTTGTTGTCCTTTGTCACTGTTGTTTTATTGTGTGTTGTTGTGTAACCTTTTTTTTTTTTTTTAACCCGCAATCAAATCTACCTTTGGGTATCAATAAAGTCACCTTACCTTACTTGCCTTACCTTACCTTTCATTCGTCTCATCTTTTGTCTCCTCTCCACAGGACCAAACTGGGCTTCTTTTTTTCTTCTCTCCGTCTCTTTGAACTCCTCTCCTTCTCCTTCTCCTCTCCTCTCCTCTCCTCTCCTCTCCTCTCCTCTCCTCTCCTCTCCTCTCATGACCATGCAAGCACACACACACACACACACACACACACACACACACACACACACACACACACACACACATGGGCGCACACACACACACACACACACACACACACACACACACACACACACACACACACACACACACACACACACACACACACACACATGGGCGCACACACACACACACAACACATACAAACATACTTGCAGCAGACCCCAAGGGCCCCACCCACGCTGACGCATATACAGGGGATGCTGTATATACAGGGGAATGTTCTATTTTGTGCAAACGGTAGTTTCCCGTCCGTTTCAAGCAATCCAAATATTTTTTCGGGCTAACCCTTTATTTTAGAGAACTATTACAGTAAGATTTTTGGCCAATGAGCATCATTGATGTGATTGACAGTCAACCATTGTCCTATCAGCACTTGTTCTCAGTGTTGCTATGGTACGAATCCAGAAATTTAGGGCAGACGAATCTTCCCAGATCAATCACGGATGCTTCAAAACCGTTGGAATGCAATAGAAGCCCGCTGTCCATACAGTACACTGTATATACGTCAGTGGCCCCACCCCACCCCCCAGCCAATACATACAATGTAATGAGAACACAATCCTGCCCCCGTCCCCCGTCCCCCCCTCTCCCTGGCCCGGGACAACTGACCCTTTTCTTCCCTCCCCCCACCCGCTGGCTGCCCTGCTGTAGATGGCTGGCTGCTGCTGGGCTCGGCTGGGAGGGATCCTGCAGCTGGGATGCAGAGGCTTGCTGAGTCAGGAGCAGGAGGACGAACATGTGCTGTTCCCCAGCTCCACTTGGGTACACACACACACACACACACACACACACACACACACACACACACACACACACACACACACACACACACACACAGGCATATGCACAGAGTCACTAACACACACACACACACACACACACACACACACACACACACACACACACACACACACACACACACACACACACACACACACACACACACACACACACACACACACACACACACACACACACACACACACACACACACACACACACACACACACTATCATTTTTGTAGTATCTCAATACATACAGTATATGGAGACAGCGAGAGAAAGAGAGGATGAGGAGGGAGAGTCAAATAGATGGCAAAAGACAGAGAGAGAGAGAGAGAGAGAGAGAGAGAGAGAGAGAGAGAGAGAGAGAGAGACAGACAGAGACAGAGAGAGACAGAGGGAGAGAGAGGTAGTAAAAGAGAGAGTCAAAAAGATAGCGAGAGTAGCTGACGCTGTCAATGGTGTAGACAACATCACAGACTGCAAAACGAATCAGCTTCAATATAGAAATTTCACGAAAAATAAGAAATCATTTGAAAGAGAGAAAGACAGACAGACAAAAGAGAGTCTGATGCACAGCAGCTAGCTCCATAACGAAGACACACAGGAATGGAGGAGAGAAAGAGCAGGAGAGACTTTCAGGCTGCATTTACAGCCAGCGTCCTGTGTGGGGCAGCAGAGATATAGAGGAGCTAGGCATTGTGTTGCCATTTCTATATCAACAATAACAAATATACAAAAAATGCGAAACGAGATTCGTTGCAAGCAAACGCACAAACCAATCTATTAGAAGGGTCTTACATGAAATGAAATTAATGATTTAACATTAAGTCATCAATTTCTCCAGCTCCTGATTGAGGCTGCGCCAGTGGAAAAGTGCACACCCAGCCATAACAGTTGGAGGGCTTGGAGTTGGAAGTTGAAGGAGTTTGCTGAAACACTTTGCTGCTAAATATACCACACTTCATAAAAATGGCTGAAGAGGATGAAGATGAAAGCAAGCTTTTGCATTAAAATGAAGAAAAGTAGCACTTTTTTTTGGTTAATTACTATTTTAATGTGCACTTGGCACTGTGTGGAACAATGTTGGCACATGGATCCCCCCTCCTCCTCTCCCCGTTTTGCTCCTTGTTTCCATTCCTCTCTCTCTCTGCCTCTCCGTATTCAGCCAACCTCCCTCTCTTTCTCTCTCCTTTATTCTCTGTTGTCAGTACCACTTCCTCTCTCTACCCCTCCACCCTTCCCTCCATCCCTCCATCTCTTTACTGATGCGTAGTCTCAAATGACCCTCGATATGCAGAGCTCTGCAGGGGAGGACGCGAAGGCAATTTGTGACATATGCCAAGAGAAGCACTGCCACAGCAGGGGGGACTCTCCCCAGCTCTGATTCCCCAAATTTACAGCTAAATGAGTTAAGGCCTTCTGTCTTTGTTTGCAGCCTGTGAATTTTGAACAATAGAAAATTCTGTTTTAAAAGGAAGGAAGCCCCCCCCCCGTGCATATGAGTAAGAGTATGTGTGTGTGTGTGTGTGTGTGTGTGTGTGTGTCTGTGTCTGTCTGGATGTGTGTACATGTATGTATGTGTGCAGGGAAGCCGGTAAAGGGGCTACTTGTCCCGGGCAACAGGGAGAGAGGGGGCCCAGAATTAGATCCTCATTACATTGTATTGATTGGGTTTGGGGCCCTTGCAGATGTCGTCGTCCCAGGCCCAGACAAAGCTGTCAGCGGCCCTCTATGTGTGTACACTACGTACTGTATGTGTGTGACTGCGATTGTGTGAGTGACCCCAAGGACCAGGTACAAGACAGCGCTGCTAACAGGACATTTCGTTTTTTTTCACAGCGTTTGAAGGCAAAAGAAGACACAGAGAGAGGCCTCTGAGCTCTAACAAGCTGGAGGGTAATAACACTGGCAAGACAAGACAACGTGTCGTTAGGCAACCTGAAGCAGCATGGACGACCGACTGTTCATTAAAAAAGGTACCCCGGCCGGCGCGTATATATACGCTCCTCTGCCTCACCCCCTCCCCTCCCTGCTGCGCAGACAGTTTAAAGTCACTCGCCGTGCAATGCAGTGCTGCCATGGTCGCTTCACCTGCGTGGCCCCCCCAACTCCGGCGAATGAATAAACAGATTAATTAAAGGGGAATTAAATCAGCAATGAATGGCGCTGAATGAATTAGCATGAATTTTTTGCTGTATAAGTCACCGATAAATGGGTTTCGCCCACTGCATGTGTGCACGTGTGTGTATGTGTGTGTGTGTGTGTGTGTGTGTGTGTGTGTGTGTGTGTGTGTGTGTGTGTGTGTGTGTGTATGTGTGTGTGTGCATGTGTGTGTGTGTGTGTGTGAGTGTGAGGTATGTGTGTGTATGCGAGTGTGTGCGTGTATGCGCATGTGTGTATGTAAGTGTGTGTGTGTGTGTGCGTGCGTGCGTGCGTGAGTGCGTGCGTGCGTGCGTGTATACTGTATGTGTGGATGTGCATTCCAGTGGTGTTGAAATAACACAAATGTTCACTAAAATTGGACGTTTTGGTAAATCTGTCAATTGTGCAATTACACATTACATTACATTACATTTAGCAGACACTTTTTTGACCAAAGCGCCTTGCAAGGAGGACATTCAAGTAAGTACAGAGTGAGGGGTCAGTAGTACAGAGTACAGCAGTATACAAGTAATGTAAAGGACTGCATTTATATAGCGCCTTTCCACTGCTTCGAGCACTCAAAGTGCTTTACCTTGTATGCCTCACATTCACCCATTCACACTCACATTCACATTCACACACCGGTGGCCGTGGCTGCCACGGAGGGTACCACCCTGCCACCAGGAGCAACTTAGGGTGTCTTGCTCAAGGACACAACGATGGAGTCAGGCAGAGCGGGGCTCGAACCTGCAACCTTTGGGTTGCGGAACGATGAGGTGCGGTGCATCCTCTACCACCTGAGCTACCACCGCCCATGTAGAACAGATAGAGAGCAAAAAATAGTGGGGGACCTATGAAGTGTAGTGCAGGTTAGTACCCATGATTAGAGATGAGTAGAGTCTTTGAAGAGTCTTCACTAGCTCATGAACTTCCTATTACCAGTTGTTACCATACTATTCATCTAAAATGAAATTAAGTGCTTTTCATAAAAGGACAAGTGTGGTTCAAAAATGAAATAGTAATGTTACACTGTCCCAGTAGTTCTTACTCTGCCAGTGTTGAAATTACACTGCATAATATACTGTGTAAGCCAGGGTTAGGGTTATGATTCATCAGCATAACAGTGCGGTACAGCACAGTAGTAAAAGCCCAGCAGATCGCTAGCATGATGAACACCTTCATATACCTTGGGAATGACTTCATCCTTAAATGCTTTTACAAGAGATCCCCCCTGTGCACGCTGCGGCCATTTTGAAAGGGGCCATTCCTCAAGGCGCGCTCGTGTTGCTTGTAAAAAGACACATTGCTTCACGGTGGTTATGAGTGCCATCATCGCAGCTGGAGGTCAGTGCGGAAACAAGCAAACCCACCGACTCTACCACGCTTGGCGCAGCCCCGCCTCACACATACACACATGGACAGACACGCACACACGCACGGGCACACGGATGCATGCACGCACACACAAACGCACGCGGACTAAGACACTAAAACGCACACACTCACTTCCATGTACAGGTGGCACCCACATATATAGTAATTCTCTGACACACACACACACACACACACACACACACACACACACACACACACACACACACACACACACACACACTGAACACACACACACACACACACACACTGAACACACACACACTGATCACACACGCACACACACAAAAACCTCATCCCAACACTTAAAATGGCCTACTCGGCTGCTCGCGTCAATAAAACGACCTGCTTCAGGTGTCCTCTCTCTGCTCTGCTATTCGCTGTCCCTGTGGAGTCAGCCAGCCCTGCGTTTCATTGCCCACCGCAGTGCTGTACTGTACTGTATGGTACAGCACCTCCCTTGACATTTCCCAAAAGGTCTCCGTGGAGTGCTGTATAATTAGCCGGAGCACTGTAGCCCTCTCTGTCGCTGTCCGTGGTGCTGAGGACCCCCCTTCAACTCTCTCTTACTCTCTTCTGGTCTCTCTGTATCTCTTTTCGTCTCTCTGTCTCTGTCTCTCTCTCTGTCTCTCTGTCTCTCTGTCTCTCTGTCTCTCTCTCTCTCTCTCTCTCTCTCTCTCTCTCTCTCTCTCACACACACACACACACACAAACACACACACACACACACACACACACAAACACACACACACACACACACACACACACACACACACACACACACACACACACACACACACACACACAGACACACACACTCACAAACGAACCCACAGCACTGTCCATAGTGCTCATCATCCCCACTCCCCACTCCACCTTTCCGGCAAAACTCAAACACAAACACCAAGCACCTTGCATTACAGGAACAACAGCCCCGCTGCCCCCTCCAACACACACAGAAAGTATTTGTTTTGGGGTACCTTACACACACACACGCATGTACACACGCACGCACGCACGCACACACAAAGTACTTCATATAAAGTACGCCACATTACACCACACACACACAGTACTTCACAACGCCACACCACACCACACACACACACACTACTCCATACGCCACACCACACCACACCACACACACACCTTTCCAACACCATGACAAATGGGGCCTGGCATGGAGGAGGTGTGGGCCGTGACTTTGTTTGTAGAAAATATTTCCCGGCCGCTAATTTAACTAACGAAAGATTAATGGCAGGATCAGGAAGCAGCATGGTGCGTTGCCTGTAGAGCAGGGAGCCCTGTTAACACGGGCAGCCCTCGCAGGCTGCATAGCTAGGTGGACCAGGCTGTGCTGGGCCGGCTGGTTCCCTGGCTGAAGTTGGTGGGTGGATTGGTGGATTGGATTTGGTGCATAGAGATAAGGTTAGGTGAAATGTGTGTGTGTGTGTGTGTGTGTGTGTGTGTGTGTTGCTTGTGTGTGTGTGTGTGTGTGTGTGTGTGTGTGTGTGTGTGTGTGTGTGTGTGTGTGTGTGTGTGTGTGTGTGTGTGTGTTGCTTGTGTGCGTGCGTGCGTGCGTGTGTGTGTGTATGTATGTGTGTACACGCGTGTGTGTGTGCGTGTGTGCGTGTGTGTGCGCGCCTTTGTCTGTGTGTTGGTTGTCTTGGAGGATGGGAGGGTGGAGGCTGAGTGGCTCACTGATTGTGGCCTGTTGAGTGGGTAGTGGTGGGTATAAGGTTGTGGGTGGGATGAAGTGGGGTGGGGTGGGGTAGATTAATGAAGGCGGTGTGTGTGTGTGGTACGGATGGTTGTCTTGGGGGATGGGTGGGTCGCGGCCATGTGCCTCACTGACTGCGGCCTGGTGGATGGGTGAGTGGTGGTGCATGCAGAAGGAGGAATGGGGTGGAGGAGTACATTAATGAAGGTGGGTGATGGCTACAGTGGGTGGATATGGATGGGATGGCATGGGTTACGATTAATGGGGGTGGGTGAAAAGTGTGATGCGTGGGGTCTGTGTGTGTGTGTGTGAGTGAGTGGGGTGGGTCTTAGGGGCGGGGGAGGGGACGGGGACAGGGACGGGGACGGGCTGGCCGACAAGGATGACTGGTTCACTGATTGGGCCTGCTGGTCGTGGTGGGTGTTTACAGTGACTGCCGGTTTGGTTAGATTAATAGCGGTAGATGGAGGGGGGGTTGGAGGTTGGAGGTTGGATATCAGTGGATAACTGAGGGGGGGTGGTAGATATGTAGGTGGGTTCAGTGGGGTAGCAAAGGGTAGATTAATGAGGTGGGGGAAGTGTGTGGAGTCTGATTGTTTTTTGTTTTTTTTTGGGCGGGGGGAGGGGCTTTTTTGCTGAGAAGGCTGACTTGTTTACTGAGAGTAGGCTCGTTTGCAACCACGCAGCAAAAGATTTGATCAAAACGTGATTTGCTTGGTCATAAAAAGGAGGGGATAACTGCGTCGCAACCAAGCTGGACACATCAGGACGACGAGATTTCAACAGCGGCAAAGAAGGTGGATCTATAGGTCTGTGGGTGGATCTACCTTTTTTGACAGCGGGTGTACCAGGGCGCCCTCTCGTGGAATTAAATAATCATTGCACTAATTCCATGAGGCGCTTACCATCGTCGGCACATACTAACCCCAACTCCGATGAAGTTGGGACGTTTGGTAAACAGTGAATAAAATCAAAATGCTATCATTTTCAAAACATTCAATCTATTCATTAGATGGAGAATAGTGAAAAGACAACATATTAAGTGTTAAAACCGAGAAAAAGTATTGTTTTGGGGGACATATGTCCTCATTTCTAATTTGATAAATCCAACACGTCTCAAAAGAGTTGGGACGGGGACAATAAATGGCAGCAAATGTCGAGGAAGACTAAAAACAAAACAAAAGACAACATTTAACAGTTAAATACATTAACCGATGAGATGATTTTATATAAAAAACAGTGTTAATTCCTATCTTGGACATGATTTCACCAGCTTAAATGGTGGGTGTATTCCTTGTCATGTTTTGCAATGTTTTCCTTTCTGTAGTGCTTACAGTGTGACAGGTCTTGACCAAAAACCTGCTGGTCCTTATGATGGAGCCAAACTGTTAAAACATAGTAGAGAATGCAATTTGACCTTACTATGTGGCAGTAATCGAAGATCTCCCTTCAAAATATAATGCATGAGTGGCTTTTCATGCTGTTTAAAACCCATTTATATCATTCAGCACTGTATTTAACTGTACAGAAGAGTGAGAACATCTTAACCAATGCACTACTGCACCCGCATGCCATCATGGAGGCTGACTTTTGAAGCTAGCACTAACACAAGTTGGATGGTCCATTTTCACTGTAGCACAGGATGTGCCATGCTCTATTATTGTCAAAAAGAATGGACTTCTACAACTTCTGCTTCTGTAAGCAAAGGACTGTTTCCCATGTCTTCTGGGTCTATTTCAAGTGAGCTCAGGTGCTTAGGAGAATGTTACACCCCTGTATCATTTGCACGCATTAAGCATTCTTAATATGGTCAATTTTCAATAGCTCTAGCACTCCAGGAATTAGAGTGAGACTACAGCCAATCTATATTTCATGATGTCATGAACCTATACAATGATTTTATTAACAAAAATATGTCTTATATACACTCAATCGTGGTAAATCAAAGGGAATTCAAAAATGTATGTAATAACTATGGTAATTATTCCCTTTGCATCTTTAATTCTGAGTGACTCAGCCTCTCTGTGATGATCTTATACCTGGACACGTATATTGTCCGTCAGTAGAATTCATTTTGAAATGTTCTTCTTTGTTGTTTTATCTTATTTGGATGTTTACTAAATTTCACTGATCCCCGTCCTAACTCTTTTGAGACGTGTTGGATTTATCAAAGTAGAAATGAGTACATATGTCCCCCAAAACAATATTTTTTCTCGGTTTTAACACTTAATATGTTGTCTTTTCACTATTCTCCATCTAATGAATAGATTGAATGTTTTGAAAATGATAGCATTTTGATTTTATTCACTGTTTACCAAACGTCCCAACTTCATCGGAGTTGGGGTTTGTACTTGTGAAATCCGAGACTCTCTCTGCGTCTCGGAGACAAATCGGGTGGTCTTGAGGTAGAGATACAGGTTACCACTCAGTGAATCATGGTACAAGTCTTAGTTAAATTTGTGATGATTTGGCTTCACTTCCATGTAATAATTCAGTTAATTAGTACTCACTTTAGGCTATTCATTGTGTGTTTTGGGACCAAAGTCGTCATTCAGATAGGACCGTTTTAAAAGTACTGAACAGCGCCAACCCATCCTGCGAGGATTGAACCCAGGTGTTCAATATGTAGCTTTACCATGGCGCGCCAACCACAAAGGCCACTCTGTTTCGTGCACTTTCATACATCAAAGACAAGATAAGTCTCTCGCAACGGGTCTGTTTCCACATTAACCATCAGCAAGTAAAGACTTCCTGTGTTTCGATGCAGTTTCGAACCGGGGACCTCACGATTGGAAGTCAGGCGCGCAACCACTACTCTAACCGTCGGGCAGGCGGCCCGCGGAATAGTACTGAATTTGTAACCAAGGGCATACACACCTAACGTGGCGAAGATAGACATCTGACGACAGGGTGGTTTGTTTCTTTTTTTTACTGTTGTAAGTGGGTTGTGCGACCATACATATGGATGATACCACTCTGAGTATGCTGCATTTGAGCATGAAATGCATTTCAGCATTTAGAAATTGAAGCACGTTCAACTACAGACACATGAGTCACATGAGCTATGAACACCAATCACGGCAGATTCCTCACATCATGGAGGAGGTCTTCTTGCCCGGCAGTTGCTTTCTGCTACTGCGGAGTTGCTTGACAAAACTTTTGTTCCCGCGATGGTTCAACGCCATGTGACACGACTGCCGCGCAGAGGTCACTCCCTTCAACTGCGTCGTGAACGGCAAATTCTAACCATGATGCTTCACGCGGACACACTGAGCATGCTCGCTGCCTAGCAAATTTTCAACTTCGTCAAAATTACGCCATCACGAACGCCCTTAGTGACTGAGGTTGGTATTTGGGTGGGTACAGTAGGTGGTAGGAAAGGGATAGGAGGTGTCACGCCCCCAAGGGGCATAGTTTCCTCCCTGTCCTTGTCCCCCTCAATTGTGGTTCACAGGTGCGCTGAATCCATCGTGCTGATCAGGGGAGATGAGTTGCAGGTGTCGCCATTTACCATCGCTCCTTAAAAGCTGCTGTCCTGGCCTAAATTTGATTTGGCAAGGACAAAATGTTACTCGGTCAACTTAACTTTTGGTGTGATGTGGTGTGGTGTGGTGTTAAATAGCCATTTGGTAGTTTAATTGCATAATTCTTGAACTGCGTAGCACTGTTAACTCCCATTTACTTTCCCCGCCCTTTGTTAGGCTTAATGTGCATCCTTGGGTGTACAATTTTTTTGTTTTTGTGACGGTACGGGCTTGGTAGCAGTTGTCTCGGGGGCATATCCGACGTTTGTTGGGCTGTTGACGATTGGCAGTTCCTTCATACGTGCGGGCTTTGTGCTTAAAATCCCCGGCCTTACCCCGTCTGAAGACTAGGGTCTACACATTGGGGGGCTGGGATTTAGTGGGGCATTGGAGAAGTTGGGCTGTTTTCTGGTGCTACGCTTTCTGTTCTTTGGGCCTAAATATTGGCCAGAGTGTCTAATTTGGTTCATTTAACATTACATCATGGTTACCCAAAACATTACAAACTTTGTGCAAGCTCCATCCTTGGAGCTGTTAAACATAATGACTAATGAGGATTTGTTGGTAGTGGCTGAATATTTCCGTATTACCATCACCATGCTTCAGAGGGAGTCGAAGGAAGCCGTTAAACAAGCAATAATCGCCGGCTTGATTTCACAGGTGTTGCCTGTTACGAAGGGGTCTGCTGACTTGCCACTATTAACTCCTCGTTGGTCATTTGAGGAGAGCAAATCTCTATTAGCTCTTCAGCGTGAGGGGGAGCTTGAGCGGTTACATTTAATTGCGGAGATGGAGAATCGCAAGCAACAAGTGGAAAAAATGCGCCTGGATGTTGAATCGCAACGCTTAAACCTGATAAGGGAAGGGAAGTTATCTGGGCAACCCAACCCTTCTGGAGGCGAAACCCCCCCGGCCTCAAAATTGAATGTAGCAAGAAATTTGCGTCTTGTGCCGCAATTTAATGAGTCCGATGTTGAGGCGTTTTTTCAGCTTTTTGAGAACATTGCCGATGCCTATGCTTGGTCTGATTTGGAGAGGACTTTGCTGCTCCAAAGTGTTCTGACGGGTCGAGCACAGCGTGCTTATTCGGCTTTGTCTAAAGCCGACCGCCAGAACTATAAAAAGTTAAAATCTGCAGTCCTAAAGGCCTATGAGCTCGTTCCAGAAAGGTACCGTCACCTGTTCCGCACCATGCGTAGAAGGTATGGTCAGTCTAATGTTGAGTTTGTGCAAGAATTGTCGTTGCAATTTGGTCGATGGCGTCGGTCCGCTGATATTGAGTCTGTTGAGCAATTGGTTGAACTGGTCATGCTGGAACAGTTTAAACAAACGCTCCCTGAACAGGTCGCCGTTTTTATTATGGGCAGTAGTGTTAAGAATGCTTCCGAGGCTGCTGCACTGGCTGACACGTGGGAGGTTATCCATCGCTCTTGTGGGGTGGGTGTGAGGGGCCATGGGGTTCGTTCATGGTCTAAGTATGTTTCACCCACATATTTATCTTCAATCCCTAGTCCTACTCTGGATCGCCCACAGTCCCCACCTACATGTGCGCTTGTATGCAATTATTGCAAGCAGCAAGGACACTGGAAATCGGAATGCCCGTTGTTAAAAGTTAAAGCTAAAATTCACATTCAATTTGCAGGGTCGTTGTAATAAGTCTGAGCCAGTTAAACACTTGTCCAAATCTCGTTTAGATGGAAACAAGACATCAAGATGGGGCCCAATGTGTTTTTTGGCTACTCTGTTTTGGTTTTCTTTCTTTGCACAGGTTTCTAATTTGGATGATTGGCACATGAAGGGTGTTGCGAGCATGGTGGCAGATGCTCTCACGTTCCGAAGTGTGCAGAATGATTGTGAGTGCAATTGTCTGGATGAATGTGTGCGTGCTTGTGCGTGGGTATGTTTTTTCATCTTACATAATCTGTCTGATTTTTTTGTGCTGACCATGGGTGGGATTTGGTGGCTTGGTTACTTTTGGTTTTCATTTATATTTCTGAGCAATGTTTGTTCAGGAGATGTTGCTTCCTTTTTTGAAGGGGGAGGGTGTCACGCCCCCAAGGGGCGTGGTTTCCTCCCTGTCCTTGTCCCCCTCAATTGTGGTTCACAGGTGCGCTGAATCCATCGTGCTGATCAGGGGAGATGAGTTGCAGGTGTCGCCATTTACCATCGCTCCTTAAAAGCTGCTGTCCTGGCATTCCAGAGGGAGACAGCGAGCCGGAGACTTGACACTCTTGTTGCTCCTGGTCATCTGAGCTGCGTGCCCCTTGAGGGACTTTAAAGCTCATGGGCTTTTGATTTGTTTGATTTGTTTGTTTGTTTGGCTTGCTTCTGTTTTGAATTATGTTGGTTTGTACTGCTGAGTTTGGCCTAAGTAAAGTGCAACAACTCTGACTCCGTCCTCCTTGGTGTTATTTCTCCCTTTGAGCGTAACAGGAGGGTATAGATAAATGCAGGGTGCAATTTGTAAGGTGGGGGTTTGGGGGGGATTGTCCCCCCTTCTGGTCTTTATATCGCCACTTTTTCTACATGACTTTATCACAGTTCAATGTAATTCCATTGATATTGCTTAAAATCTGAAACATATTCCCCCTTCTGGTTCTCCGACAAATCGCACCCTGGATAAATGGACTTGGGTGAGCAATCTGTGAGGGGTGGTCGGATGTCAGCGGGCGGTCGGGGAGCTGACAAGGCTGCCCCATCTTGGCGTCGTGCCGTCGTTTATGGGGCTACTCACCCACAGCTGCAGGTGGCTCTTCTTCTCCTTTAAAGCTCATAATGAATGAGCTGAGCTGAGCTGAGCTGAGCTGAGCTGCGCAGGCTGGCCGGCAGCAGGGCCGCTGACAGCTTTTTGCTGGGCCCAGTGCAAAGTCATCTGAAAGGGCGCCCCCTAACCAATACATACAATGTATACGTACAATACATACAATGTACCCAATACATACAATGTATACGTACAATACACACAATGTAACCAATAAATACGATGTAATGGGTACCCAATTCTGGGCCGCCTCACTCCTTGGGCCCGGAACAACATACCCCTTTGTCCTGGGACTGGGCCGGCAGTGTGGATGGCTGGCTGGCTGGCTGGGTGGAAGGAGAGAGAGAGCTGGCGAAGTGAAGAGAGCAGGTGAAGTGGGCAAGTGAAGTGAGGCCAAGATACCTAGGATAGGAAGACTGTAAAGGTAGGGAGCCTGTTTCTTTTTTCAGAATGGGTGGATGCACAATTAGGCACTACAGTGTACACACACGCAGGCATGCACACATGCACGCACACCAAATAAGACACGCACGCACACACACATACACACACCCTGACACACGCACACACATACCCTGACGAACGCACGCACACACACACGCACGCACGCACGCACGCACGCACGCACGCACGCACGCACGCACACACACACACACACACACACACCACAGATGCATATTGCATGTGAAACTTTGCCAGCTCTACTTAAACCAGTTAAACAATCGCATGCTTGGCAAATGTGATTCTGTTCTGTCTGTTGGCAAAAGTGACTCTATGTTTCAGGCAGATTACTATACGTAATATGTCTGTGTTCTCTGTTCTCAACAGCAGCACTCTCCATTCTGATTGGGCGATGAGCTGGACACTGACCTCAGATTAACTGGAAGGCTCAGAGTGTAAGTTCCTGACATTGATGCCATAAGTAGTGTAGTACTGACGCACATGTTCTTGCACATATTGTTTACAAGTCTCTGGTTGGTCTTTTTGCTTCCGTTGCTCCCTGCCCTTTTTGAGAATACCCCACAGCGACAGTAATGTCCATGATTGGGTGTCTCCCGTGTTTTATTATCACTTAGGCCTGCCCCCCACTACACCCATTTACCCTGGCGGTGGTGGTGGGGGCTTTTTCGGTGTCATCTACATTGTTCCAGGAACTGCTAGCCTGCGCAGCACGGCACCGCACAGTCAGTCTTCCCGCCTGTGTCCACAAAGACCTGCAATCTGGCTCAGCTGGACATGTGAGGTGTCAGAAACATTAGCCTGCTTGTTTGACAGTAATGGCCATGATTGGGTGTCTCCCGTGTTTTATTATCACTTGCGATTGGTAACCATAACAACGTCAGTGACATTAGTGATTACATGACTATGAATTTCTCTATGCTGCTTGTGCCATGCATGAATGTCATATTGTGTTTTCCCTCTATACAATTCAAGGAGATTGTTTTTTTGGGGATATTATCCAAAAGCAGGTTGATTTCCTTGCTGCTGATGCTGTTACTGCTGCTGCTCGCTGTTGCCACTGATGCTGTTGTTGCTGCGGCTACTCGCTGATGCCTGCTGACAAACAAGCAGGCTAATGTTTCTGACACCTCACATGTCCAGCTGAGCCAGATTGCAGGTCTTTGTGGACACAGACGGGAAGACTGACTGTGCGGTGCCGTGCTGCGCAGGCTAGCAGTTCCTGGAACAATGTAGACCGAAAAAGCCCCCACCACCACCGCCAGGGTAAATGGGTGTAGTGGGGGGCAGGCCTAAGTGATGATAAAGCATGGGAGACACCCAATCATGGCCATTACTGTCGCTGTGGGGTATTCTCAAAAAGGGCAGGGAGCAACGGAAGCAAAAAGACCAACCAGAGACTTGTAAACAATATGTGCAAGAACATGTGCGTCAGTACTACACTACTTATGGCATTTTAGTCAGAGGCATAATGGTCTATAGTGTTATGTGAAGCAGTAGGCAGAAAACTGGTATCACTAATGTTACTAGTAGAGTAGGGTGTTCTCAAAAAGAGGAGAGTTGTAAACAATATGTGTATGTACACGTCAGTCAGTCCTATGCTACTCCCATGATGGAGGACACATTTATATACTCATTTAATCTCTATCCAGACTGCATTCCTCGGCCTGGAGGGCTGGGCTGGGCAGGTGCTGGGCTGGACATGGCTGGGCTGGACTGGGCTGGGCTGGGCTGGGCTGGGCTGGGCTGGGCTGGGCTGGGCTGGGCTGGGCTGGGCTGCCCCCCCCCATAACTCATGAACGGAATATAGTACCACTAAAGTTGGAGGAGATGATCTACATGCAAAAAGCTATGAATATTATCAATCTGGTAACGGTATTTGGTAATAGGCTATGGCGTAATTATGATGTCATTATCTGATTTCAATTGTCACCATAATGTAGCCTATAGTCCATCAAAGTTAGGTAATACACCTCGAATTTACTGACTATATGCTTTAGACCACTGAAATGTTCACAAGGTTTTCTGATGCTAATGGAAATAACAAAAAAAACAAACAAAAAAAACGTTATAGATATGGCAAAGTGGCTTCAGTTTCATATAACATTGCAGGGAGCGGTAAATCCTCAACAACAGTATATATCATTACCAAATTTGCAGGACATGATATGCAAAAGACACGTAAGCAATGGAAAATATGAAATTGAGGTGGACTGTGCATTGGTAGATAAAGCCTGCCATTTAATTATAAATCCGATTACATCATAGCATCAAATTAGCATAAATTAATGATAATTAATGAAGCGGATATTAGATTCGGTAAAGTTATGGTAATGTAATGGAATAACTATACGATAAGTAGTATGCGATAAGGAAGGTACGCTGATGAGACTTATTTTTTTGGTACTAAATTGTAGCCAACTAAATTTTAAGTTTCGTAGATATAGTGTAAATTGTTAAGGAATTATACGACATCAAAGTTGGTGCCGGCACTTTTACCCCCCCACCCCCTTCCAATTCTGGATAGGGTTAATCTGTTTATTCACTGAAGAGTTGGTCGAGTGGTTATGATTTACCAAGTGCATTGATATGGCCCAGCAATTCTTTTGTTTTAAGATGCGCTTCAGATATATCCATTTCATTTGTCAACCCAATTCCCACCTCCACAACCAATCAGATTAGACAATTCTGTTGTAAAGGGAGATCAACGAACTTGGCTGCCCTTGGGAACATCAGGCTCACTTTACATAATGTTGCGTTTATAGACAGGCTTGCTTTGACATAAAGGTTGACAGGGGTTAGGGCAAAATGCAGGACATGATATGCAAAAGACACGTAAGCAATGGAAAATATGAAATTGAGGTGGACTGTGCATTGGTAGATAAAGCCTGCTATTTAATTATAAATCCGATTACATCATAGCATCAAATTAGCATAAATTAATGATAATTAATGAAGCGGATATTAGATTCGGTAAAGTTATGGTAATGTAATGGAATAACTATACGATAAGGAAGGTACGCTGATGAGACTTATTTTTTTGGTACTAAATGTAGCCAACTAAATTTTAAGTTTTGTAGATATAGTGTAAATTGTTAAGGAATTATACGACATCAAAGTTGGTGCCGGCACTTTTACCCCCCCCCCCCTTCCAATTCTGGATAGGGTTAATCTGTTTATTCACTGAAGAGTTGGTTGAGTGGTTACGATTTACCAAGTGCATTGATATGGCCCAGCAATTCTTTTGTTTTATTATATGGTGTGACGTCATCGGTCGAATGCTCCATTCATTTCAATGGGGCTCCCCAACGTTCGCACGTCTGTTATTTTTCGATAACGGACGGGTTGGTCTATATCAGACCGCTGTCAATGGCAACAAGACTTTTCACTGCTAAAGCGACTTTTCAACAAGACTCTAATCAGCTGCTGTGATAGACAACACCTGTTGTCCTGGCTACCTAGCTGTTGCCTAGCGGTGTTCCACAACGGCACTGTTTTGTTTTGCGCAGCAACAATCTTTTGACATGAAAAACTATAATAGACTTCACATTAAATAGGCCTAAAGAAATGTCCCCGCCATGTGTGAATCATTTAAGTATAGGCCTATCCATATAATAAGCGGGTTAACTTTCGGCTAGTCGGTCGCTTTGTGGAATAGCAGCACTTCAGAGAGAACAAGACCCCTCCGCTCCGCGTCGGGGTCTAAAGATTCTCTCTGTCGTGCTGCTATTCCACGGTAGCGACCTTCTCGCCGAACGTTAACCCTTACTTAAGATGCGCTTCAGATGTATCCATTTCATTTGTCAACCCAATTCCCACCTCCACAACCAATCAGATTAGAGTGACAATTCTGTTGTAAAGGGAGATCAACGAACTTGGCTGCCCTTGGGAACATCAGGCTCACTTTACATAATGTTGCGTTTATAGACAGGCTTGCTTTGACATAAAGGTTGACAGGGGTTAGGGCAAAATGCTAATGTTAGGAAAACAAATAATAACCTGCACAGTGACCCCATGCACCTTGGCTCTGTGTGTATTTTACAGTAGGCCCCTTATGGATATTCTGCATAATTGTATGTCAGTTCATAGTTTGCGATGTTCTTTGGAATATGTATGCTGTGGTATGCTGAGACAGGTAGTGACAGAGCTGTTGAAGTCAAAACAAGTTTACAGCAACAGTCGCAGCCACTGTCGTGTTGAAATCCTAATTGCTGAGTAAAAATCCGAGCTGAAAACGGTCCTCTATCTGACCTGACTGTGACAAACAGACGGAAATCAAAATAATGAGCAGATAAAGCTTCCTGGGAAAATAATGCGAAAGAACTGCTACCCAACACGCAAAGCTTTAGCAGCATGTTTATTCACGACAGATTAGTGCCATGGCAACTGATATGAACTCAGTCAACTCTAATATTTTAGTTGTGTGTGATCCTTTTTCTCTCCCCGTTTGGTTTACTGTCATTAAGTACGGGATGCACACATGGTCATAAACACTTTGTTATAATTATAGCAATGTCATTATCACGAAAAATAAAAAGGAAAAATGGGAGAAAAAGTCATTAATCCCCCATTAAGCCTATCCATGGGAGGAATCCCCCTGTATTTTCGACAAGACAAACACGATAAACAAGACACGTTTTAAAAAAACAAACAAGAAAACAAAACACATCTTGATTGTGTCTGCGTCACTCTCGTCTCCCCGTGGAACCAAGTGGCAGTGCAAACACAGGACTGCGTTAGTAGATGGCCACCATTACTGCTCTCCCGAAGTAATGATTATGAGCAAATGGCCCTGGCCACTGCTGTGATGGAGTGCCTGTAAGAAAAAATTGATGGCGCCAGAGCAAGAAGTCGGCCATTAATGGACCGCCACTCTCTTGTCAGAGTGTCGTGTCGGCGGGAAAAGACAACTGGGGTGCTGCTGATGCAGTGCTAATTGCATTGAGCCTCGTTTTACAATCTCCCCCCAGAAATCCCAGAAAGGTATATGTCTGGCCATCGATTTTGCTCTGAACTCTCAGCCCCGGCTTCTGCGAGTCAAAGGGGTCTCAGAGATCTCCGATAGAGGTTAGTAAACACCTATGGAGTGCGCTATCTGTAGCTTGACCACGCACAATCGAATTGCTATACTATATAGGCCTACTCGCTCGGAGTCGGACACCATGCATTTCTCTGAGCTAGGCTATGTGTTGGGGGATAATGGAATGGAATCATTATTTGAAACCTTTGTTTTACACTTATTCTCATTACATTTGTATATCATTACAAAGCAATATCACCAACTGTCCCGGATCATTTATGAATACAAAGTTATAAATACACTCTCTTCCAAGAGCCTATTGTTGATCCTTATTAATTATATCTTTAAACATCTTTAAATCCTTTAAAGATTTTTAACTGGGGCACAGTTGAGTTTTTACTAGAGCACACGCTCTAGTAAAATAAATAAAAGGCCTAGTGACGTCAATGTCTGGAACAGAGAACAGCCTTGTCTGATATTGCTGCTTTGTTTGGCTTAATGATAATGTTGATGTGGATATAAAAAGTATAAAGAATACTTGTCCAGACATTATGATGGTGTATGAAAACAAAGTCTTTCATTCTGCAACCGGTATACATTCGCAGCATTTAGGAAATTATGAAGAGCAGTCTGGCTTTCATTCGGCGAAAGCATGATCACAGCGGTGCCTTTCATTTGAAGTGAATGCCTAGGCGTTGAGGATAAACACAGTGGAATGCATTAAGAAATACAAGTTCAACTTGAAACATCAGAAAATATTTGTGTTATACTTTCTAATGTGACAAGATGCACAAGGCCGTCTATTTGCCTATTCTTAGAGTGTGATGAACTCCAAAGAGTATGGAAATAGCTTTTGCTGGGAAACACTCTCATAGACGACCATTTTCAATTCATTTAGCCCATAAAAACCCCACTCAACCAACAGGAGAATTCCCCCCTCCCCTTTTCTCTGAATTATTTTACTAGGCTTTGTCTGTAATCCACATTCTTGGACTACTTCCCTGGCAGCCAGGGTAGGCTGACCGTCATCCAAATGTAAGCATGTTACATGCTGAATACCACACACATGCAATGTGTATTGTCCACACTTACGCGCACACTAAATCCAACATACATTACTTAGTAGACTTTGTGTCCTATGTGTATAAAAATAAAAGACAAATAACTGCTGTCTGGTACAATTGTGTTTGGCCAGCTGTCAGTTGTAAACACTGTATTTGACGGACGGGACCAATATAAGGGATGTGGCACATTGGAGAGAGAATGTGTGCTTTTCGGATTCCAAACTAAGCCTTTGCCATCAGTCACTGGGACATACATGTATTTCTTTATGAAGTCAAGACACATATCACCCTCCAGCTATATGTGGGCATGGACTTTACTCTACTACAGTGCCCTCCATAATTATTGGCACCCCTGGTTGAGATGTGTTTTTTAGCTTCCAATTATTTTATTTTTTTTCTAAATAATATGGGACCTTAATGGAAAAAAAGAGAAAAATCCAACCTTCAATACAAGTGCATTTATTCAGTGGGGAAAAAATCCCACATAAAGAAATAATTATTTGACATCAAATAATGTGTGTCACAATTATTAGCACCCCTGGTGTTAATATTTTGTACAACCCCCTTTTGCCAACAAAACAGCACCTAATCTTCTCCTATAATGTTTCACAAGATGGGAAAAGACAGAAAGAGGGATCTTCAGCCATTCCTGTTTGCAGAATCTCTCTAAATCATCCAGAGACCTGGGTCCTCTCCTCTGTACTCTCCTCTTCAGCTCACCCCACAGGTTCTCAATGGGGTTGAGGTCAGGGGACTGAGATGGCCATGGGAGGAGCTTGATTTTGTGTCTGGTGAACCATTTCTGTGTAGATTTTGCCATATGTTTAGGGTCATTGTCTTGCTGAAAGACCCAGTGACGACCCAGCTTCAGCTTTCGGGCAGAGGGCAACAGATTTTGATTTAAAATGTCCTGGTATTTCAAAGCATTCATGATGCCATGCACCCTAACAAGGTTCACAGGGCCTTACGAAGCGAAACAGCCCCACAGCATCACTGACCCACCCCCATACTTCACAGTGGGTATGAGGTGCTTTTCAGCATGCGCATCTTTCGTGGTACGCCAGACCCACTTAGAGTGTTTGTTGCCAAAAAGCTCAATCTTGGTCTCATCTGACCAAAGCACACGGTCCCAGTTGAAGCCCCAATACCGCTTGGCGAACTCCAGATGCTTGCGTTTATGATTGTGAGTGAGGAAAGGTTTTCTCTGTGCATGCCTCCCAAACAGCTTGTTGGCGTGTAGACAGCGCCTGATGGTTGATTTGGAGACTTTGTGACCCCAGGATGCTACCATTTGTTGTAATTCTGTAACAGTGAGCTTTGGAGATCTTTTGATTTCTCTTACCATCCTCCTCACTGTGCGTGGTGGCAAAATAAACTTGGGTCCTCGTCCAGGCTTGTTTACCACTGTTCCAGTTGTTTTGAACTTCTTAATTATTCCTCTCACAGTGGATATGGGCAGCTGCAGTTGAGTGGCAATCTTCTTGTAGCCTCTGCCTGACCTGTGAAGGTCGACGCACATCTGCCTCACTTGTATGCTGTGTTCCTTTGTCTTTCCCATGTTTAAGAGTGGATAAGAGAAATGGCCTCGGTGTCACGTCATATTTATACCCCAGGGAAACAAGAAGTGATTACATACTCTGGTAAACTTTGTAAACTACTGTAGAAATGACAGAAATGCTTCAATTATATTTATTTCCTGGGAATTGTTAAGGGTGCCAATAATTGTGGAACAGGTGATTTAATGAAAAATTATTATTTTTTAGTCAGGGATTTTTTTATTTTCTTACAATTCATTCGAGTTGAAGGCTACATTTTTCTACAATTTCCAGTGTGACAGTATTCTTCTGCAATAAACACTGAATTTATTTTAAGGCTTTTAACACATCTCAACCAGGGGTGCCAATAATTATGGAGGGCACTGTATGTACAATTAATATATTTGTAGGGGTGATACAATGTAAAGGAACATGGTTTAAGTTATTTTTTTAGCAAAAAATCATTTCATCGAGAGTAATTAAAAACAATACCCACTTGTATTTGTGCGAGTCACCACGACATCCCTCATTCCACACTGCACTTTATTGTATGTCTGTGCTTTTACAGACAAAAAGAAACTTTTTTGTTTTTGGTCTGAGTCAGTTGAGCTGTGTTATTCATTAAGCATTACTTGTGTGGTTTTTTTTGGATAGATTGACCTCTCCCTGGCTGAGAAGTGCCATGGAATTTACTGTAACAATACAACAGACACAGACACAAACGCACACCAGGCTTGTACGAAATTCTGAATTCGATGAATTTGAATTCAAAGTAATGCCATAATACGAACACTAGGTGGTGTGATTACCTTGAATTTCTTTGAATGTAAGCTACACCACCCATTGAGAGTACATAGAACACCACCACCTAGTGTTCGTATTATGGCATTACTTTGAATTCAAATACATCTAATTCGGAATTTCGTACGAGCCTGACGCACTCACACACACACACACACACACACACGCACGCATGCACGCACGCACGCACGCACACGCACACACACACACACACACACACACACACACACACACACACGCACACACACACACACACAGTAAGCAATAAAGAGACCATCTCGTTGCCTATTCAGACCTGCTGTGTTATAGACTCCATTTGTAGCGACTTGGTTGATTAATATTTCACCAGAGCAGAGTCTGGCTGGGCGGAGGAAAAGGTTGTACTACCTATTTGGAGTGTGGGTGTCAGCAAGAAGCACTGTGGCTTTTTTATTTCTTGCAAAATGGATGAAGTTTGGAAGCACCAGGACTCCTCGAAGAGATGGCCATCTGCTCCAAGGCAGTTAATGCTGGACGAGCTGAATCGCCTTGTCAAGGCATCGACCAAGAAACCCAGCAGACAATGCTCAAATCCAGCCAGCAATGCCACAAGTTGGCCTGAAGTCCACATATTGAGTCCAGCAACTACAATACACAAACACATTCAGTACGGTGAATACAGCACGCATGAATGGATACGTGCACGCATAAATGCACAAACACACACACACAAAAACACACACACACACACATGCGCACGAACGCACACACACACAAACACGCACACACACACGCACGCACACACACATACACACACACGCACACACACACACACACACACCTTTCTTGTCTTGTCAAACATTGTCTTGCCATGCCTCACTTGTGTTGTACTAGGGTACGCTGGTCAGAGAGGAAGTGGAAAACCCTAGTAATCACTTCCGATCTCTGCCCATTCCAAACCCTCTGTATCTGTATGAATGAAATTAGTACGAGCGAGGGTACGGTTAGACGGACCAGGAAAGGGGAGAACAGTGCTGACACCATCTTGGATTTGGCCAAGGGCTGGCCTCCACAGCTGTACAGCCCTGAGCAGGCAGCTGGGGATGAAGGACTGCACACATGGCTTCAGGGCATGTCTCAAAGCAGCCTTCAGTGGTACAGACACAACCAGCCTGCATGGCTAGAATGCTGACCTTGTGACGCACATCCCTTAAGAAAATCTGCCATGGTTTTTATGTAGTAACTTTGTACTCTGGACCCACCATAGTGTTGAAATGGCTTATCCATGTTTTTTTGGGCAACCATGAAAACTGTGGTTCCTACCTATGGTCTAACCATCGTTTTACTATGAAAACTAACCATGGATTATATCACACACATGCGCACGCACGCACACGCACGCACGCACGCACACGCACGCACAAGTGTACATGCACCCACCCACCCACAAACACACACGCCTACAGGCATGGACAAGTACACACTCAGACACGCACACACAATCACACACGCATACTCACTTACACACGCACACACACGCACACACACACACAGCCAGCCACCCACCCACCCACACACACACACAAACACAAACACACACACACACACACACACACACACACACACACACACACACACACACACACACACACACACACACACACACACACACACACACACACACACACACACACACACACACACGCACACACACACACACACGCACACACACACACAGCCAGCCACCCACCCACCCACACACACACAAACACAAACACACACACACACACACACAAAGATCTTTCCCTCTCCAGCTGGACAGAGCTCTAGGAAAAGGGGCTTTGCAGGAGGTTGTGTGGAGAGTACTGTAGCACAGCAGCAGTACAGATCCAGGTGCTGCACAAGGCCCACGCTGGAGGAAGACTTGGCCGGCCAGACCCACAGCTGTGGCCCACAGCTTCTGCCAAGACGTTGCCTGCCTCTGAAAGGTACGGCAAATAAGCATCGCATCTAAGTGCTTATGGAAATGAGGCCTTTAAATTTCCATTTCAAATTGCGAAACCCATTTGCATAATGCGTGTTTACGCTTTCGTGTACGGCTTATTGTACGGTATACGACGCAATGCCAAGCGGAGCAGCTTTCAATCAGCTGTTTAATATTGGACAACAAAAGTATGGAAGCTGCATGGAGAGAAGCTGGCGTGTGCGTCCAAGGATGTGTTATTTAACATGGCACAATAGGACACAAAAGCACCGCGGGAAGTAATACAACACTCTGGTTACAAGTGTCACCAGTTCATGCACTGTTAACCCAGAGAATAGGCCCCATAACAATAACTCCTGACCTGGACTGGCAGAGTACAAGGATCATCAGCACACGGCCTCATGTCTGCAAGCAGCACACGTCGTGCAGAGACGTAGCAGAACCAATGTTATTTCATAGAAAAAGAGGGAGAATCTCACAGAATCAATACCGCAATCTCTTTGCCACGAGCAATATTGACATGCCGCTTCATATCGGTATTTAAACACACAACATATACAAACATATAGGTAGACATTTTTTTTTTACTCATTCAGATATGTCTCCGTCCCTCTCTTTCTCTACTGCCCACTCACATGCACAGACAAACAAGAGACACACACACACACACACACACACACACACACACACACACACACACACACACACACACACACACACACACACACACACACACACACACACACACACACACACACACACACACACATTTTGCGCACTCAGACTCTTCTCTCTCATTGATTTTTTCTTCCTCTCTCTCTAGCCCTGTCTCTCAGTTTACAGTAACACATGCACACACACACACACTGAGACATTCACACACACACTTATACACACACACACACACACACACACACACACACACACACACACACACACACACACACACACACTCACACACACACACACACACACACACACACACACACACACACACACACACACACACACACACACACACACACGCACATACACACACACACCCACACACGCACACACACGCACGCACGCACACACATTGTCGCTATCTATATGGCCTGCAGCTCTACCTGCATTAACTGAAAACAGATGGGAGCATGGCTGTCTGGTTCATGTTAATTACAGCGTTGAGTGGGCAGTGATACGCTTGGAGAAATTAGCACCATGAGTTAGAATATGGGATGTCTGAGTCTGACGCTCAGGGGGAACGTGCTCTTCAACACATCTTCCTTTCTTTCTTCCTCCTCTCCTCTGCAAGACTTTTTTTTCTCAAGGCTTAGTATTATCTTGTTTTTCACCAGACCACCTTTTTCAAGTGCTACGGGTGGCGTTGGGAGAGATTTGGGGAAACACGTTTTAGAAACTTTTAGAAAAGATTCTCAATTATCCAAGTCATGTTATCCACGTGAGTTAAGGGGATTATCTGGAGTTGAAGCATATTGGGCTGTTTTTTTTGCATGTTTGAGAAGAAATATGACCACCTGAGAGCAGGATATATTTTGGAAAAGTTTGATCATGCCGCATTAGCTACGTTAGCCACGTTAGGTGTGCTACTACGTATATGTTTGAGATGGGCATATCACAAAACATCCAAACATCACTACACAATTTTTCCTGCAGGATGCGGAGGGTCCCTAAACCCAAACGGAAGTGTCCCAAGCAGTGGCGGAACAATTGCACACCGGGCCCCAGGGCAAAACACTGATAGGGCCCCTCATACAGCCTGCCAAGGTCACAATAGGGCCCCCACTATCAATACGGGAGGGCCCTGGGCCCAGGGGCAAATGCCCTGCTCGCCCCTCCTGTAGCTCCGCCCCTGGTCCCAAGCTCTTCATGTCAACGGAAAAGGTTGGTAGAATATTTGTGAAGCTAACTTTGCTGTAAGACAGCATGTGTCCATCTCGCTAGCTAACCTCCCGTCCTCCTCGCCTTGTGCTGTGTCATGATTCGTTGACGCCCACGTAGGGTTGGTGATATGACGATATTCAATTGTAAAATCGAGTACAAGACCGTCTCGATTCTGCCAAAGTGGAGAAATTGTATAGATCGTCTCGCAGTGAGGATGTATGCTATCAATATCAGAGTGATATCTACTTAGTGTTGTTGGTGTTTAGATTTAATTTGTGCTTACATTTAAAATACTTAAAAAAAATGGAAGATCATGATAAAAAAATCTGAATCCAGATTTTATGTTGATGTTATGTAAATCGTCATATGATATTTCAGCCATATCGCCCTCCCCTACGCCCAAACAACGTTTCACTGCAGTCAGCCTTAAGGCGCAACAACGTTTGGGGGACTTTTCCCCATTCAACATACAGATTGCAAATGAAATGAAAA